>NC_132994.1:65306954-65609984 GCF_048564905.1 Vicugna pacos | reverse complement strand
AGAAGCCTCATGGCCTTGGGGCAGGCAAAGATTTGTTAGGACAAAAAAAAAAAAAAAAAGAACCTTGGAGAAAGAATTTGATAAGTTGAACTGCATCAAAACTAAAACTACTGCTCTTTGAAAGACACTCTTAAGAAAATGAAAAGACAGATCACAGGCGAGGAGGAAGTAGTCTCAGTATACAACCTGACAAAGGACTTGTCCAGAGCACACAAAGAACTCCTTCCACTCAGAAGTAAAAAGACAACCCAGTTTTTTTAATGGGCGAAAGATTTGAGCTGACACCTCACAAAATAGGTGAGTGGCCAAATGAGCACAAAAAGATGTGCAACATTATAGCTTATCAGAGAAGTGCAAATTAACAGCGTGATGTGATATCACTGCACACTCATTAAAATGGCTAAGGTTAGAAAGAGTGACGATACCAAGTGTTAGGAAGGACATGGAGCAGCTGGAACTTTCATACATTACTCGTGGGAATAGAAATTGATGGTACAACCACTTTGCAGAAACAGCCTGGCCAGTTTCTTGTAAATTTAGTCGTGTGTTACTAAACGATCCACCAGTTCCTCTCCTAAGTACTCATGAGAAATGAAAACATATGTCCTCAGATTAATTTGTACACAGATGTTCATAGCAGCTTTATTCTTAATAGCCAAAAGAAAAGCAGTCGTATGTCCATCAGTAGGTCAATGGGCAGACAAACTGAGGGATCTCCATACAGTGGAATACCGCCCAGCAGTAGAAATAATTAATTACCAATCCATGCAACAACACGGATGAATACCAGAGTCAAAAAAAATCTAGACACAAAAGAATACATGCTGTTAATAGGAAACTCTAGAAAGTGAAATCTGATCTGTGGTTACAGAAAATAGGTCAGGGATTCCCTAGGGCTTGGGGAGGTGGGGGTATGGCAGTAGATTCCAAAGAGGCACGAGGGAACTTGAGGCGATAGAAACGTTCTGGCTGGGTGGGGAGAGTATAGCTCAGTGGTGGAGTGCATGCTTAGCATGCACGAGGTCCTGGGTTCAATCCCCAGTACCTCTGTTAAAAAAAATAAGTAAAATTTTGAAAAACAGAAAGAAAGGTTGTGACTGGTACTTATATGGGTATATTTTTGTCAAAAGTCTTCACATTTTATACTTAGAGTGGAAACAAATGTGCTTTACTGTATGTAAATTATGCCTTAACGAAGTTAATTTGAAAAGAAAGCCTCTTGTGAGAATTCTTTAAGGACATTAAGCAGAAGCATCAGCCTGGCTGAGGCAGCCTGACTTACTGGGGACAGGCCTGAAAGCAGTCCAAAGTTAACAGCTCTTGGATGGCTCTCCTTTTTCTCTTGGGATGAAGACCTCTCGGGGACCCATGATGGTTGAGATGAGGCCAGGCAGATGCAGACCTCTTCTGATAGCCAGTCTGTTGTGCTGACTTAAGTCAGTGACAGTGGCTGAGCAATAACCAAGATAAACCAGCTGCTGGGCAAGTTTGGGCTCGGGCATCCTCCCCATCTCCTCCCTCCCACATCCTGTGTCCTTCCTCACATCACACTATCCTTTGATTTTGTTAACCATGGTGTCCTTCACATGTCCCTCGTGGACAGGAGTACAGGAGAAGAGAACAAGATCACAGTCACCAAGGATGAAGGTGGTTTGAGCAGGCAATACACCGTGTGTGGTCCAGGAGGAGAAGTATAAAGACAGGAAGATCCTTCAAGAACTTAGTACATTCGACACGAAAGTCACAACTGAGGATGAGAAATGTCAAAACAGGGATCGATAATGAACATGGAAGTGCAGTGAAATCATCAACACCCGGGATGAGAATCATAGCGCCAGGCAGCAAGGGGAACCCAGAGAAAGCACTGCCTGTCTTCACTCGGCTAAAGCGGGGAAGGGGCGTGCCAGGAGGGCACCGTGGGGCTCGCCGGGGACAGTGCCCCTCCCAGTGGAGAGGCTTCCTCTGGGCCCAGCGTTGGGAAGTTGACTCTGCAACCCAGGGAGCAGGTGGACAGGCTCTGCTCAGTCTCGAAACTGCAGGAGTCCTGGAACAAGTCAGTTCTGTGGCTTTTTTTTTTTTAATCTTATGTGAACTCTATGTAACTGAGTCCCTGGGAGAACACATACATTGCACTTACCAGTCCTGTAAACAGGTGGAAAATTCAGGTAGTGTCCTGAAGAATAAAAATAATGGTCTGTTTAAACTTGGCACGGGTTGTATCTGTGCTGCTGGAGTGCTTTGTATGTGTTCCTCAGCGGCAGCAGTCCACACTGCATCGAAGTGATCTGATTACACGTGCACCTGCCGTTCCTGGTGGGCGCCCTCCTCCTGGCCTGCACACAGCCACCATCTCCCCGTGTGCTCACAAAGCAGGGAGAGGGAGAGCACACACGCACTCTGGTGCCTCTCCTCCTTATGAGGACACTCATTCAGACATCATCTAAACCTAGTCACCTCCCAAAGGCCTCATATGCAAATTCCATCACATTGGGGTTAGGACTTCAACATAAGAATTTGAGGAGGGGGACACAAACATTCAGCCTGTAGTACCAACAGACCCTGGAAATCCACTTTAATTTTTCTTTAGGAGCAAAAATTCAAGTTTCATTTAAATTATCGTTATAAATTACACACTTCTGCCACATCCTTACTAGATTCTATGTTAGGAACTAGGGCAAGGTAGCTAAAAGTAGAAGTAGCAGGTATTGGGGGAAAAGGGATTTACATGAAATTGGAACTACACTCGTGAGATTCCCCCCTCCTTCCTTAAAACACAGCAGCAAAAGTGGCAGAAGCGGCTTTCCCCCTGAATATATGATGAGTTCACCAGAGACCGAGGGATGATTCGGCTCCTGGGCCCGAGGGGAGGATGTGGTGGGAGACCTCTAGGAGGTGACCGCCTGGAAACATGACCGCAGCCTGGGTTTGAACTACATTTTATGTAACAAATTTGGACACTTTGTTTCTGAAAGCTGCTTATGTAACAGTCAGAATTTATGCTTATCGGAATTTCTTTGGCACCTGCCACCCTCGTGGAACTCTCCTCACTTTGCATTGAACTTGTCCTCCCGATGTCAGAGGGGCCGTTCTCTCTACCACTGTCAGCTACTTGGCTGGATTCAGTCATGACAACTCACTGTTCTTCATTTCGCTCCCCAGCCTCACTCTGAGACCTCTCTTCCGTCTTAAATCTTCCACATCTTCCACATGAGGTGTGAAGCATACCTACAAGTTCCCAAACGACACCTCTCAAGAGTATTTTCGCATCCCAAAGGCAGTTAAGACTAATTGGATTATGTGGAGATTCTTTAGGAGGCGTTGAAAGAATTTAGCCTCCCTGATGGTGCTCAACACGGTGCCCGCATTATAGATAATACAAAAAGAAAAGAGCCTGTCCTGGCCTTCAGCAAGCTCTCCAGTCTCACAAGAAGACGTGCAGCACAAAGAAAGAGCGGTGGTTGTGCTAGAAGTACATTGTTCCCTTGTTTTATTTTTTTGTTTGTTTTGTTTTGTTTCCTAGAAGAAAGAATTTTGGGAAAAGCAGGGGTGATTGGGTGTGAGATGTGCTGAAAATCAATCCGGAAAGTTGAGGATGGAGGTAGTTATTTCCTTTGGTACTTGAGAGACCACTGAAGAGCAGAGAGCAGTGACAGGTGTGTCACAGGGACAGAAGCCAGGTCGCAGGGGGTCCCTCGCTCCGTCTTCCCAGGTTGGCGTCCTCCCAGGTTCTCTCGGTGGTTCCTCTCTCCCCGTGAGTAATCTTGTTCATCTTCACGACTTCTACTCCCACCTTTTCCTGGTAATTTTCAAATGGTATGTCTCACCTTAGCCTCCCGTTTGCCTTCCAGGTGTTTCTGGTTTCCTACCAAATCTCACAGATCTTCCACATGGACAGATCCACAGCATCCTTTGTAGAATTAATGACGTGTGTCGCTCCCCACTAGAGCCTAGGCTCCGTGAGATCAGAAAACAGGATTATTTTCTTCCTGCTAGCACTGGCAAAGGTCTAACAGACAGTACGTGCTCAATCCTTGTAGAATTAACCAGTGGTTAAGATTTTGAAATTAAACTCACTGTGTTCTCCCAGAAAACATCAACCCTTGCCCATCTCGCCTAACGGCACCACCCCGTAGCCTCACCCACCTGATCAGTTAAGCAGAAACTTGAAACTCATCATGGTTTCCTCTTCCTCCTTCATCCTCCACATCCAGTCAGTCTTTCATTTTCTCCTAAGTGTCATTCATTTGTTGCCAAATAGATACTGAAAATCTCTATGACAGACCCTGGGCTGGTGGAACAGGGAGGGACAGGGCTGACCCCGCCTCCAGCGCCGGCCTGCTGACGGGCGTCCCCACTGCCCTGGCCCCGGCTCTCCCGGGGCTGTTCTCGTACCTTCTTCACTGTCTCCCAGCCTCGAGACTGGACCCCGGAGCTGAAGGCAGAGACTCGTCTGTCTTATTCACTGGTCCATCTCCTCTGCCCAGCACAGTCTTGTAAATACTGAACAAATATTTGAAGACTGAACAGAGGACTGACTCCCTTACCTGCAGAAGAAGGTTCCAGCATCAGAGCACCGTGTGTTCTCGTTTCTCTTGCTGCTGTAACAAATTACGACAAACTGACTTAACATAAATGTATCATTTTACGGTTCTGCAGGTCAGAGGTCTGACGGGGAGTTGGCAGGGCTGCGTTCCTTCCCGGAGGCTCTGGGCAGAACCCGTTTCCTTGGCTGTCCAGCCCCCAGAGGCCTCCCACTTCCCTTGGCTCACAGTCCCTTCTTCCACCCCTGAAAGTCCTCACGTCGCATCACTCCGAGATCTTCTGCCAAGCCATTTCTACCCTTAAGGACCCTTGTGATTGCTCTGAGCCGGCCCAGATCATCTGGGCTTCTCCTCTTACCTTAAGATCAGCTGACTGAACAACCTTCATTCTCGTACAGTCTTAATTCCCCTTTGCCGTGTACTGTTCACGGGTCCCAGGATTAGACTGTGAATATCTCTGGGGGGGACCGTTACTCCTCTCACAATTCGCTACGAACTTACCCTTGTAGCCTCTCTTCCAGGCACTTCCAGGGCTTTCGCTGTCTAGCTCTACCTGCCTCCATGCTGTTTGCTCTGCTTGAAATCCTCTCTCTCAGCACCCCCACTTTTCTTCCCGGCGCCTGCCTGGTTACAGCCTCCTGCATGTTTAGCAGCTCTGTGACCCCGCCTGTGTTTTTTCCTGCTCCGTCACCTGTGTGCACAAAACATGCCTGACCCTGGAGCTCATGAAATAGGGAGCCTGTGTTAGGTGGGGCTCCCCTGCTTGCACATCACGGAACAGTTGGGGTGATCTTGCTGATTTGTCACCATGTACTGGCTCACGTGACTGAGAAAAACAGGGAGGGAGTGTGGGAACAGGGGATGCCTGTTGCCCAGAGCCAGACAGGTCATCAGGACTGTGTCTCTCCTCAGCATCTTCTATGCCACTCTGGCCACATTCTTTCCTTCTCAGTGGCATTGTCGGAGATGGGGAGAAAGGGGTGGTGGGAAGAGGGACTGTCCAGCTTACATTTCACTCTGCCTAGCAACTTCAAAGGATTGGGACACGTGTCCACGCTTTGACCAGCCCTGTGATAAAGCAGTTGGGTTCATGGTTGGCCAAGCCTGGGTCTTGTAGCGACCCCGTCTGCCCTCAGGTTTTTCGGTGGAGGGGTGAGGAGTTAGGGGTTGGTGTCAGGTGGGTATTGATACCATGATTGGCAGCATCATGTGGTTGTGATGGAAGATTAACTCCCCAAAAGAAAGGAAGCAGGAGGGAAGGGTGCTGGGCAGACAGCAGATGACTGTCAGGCCAGAGTAAGTACTGAACAACAGGGCGGTGGGGGCACGGAGGAAGGAGCAGGGGGTCAAGAAGGTTTCACACAGGTTGAAGAGGATGCCACCAACCAAAGTGTGATTGGACTGAATGATCAGATTGTTTCACATTATCAAGAAGGCAGTGGTAGGATGTTCTAGGCTTTTGAGCAAGGAAGTGACATGGTCAATATTTGTAGAATTCAGGATGGGAACTCTGGTGTCAGTGCAAAAAAAAAAAAATGAAACCATCACCACCTTTAAAAAAAGCCAAACAGACCCATTTTAAGAGGTAGCAGATAGGTGATGAAGGCCTACCAGGTATATTCAGAAATGGTAAGGAGAGAACAGAGTCCAGACTCCTGCAGCAAGGATAACTGAAGTGCCAGGGGTCCAGGAGTGCAGATTAGAGATCAAAAGTTTCCTTGCTGTGTGACCTAATTTGAGCTAGGGGACCTGGAAAGAGGGATGGACTTGAACAGGTGTCAACTGTAGTTTGAGAGATACTAAATTGAAGGTGCTGGTAGGAAACCAGTAAGATGTTTTATAGGCAGTTAGAAATTCAGGCAGAGGAAAAATTAGGGTTAAACATTTATATTTGGGACGTATCGAAAAATAGTAGTTTAAATCAGTCTTTCCCAAAATGTGGGATACATACACTTGTACAGGAGATGAACTTAGGTAACACATGGGTCCTGAAATAACACTGAAGCGTTGAAGCAAGTAACATTTCTTTTCAGTGGCGAGAAAACACGCTTCGTGTGGCTTTAGTGGCTCTTGGCCGGCCCTCTAATGTGTGCGGTCTCCCGGTCTCACCAGGCATCAGGCTCAGCTTTGTGTAGCCAACACTGTTTCATGTCATACTGGTTTTTCATTTTGGCAATGATAGTTTCCTTTTAAAATAAACATTTCTGAGTAAAGTCTTTTGATATTTAAATACTAGTACAACTGGTACCTGTGTATCACGGAAGCAGTGATGGTGGGACGGACATGACTCAAGTTCAGGAAGCGTGCACACAAACCAGAGTGGGCAGAGCATTCAGGGAGAGTGCAGAGCTAGGGGACAGGAGAGACAAGATCAGGACTCTGGAAATGTCATCTATAGGCAAGAAGTGGAGAAGACTCAAAAGGAATGAGGTCAGAGGTAGAACTTAGTTCCTAGGGGAGAAAAAGCCAAAGGAAGTGTGCATTTCAAGGTGTTGTCATATGCTTGAAACTGAGGTTTCAGAATCTAACCAAGAAACGGCGATTAGGAGACACCTGAAAGTTTCAGGAGGATTGTGATATCTACAGCTTCTAAGGGCTAAGGAATAGGTTGGGTGCTAAGGAAGCGGAGGAAGAAAATGTCTGTTTTTCAGTCAAATTTGAAAGAAAATGGAAGAAGGCTGGGTCAGCATTTTGAAGACAGAAGCAAGTTCAAGGCTGAGCATATTTATAGACCAAGATCAAGCAGCCATTAGAAATAGGAAGAGAAGAGAGGAAAGGAGGCACTGTTCTAAGCACGTATACAAATTAGAAACTACAGGGTGACCACAAAGCCTGGAAACATGGGCAAACATGTTATCAGCGTGGTTCCCATGGGTTTGCTCTCATTAGAAAGGCAGCTAAATGCTCTGGGCAAAATCACAGTGAATATAGTGCACAGCACATTTGTCACTCCCCAAACACGCGTCTATGATTTGTCTCAAATTGACTGTATCTGCACTCTCAGTATACCCTGGGAGTTTTCCAGAGGAATCCAGAAACTATTTTCAAAAATTTGTTTCCAGACTTTGCAATTTAAAAAGAAAGTGAGACACAGAGAGATTAAAGAAGTATAACTCACCGTTGGTCACATTCAAGTCTTAAGTTCAAAGATTGTGTGTTTTGTAAGAGCTCTCTCAACCAGCTTGTGGGACATCGGAACACAGAACCTCTGCAGTTCAGTGTTAAAAGCAGTGCCACCTAGTGGTGAGTGTGCAGCAGGTCAAGTTTTGTGTTTGCGGTTTTTGACAGTGGGACTCAGAACAGTTTTAGTAGAGGGTAATCATTGTTTTTGTCATCTTAAGGCCATGCTAAAAGAATCGTATTTCAAGCTTGTTTTTATTAACTGCTAAACATCCAAGAGCAGCTATGAAACACTAGGACTCAAAAATTTTATTTTTATATCTTCCATCAAAATACTAAGCTTCAGTATGCAAAGTATTTTTTGCAGCCAGATCTGCATTACAAAATGTCTCTGGGTGGATTCACAGGAAGGAGACGGGTAACACTGGAAGGTTGCCTTTGGGGAGAGTGCTGAAGAGCAAGAATTGAAGGGAGTTTTTCACTGCATACCTACTTCAAACTTAGAATTCTGAAGCATGTAATTGTTAATTTCTTAATTGAGTTTGTTTAAATACGCAGGACACTTTGACATTTTTCTAATGCAGGTAATGAATGAAAAACTTCAACACTGCATGGAGCTAACAGACCTGATGCGGAATCACCTGATGGAGAAGAGGGCACTCCGCCTGGAATGGATGATCGTCATCCTCATCACCATAGAGGTAGGTAACTCTTATGAAAGTGACATGAAAATAGCAGGAAAGATCACGACTTTGTTCTAAATACTAAGTCTACTTGGAAGTGAGGCAAGTTTCGACTGTCATAGTATTTTGCAAGTGCATCAAGTATGATTTTTGGTAAAGTTTGACATTTTTAAGGATGGCGTTCAGAAAAGGTCTAGCTGCAAATGTATAATGTACAGCCCAACAGCAAGCACCTGTGCCTCAGATCTGCAGCTTGCCATGTGGGACAAATGGTGCTTCAGGGACCATTTTTCACTGATCAGTCTTGGAAAAATCATTTTAGTTTGTACCAAGATTTGCCGTGAAATTAACTAGTCTCACTTTTTATTTATAAGGTAATGTTTGAGCTGGGACGAGTATTTTTTGTGATCAAGTGATGACCAAAGGAAAAGTGTCATTGCAAGGAGATATTCAAGTTCTACAATCAAAAATAAATGCTCACCTGTTAAAAACTTTTAATAGGTATTTAGTTTTTTGTAAATCAAGAAATTGTTACACTGACCTTTTTCAGTTCCTAAATGTATTGCTGCTTGAATAAAAATTATGAAGAACCTGGCATTTGGGCTGTTAACAGACAACTTTAAAGGATAATGTTCCTTGTATATTTCAAAGAACTTTGGATAATCTTGGCATCTGGGAAATCCAGGCAACGATACTTATTAAATCTAGAAGGCTTACATCTCAGACACTGCTCCTTGACATTTCCCACCCAAGACTGGGATTCATTTCCCCAAGAAATCCCAGTCTTGGCCCTAAGAGAACCACACAGGAGTGTGCTGAAATACATACAATGATAGGCTTTCATGGCAAAAATGAACTCTTATCTATTTTAGGAGGAATAATGTGAATCAGACTGCTTACGGGCACTTTCCTTTTTATTAATCAGTAGTTTCCATCCTTTTACCAAGTTAGTCAAAATATTCTTCCCACAGAGGAACTTTTTTTTTGAAGTTTCTCACATACTTTGGGGAAACTTAAATATACCGAGAACAAAGATTTTAACATTTATGTGCTTACCATCTTGAACTGCTTTTTTTTTAAAGAAAATTTTTTAAAATCTCCACTTGCCTCATTTTTATGCGTAACTTCCCTGGCCCTACTACCCTCTCCACAATGAATTTAAATGTTCTATTTTTTTTCATACATTATATACACATCCATGAACAGAGTATTACTATCTTAAATGGGGACACTGTCACTTTACATTTTGTTTAACTGCTACGTAGTATTCTACCAAGAGAAAACATATCTATCTATACCCTTACTGATGACAGTCATGTATTTATTTACTGGAATAGTGTGAAGGTGCACGTCCTGGTGTCTTTCAGCACACGGCAAGAGTTCTTGAGTACCAGTCTTCTATCTCAGGTACCTATACCAAGGTACCCAAGGACCTTCCAGGGAACGTGGACATGGACAGTTTGAGAACTTCCTTCTAGATCAAGTTCAACATAAGCACTTTCATAAACTTGCTGTGCCTGTGTACACACCTGGAGGCGGCAAATTAAGCTTGTTCCTTTCCCACTTTCCCATCTCACAACCTACAGATGGCATCTCACCCATCTTGAATCTTAGTTTGGTCTACTCTATTTTAAAATCTTTAAATATATTTAGAAAGCCAAAGGAGGACATTTTCCAATATTGGTCAATGAAGCCTCCTTTAATGGAGACAATGTTTTCCCCCACCTATTAAGGGGGGCCATTTCCAATAAAATTTTACTCCAAGTTTCAGTGTGTACAATTTGCTTTTTGGGTCAACTGTGTAATTATAAAATTTTAATAATAAAAAGAACACAAGCAGTCAGTGTGTTACAGTCATGGCAAATTAAAATTTAACATTTCAACTTATTTACAAATTGCTACGAAGAACCAAAGGATAATCAATAAGACCTTCAAGCATAAAAATTTATTAGGATAATGTTTTGTGGGGGAAATGTAATACAATAAAGTTTTTCAGGGGGGAAAAGGAACGCTAGACTTCAATTGTTCACTTTTGTTTAAATGGATCATGGTGGACATGCACTTATTACGGGATTACATTCCACTAAGACACGTTCAAGACAGACATAACACCTTTATCTCAAAATATCAATACTTTTATCAGAAATTACATCTTTTTCAAGTATATAAATTTATGATAAAAGCTTCAACTTAAGCTACAGAAAAGTTTTTTTAAATTATTTTAGGTATAATATAAGCAAGAAAGTTTTTGAAGACCACAACTTCTCTAAGAACAAAATGACCAAGAGATTATAGCGAAACAGTGAGAGCCTAAAAAGTTAAGTACATTCCCCAGTGTCTCCAGAAGCACTCCTTAAAGTGCTATCAAATTTCTATCAAAGTGGTTAAGACCAATCTGGATTTGAATCCTTGCTCCACACCACTTTAGTTTGTATCATGTTGGGCAAATCACAGAACCTCTCTGGGCCTGTTTCTTCATCTGTAAAATGGGTTTAATAATAACAACACAACCCCCTAGAGTTGCTTTGAGGATTCACAGAATTAACATGTAAAGCTATGAGTTAACTGTTACTAGTACAATCCATCTGGGTAAAAACTCCACACATGATTCTGAGACTAGATAAGGCTGAATGAATCAAGTCCCCAGGATCCCCTTTGAATCTTTAGTTAAGAAACATCATGTCTGAGACAAAGATAGATGTCAGTGAGTGCTGTGTCCAGATTCATTTAACTATAAAGCAGTATTTCCACTGTTTAAAATGAACTGGCTCTTCTGTGCAAGCCCAAAAAGGCCTTTTAAACTCCACATTTTGCATACACCAGGCAGTATTATTTCTAGTATTATTTTTGGCAAAACGTAATCATATCATTTAATTATTGTCTTTTTGCCACTTGGAGCAGTTTTTCCTAAGTATGGTCCTCAGACTAAGTGCATCAGCAAACACCTGGGCGTTCACAACTGGTAGTGACTCCTGTGTTCCACAATCAGAACTCCAAGGCTGCAGCTGGGGAATGGTTTTTACAACTCTCCCAAGAAATTCCTATGCTCACTAAATTAGAGATACAGATTTTAAAAAACTCATTAGCACCTCCATTTAATGTACTACATACTCAATCTTAGGCGGCTCAGTTCTCTCTCCAACCCAGTCTTTCCACGCTCTCCTCCTGCCTTTACAAAGTGCGTGTGTGTGACGAGTGCTAGGAGAAGGGGATGTGGATGAGAAGCAGAGGGAAGTTCTCCAAATACCTCCAATCCTAGTATGTTTTTACTTCCAGCTCTCTCCACTGCTTCTGCATTGCCACTTTTAAGAGTTACGGTCTTCCAAATTCCTTTTCCTCAAGGAAGCCTTCCTCACAAAGGGTTAACAAAACAGGACTTCTCAAAGGCCACGTATTCACTCCTGCACAACGTGAAATGAAACATAGATTTAAACATTTCTTGAAAAACAGAATGTTCCAACATCCCTTAGACTGTTATAGTAATAGGCTGGAGAGCATGCAGGACTGCAAAACCTACTCACAGAGAGTCCTTCTTCCATGCAATTCAACAAGTACTTACTCAGAAGTTATGATGTGCGACCCTACGCGCCACAATGCAGCGCTAAGACATTAAGGGCCCCTATTTCCATGCCGCTGACACTGTAAGGAAGGCAGCAGGCAACAGCTGACTAATCTGCTTATAGAAATGCTCTACAAAGAAATCTACAGAAGAGACAGTATGAAAAGTCAGGAAAGGGGAACACAATAGCTAAATAAGCTGGAGAACTTAAAATTTCGCTTCTACACGTAAGTCTTGCAAACGTGCTTACCATAACAATTTTTTAAAATATTGCTAACATAAAAAACACGGACTAGACCTTCTTCACCTCACTCAAATGAAGACTTACAGAGGGCAACAAACCAGTATCAAACGCCTTGTCTGATGGCGCACTGATGACATCTGATCAACTGAAACCTTCACATTCTCTTCACGTGGCCCTTTTAGATACTGGGTTTCCTGGCACTGAGCTATTTTCTGGAGCAGCCAGACTTTTAGTGTTATGCTAGGGAAAGGCTGGATAAAGCAGCCAGCCAGCTGGCTATCCTACCTCCCACCTTCAGACCACATTTCAGAAATGAGTGGTGTTTAAACAGTCATCTCTTTAAACAGGATTCTGCTGCAACTCTACAGACCTTTAATAAAACTAAGAACAGGAACCTCCCCTACCAATGAGCAACTACCTTCATAAAAACAAGTTGCTATCATACACACTGTTGTCATCAACTGAGGGAGGTAGTTTTTCACTACAAATTTCATCATTTATTTCACTTTCAAACATAAAACCTCGAGAAAAACACAATTCTATAAGCAAAAATTCACTTTTTTTTAAAGAAATACTAATTCAAAATTAATGTCTTCAAAAGTCAGCTGTGCTACTGATAACATGTTACAACTTTTTATGACTCTTTCACTCAACTCGGCTGACTGAAAGCCAGTCTCAAAAACCTATATACTATACAATTCCGTTTATGACACACTAGACAGACGTGCTAGACAAAAAGAGAGATGGAGAAGAAATCAGTGGCTGCCAGGGATGAGGTGTGGGAAGAAGTTAAGTATTTGAGGACAGCATGAGGGAGTTTTTTCAAGTGACAGCACTGTCCTGTATCCTGACTGTGGCTACATAAATGTACACCACCTATATTCAAGTTCACAGAACTGACACTAAAAAAAAAAAAAAAAAAAAGTTTACTGTATGATAACTCTAAAAACTTTAAATCAGTGATTATTTTTAAAATATATTAATGATCCTATCATTTACTGAGATACTGTGCCCCTTTACATACACTTTTCATACTCACACAACTCTGAGATAAATATTATTCCTATTTGAACAAAACAAGAGAACGGAGGCTCAGAGGTTAACATGGCCAAAGCCAAACAGCTCAAGGGACAGAGCATGACTCCAACCCAGATCTGACTCCAAAACCTGTATTCTTAACCACTGTAATAGCCTACAGTTTCCCCTATTCATAAATACCAAGCACTGTGACTCCCAATGTCAGGAGGCTATTAACTTTCCTCCTTCTGTTTCCTAACTCAACGTACTACAGATGATGTGAAAATGTACAGATGAACAAAACAGGACCCGAGCAGCAGTGTCCAACAGAACTTTCTGTGACAACAGATGTTCAGTAACATCTGTGTTGTCCACTATGGCAGCCTCTGGTCCCACGTGGCTATTGAAGTACATGTGGCCAGGGTGGTATTAACTGACACAGCCACATGTGGTTAGGAGCTACTGAACTGGACAGCACAGTTCCAGAGAAATAATAAGAATGTGCCTGCCACAGAAAGAGGCAACTTAGCGAAGTATGATGGCAACTTGCCAACGACAAAACAATTCAAGTCAGATGTATAATGAAGGAGTAAAGCTGAGAATGCACAAGCCCCCAACATATCACAAAACCAAGCCTCATCTTTCAAACACCCATTTCAAGATTCAGTTTCAATACCAGCTTCATTTACACCACCACAGTACTTTGCATATGTGCAGTGCAGAACAGTGTATTAAGTATATGACTGCGTTCTTTCTCCCCCAGTGGATTGTAAGCATCAAAGGAATACAGAGTTATTAACATATACACCATCCGCACCTACAACCTATTTCCAGAAGTTTTCTACAACAATAAACATTTTTTCATTCAGTTCTCATGGGAGAAATTATCATCTTATGTCCTTTAACTATAAATTCACTTCAATTCTACAAGCATTTGAGTACCAGCAGTATATATAAAAGGATGTCACCGTAAGGATTTTACAGCGGGGAAGGGGGTAACAAAATACAGGTAGACAAATATCAAGCAGGAAGAATAATTACATAAGAAGGTACAACTAGTGCTTTAGGGCAGAAGAGGACCTGTCAGGTATCCTGGTGCTAAGAGAAACTAGGAAGCAGTCCAAGAAAAAAGCAGCCATTATCTAACTCCGTAATAGCAAAAGTGTAAGATGATTTACTGTATCCCCACTATTACTCAGAAAAGCCTAATGGATTAATAAGAAAAGAAAAAAATCAAGGCAGGTCTTAGAAATTTACCCTGGCTTCATCACACTACCAATGTCAGGGACTCATCCCGCTTCCGTAACAGTAAGCCAAAACTAGTCTTAGAACAAATCCTTCTAGAGCCAAAGTTTCCTGGAAAATTTCACAGCAGAAAACACGGTATAGTTTTCTTTATACGCATACTCTAATTGTCTTTTAGTTATGACATCTTTTAGGTCCTGGAAATGTGCTAACTGGAATAGTTACACACTACAATCTCATGGTCAGTATGTAGACAGCACAAGGTGCTAACAATAAAGCAGTTTAATTTCATTTAATAAGTACATTTTCTGTTTCCTCTAAAAATCAACTGGGACAGAGGTGGGTATGAGGGGTCTGCAAATTCAAAAGACATCAAGCATTACCTGTAGGTCAAATAAATTGAAAGTATAACTACTATCATGTAGAAGGATACAATCTGGAAGACTAGGGACAAAAGTCCCACCCTTTATTAACTCTTTAGAAAAGATTTAAAAATAACCAGGCAACTTTCTCATCTCTAACAGCACACAAATTACTTACAACAAAAATCAGAAAAATCTGTTTTCCTAAAGACTGAATGGGCCTGGCCAGTTACTTACTTAACTTTTTTGAGCCTGTTTTCTCAAATTTAAGCCTGAGGAAGCTTGACTAGATGCCCTCAGAGAAAAAACTGACTTAATTAACTAGGATAATTACTTACAGATTGACTTCAGCAAGAATTCTGGTTCAGTCCTAATTCCCCCATCAACAGGAAAAATACAGAACTGTGGTAGTTATTAAAATATTAAAATGTCATAAATCCTTTGATACTCTTCCCTTCAAGGCATGGATATTAACTTTCCTCTCCCTTGGCTGAAGGCTGGACTCAGTGACTTGCCTGTAACTAACAGCATGTGGCAGTGATAGTGTGGCTTCCTTCTTGCTCTTGCCTGGATCACTTGTTCTGGGGGAAGCCAACCACCATGTTGTGAGGACACTCAAGCAGCCCAATGGAGAAGAACTGAGAACTGCTGAGCACTAACCAGCTGGAGTGTGAGCCACCTGGGAAGCAGATTCTCCACCTCAGTCAACATCCTGACATAAAAAACACCCAGAACCACCTAAGTAAGCCATCCCCCAATTCTTGACCCCCAGAAACTCTGGGTAAACAAATGTTTACTGTTTTAAACCACCAAGTTTTGGGGTACTCTGTAACTGCAACTAATACTAAAAACTAATATACCAGTGTTTTTCAAACTGTGGACCCTAATTCATTTGTGTTTTATGAAATCAATTTAAGGTCCCACAATCAGCTATTTAAAAAAAAATGAAATAGAAAAGACAACAGAATATATAACTCATAACAAGTACTACTTCATGAAAACTGTTTCAACTATACATATACATGTGTACCAGGTAACATTTTATAAAATGTACTTCTTAGAATCACACCAAGGAAGTTTGAAACCCACAAGCCTACACTAAAAAGTTTAAAACAAACAATTCCCTAAAGAATAGGGAATCCTTGAAGGAATATAGTCTCAGTAATAACCAATTATAAAATAAGCATTTTCTGTAAACTTTTTAATGAAGACAATGAAATATAAAACACTCAAAATACATCTTTTCTGACTTATATGTTAAAGTTGATATAAAACACAGAAGGCATGGTATCTGCCCTAGACATAAATCTAGCATGTAAAAAGCATGTTGTTTTCCTAATTTAAGAGATTACCCATAGAACATCCTTCAAAAAATTATGTAGTGAAAAAACAGCTTTGGCATCTACCCACATGTATTACTTCCTCTTACTATTACTTTCATCATCAGTGTAAAGGAAACTATCTTCAATCTGAAGGCATACAAATTTTTATCCAAAAAAGAAAAAGTTAAGCACAGTACTATTAAATAGCTTTCTGCCCACTGCCCAAGTCTCACTGGAACTATCCTCTTCAGAACACAAGTGCGTGCATATTTTCTGGTTGTATCTCAGCATAACATACAACAAAACTTTCAGCAACACAAGACTGCAGAATATTTATGCATAACTAAATTGATGAATCCATTCAGATTATTTGCTTGCACTGTGATTTTCTTGGAGGTAAAATGTGTGAAACTATTTTTGAAACCCTAATTTGCCAAATTTATTTTCAAA
Source organism: Vicugna pacos (assembly GCF_048564905.1). Classification (NCBI taxonomy): domain Eukaryota; kingdom Metazoa; phylum Chordata; class Mammalia; order Artiodactyla; family Camelidae; genus Vicugna; species Vicugna pacos. Next base: position 65,593,441 of record NC_132994.1, on the reverse strand, counting down.
ATGCAAAATAAATCAGTACACAAACACTAAAATGATGGCTTAAATTATTTTTCTTATTACTTAACTCAGGGCATCTGGGGCTCTCCCACAAGGAGACTAATGGACAGCTTCCCTTGGCCTAATCCTGAAATACACTACTAGCCCTTTTCTGTAAGAACTAAGTTTTCTCCCCAATATTTGCATATGTACCCATCTGAATGTTTCTACTTCAACCAATTGTAGAAAGCAGATACAATTTGTATAGCATTCTTTATAAGGTTATTATTTGATGATGGTGACTAAAAAGCAAAATGATTGGCATACTTGGCAAAATCCAAGAACAGATGATTATGCCTTGAAAGGACTAGCGGCAAAGCAGCCCAGCTCTAAATTTGAGAGCAGCAGCTCTAGAAGACAAGGATACTCCTGACAGCACTTTCTCTAGGAAAAAGATTCAAGAGTTTTAGAAATAACCCCTGGGTCTATTCCTATACAACTACATGTGGTTCTGCAAAACTTCGTTGATCTTAAGAATAAGCATAGTTACTTTGCCTCAAGGCCAACTACTTGAGACACATAGGCAACTTTCTGCCCAATGGCGTCATCTAAAACTTTAGCATTAGTTTTGTCCCTTTTTCCTTCAGTTCCCTTTAAATCAGTTTACTCTCCATGTAAGCACTCATCAGACCATACACTTTAAAGTCCAGAGTCTAAAAGAATTAAGAACCCAGAGATCTCTGTGTCTTCCAATCAAAATCACTTTAGTTTCCCAATGAGATGAAATAGATCTCAACTGTAGAGCCAATCCAAGGAACCCACCATGCCGGTCTGATGACCAACTCTGATGTTTTAGTGATAACGCACTAAAAATACTTTTACCAGACATTTAACAAATCATTTATTTAGCTGATCAAAGAACAAAAAAGCTCGAGGTGGGTAAGTACTGAATCTATTACTCACTTTTGGACCATTTAAGTTACACAGCTGCTTATTTTGTCTTCAAAGAAGAAAGAATTAGTCATCAGTAGTCCCCGGTACAACTGGATTACCAAATCACACTCAGATTTTTAGAAGGGACACTTCTATATACTAATTAACTGTCGTAAGATAGTAAGCGTGCCTTAAGTACTTTGTGAACTACGTGCCAGGGCACTGTGCTGAGGTCTGGCTCTGTAAACCAAACAAACGCGTTTCACATCAAATCAAGTTTATAACCAGGATATCATGCTTTATAGCCAAAAAGTAGCCTGGGAACTGCTGCCTTCATTTCCTTACAGATCAAGCCACATTCTTTTTTAAGTCTTCAAAATCTTATATTATGGAAAATAAAGAAACCATTAGATGCAGTCCTCAAAGGACTAAATTGTCCTAATAAAGATACAAATAAAATTCCAGCAACAATGCACAAGTAAACTTTAAAACGTTAAGAAAGACCATCGAAGAATCTTAAGTGCCATGCTTGCCATGTTACCATGTCTCTTTCAGGGCGTCCCTGTTAGATTTCAGGACCTCTAAATTTAAAAGAATGGCCACCTCTGGAATCCACCCCAACAGTACCTCAGAGACCAAAACTTAAAAGGAGAGTAAACTGTACTTAAGCAACATTTTTTGCACACTTCGATTTTTCTGAATCAAAGCTTCATAAGCTAAAACCCAATTACTGAAATAAGCAACAAATTCAATCCTAAAAAGAAACGTCTTACATCACACTCAACTAGTCTGTAAGGAAGCACTTCCACCTCTACGCACAGCACAAACAAGCATTTCTTTTTCAGTATGACTCCTCAATTACCACTGGCGATATAAAGGTACTAGTGATTCACAATTATCTCCCTGATTCTCAAGTCCACTCACTCCATTTCAAATCTGAAGGTTAAAACTTATGCTAACACGGGAAGCAGACGGACAAAGGTGTAGGCCAAGAGATGTCAAGAACCTTGCAGAAGGCTCCAAGCAGTAGTTCTCCATCCCTTCCCCGAGCATCTCCAGGACTGCCTACCTAAACACTTTATGTAAACATGGGGCTTGTGACTCAAGCCTCCAGCCCCAATAGGTGGAGAGAAGTTTCCTCGCCTCGGCTGCACATGGTTTGCAGAAGTTTGGCTGGAGCAGAGCGCGGAGCCTGGGTGGGAGCGGCAGTGTACTTAGTGCTGCAGGCGGCGGCGGCGGCGGCGGCAGAGCAGCAGGAGGCGGAGGCGGGCGGGGGGAGGGGAGGCGGCTGGGGGGGCGGAGGGGGCTCTTGCCGCCACAGCCCTCTCGCCGCCTCTCCCCCCCGGCGGGAGCCGCTCTCAGCCTCTTTGCACTAGTCGCTCCGCTCTCTCGGTCATGTGACCTTAACGTAACCGGACAGGAAAAGCCCCGCCGCCGCCGCCGCCGCCGCGCCGGAGACACCGACCGCGGCGGCAGCAGCAGCAGCAGCAGCAGCAGCGAGAGGCAGAGGCGGCGGCGGCGGGGAGAGCACGGCCAAGGCTGCCCAGCGGTGCCTCCTCCACACCCCCCGCCGCAGCAGCACCGGCGACAGGTAAGCGCGCACCGCCTCCGCCTCCCGGGGCCGGTGCCCACGTGCCGCCCCCGACCCAAGCTCCGGGAAGGCGGGGGGGGGGCGGGGGCCACCGGAGCTCTCAAACGGTTCCGGCAGCGACGGTGGCAACAAAGACGACGAATGACCCCCGTCCCGGGGCTTCGGGTGAAGGCAGGCGGAGGGCCCGAACCACACGGGAACCCGGTTCTGGGAAGCGAGGGCAGGGGCGCCCCGCGGGGGCGGTGGCGGCTGCGCCTGGCGCCGGGGCTCTGGCCGCCTGACAAAACCATCCCCCGGAGCCAGGCGGCGGCGAGTCGGCAGCGGCTCCATCCGGGGCTTTGCGGGAGGGGGAGGGGACGGAAGCCGAGAGGGCGGGCGGCGGAGCGGGGAGGGAGGGAGGAAGGGGAGGGGGGCGATTCGCGTTCCGTTCCCCGTCGCCGGTCCCTCCCTTCCCGCCGCCACCGCGAAGCGCGTCCCGAGCGGCGGCGGCCGGTGAGAGTCCCGCGCTGGAGCCCCGATAGGCGGGCCCGTCAGGTGCGTAATCCTTCCGACGCCTCGCCGCCGCCTCCTGCTGCTATCGCCGCTGCTTCTTCGGCGGCAAGGCCGCGAGCTGCGGAAGTGGGTTTGGGGGAGGGGAGCGGAGAGGGAGGGGGAGGGGAGGGATCCGGTCCGACCGGAGCAGGCCCGGCCTCTCTGGCGCTTCTCCCAGCTGCAGCGGCTCCTACAGCTGCTGCCGCTACTGCTACGGCTCCGCCTCCCCGCTCGCGGGCGGGGGCGCGCACGCGCGCTTCCGGCCTCCTCGGGTCTCGCGCTGTCTCCCGCTCTCGCGCGCGCTCTTCCCCTCTCCCTGTCTGGCCACCCCCCGCCCCCGGCGCCGGAGCTGTTGCGCCGGCCGGGGCGTTGCGCACGGCGTAGGCGTCGGCATTGTGTTAAACTCCGCGGGACTTGGGGCGAGCGCGCGCGCGCGCACGCGGGACTGAAGGAAGTGGAGAGCGTGCGGCGCGGCCCGAGTGCGTCGCTCCTCTCCCCTCCCCTCAGCCCCCCGGGGATGGGGGCGGGGCCGGGGTGCGCGGCGCCCGGGCCCGCCGGGCCCCCGTCGGTCCGGCCGGCCCCGCCCCCTGGGCGTGGGCGGGACGAGGCTGACGGGGTGGCCGTTGGGCTGCTGTCAGGAGGGCGGGGGAAAGGCCGGGCTCCTTGGGCGCCTCACGGGCCGCCCGCTGCAGCCCAGGCCGCGGGTGTGGGCTCGCTGAGCCTGCGGCCTCGAGCTTCCGCTCCACTGGCAGTCGGCGCCTCGGATCAGGCCGAGGCTAGCCCAGAGCTGCTCTGTGGTTTGTGGCTGATTGGCTGCGGGACCGGCCTCCGAGCCGCGCTCCCGGCCGATGCGGCCCTCACTCCGGCAGGGCTCCGCAAAGGGGAGGTTGGGGGCGCGGAGGCTGCTTCCTGGGGCCGGAGTGTTTTTCTCTCTGTCGCGAAATCCCCTAACCATTAATTTTTAAACAAGGCTGCAGAGAGAACTAGTAATGCAGAAGATGCTTAGAAAGCAAGGTTTTTGTCACTTTCAGCTGGTAGGGAATTAAGAGGGCAATAAAGAAGAAAGCAAGGGTAGCAGAGCTGGCGAGAAAGTGGGCAGAGTGAAAATGCAGTTAGTTATTGCTACGCCATTTACCGCTAGAACTTCAGCTGCTGAACTCCTGATTATGCCTTAGGGAAATAACCCAGGCTCCTTGCTCCCCCCACCGTCTGCAGTGTTCATTAGCTCTTAATCATACAATGGGCCCACTTGGTGTGTGTGTCTCAAAGTCCATTCCTCTTCATAGGTTATTGTTTAGTAAAATAAAGCCTAAAAAAGATCGGAATCACGGGCTCACATAGAACTCCAAGGTGCTCTGGGTTTTCTTAAACGGGCTGCTCTGTCTTTTCTAGGACCAACCTTTGTTTTGACCCTAGTGGGTCACTGGAGCAAGGTGTACATACCACGAGCATTTTAGAATGCAGGGGCCTGAAATTTTAGAAGGAAATCAGAGTCAAGACGTTTTAAACCTTCGTTTCTCTGGTCACAAACCAAAACTAATTGTTAAGTATTATTTTTTATTCTAAGTAATCTTGGTGTGTGTCCTTAAGAAGGAAGTTTATGACTAATACTGCATTCCTTTCAACTGGGCGTTTCTCACTTAATAAATGCGTGGTTTGTGTAAGTTTATTTTCTAGCCATAAAATTGACCTGTTATTGAAACCATCTTAAGGTCTCAGAGTACAAAAAGTGGTATACCAGTGATGACAGTACCAGGAATAGTCAACAGCAGAGGAGTCCTGGTGAAGGGTGGCAGATAAACCACCCTTAAAGCTTTGCTGTACAGTTCAGCCGCTTACCTGCCAGTTTTACAGCTTCTCTTCAGAGAGTGTATAAATACTGGAGGGTATGGCTCAGTGGTAAAGTGCTGCGCCCAGCATGCATAAGGTCCTGGGTTCAATTCCCAGTACGTCCATTAAATAGATAAACCTAATTACCTCCCCCTACCAAAAAAAAAAAAGGTATAAATAAATGGTGGTCTGCAAACTCTTCCACTGAGTTTACCACAGCAGCAGAGGCTAAACACTCAACATGTTCTAGGTCATAGAATAAAAGCTGTCGCAATGACAGTTTCTTTTTTATCTTAATGATTAATAAATCTGCACTCTCATGATGTAAAAACTTTATAAAATTATATAAAATTTTATTTACCTCAATCCTCCAAAAAGAGGCACCTTATAAATACTGCACCTTATAAATACTGTATGAGGGCATATGCTGTCCCCAGCCTGAGGATCACTGACACGGAGATCTAGGGAGTGAGGGAGACATCTAAGGCTGATGATACATGGCACTGGCTTAGAATCAGCTTTTTTGGAGTTGGAGATTCTCCTGCCATCTCTTACCTGTCTCTTGTTGCTTCATCCCTAAACCCACTCACCTTTCCCTGAAGTAACTTTGAAATTTTGGACCAGTATTATGGCGCCAGGCCATCACAGTAAAGGAAGAGCTGCTGGTCAACTGGAGACCTTACCATAAATTTAAAAATACATCTAAAGAAGGGGCATTTATCACTTTTCCTACTTTGTATGATCGTTAGGTCACAAAGCATGACCCTGAAAACCTAAAAGGGAAATCAAGAAAAAAAAAAACATTCTAAGCATTAGATCAAGAACGTTTCTTGACCTTTTTTATGCTCAAGTAGGTTATAGTTTTTATTAGCAAATTAAACTTAAGTAATTAAATGTTTTTGAATCCACAGTAAATAAGAGTCAGTGTTTACAGTGCTGATAGTGCCGTTAAGAGATGGAGGCAGTAGCCACAGAGCACTTAGGAGGAGTTGGCCATCCAAGACAGTTAGGACTTTTGCGGGGGAGGGTGACGTTTCAAAGGCTAAGTTTTGAGGTTGGTATGTACATTCAAATGCATAATCCCCAGCTCACATGCATGAGGAATGATGCATCATGTGAAATTCTCAGGTCAGGAAAGCTCAGTGTGCAAAGATGGGAATTTATAAAGCAATTTAATGCATGTAGTTAAGTGCTTATAAAACACATTTTACTTTACAAGAGAATTGAGTGTACAGTTTCTTTACATAGTGTACACCCCTAAGTTCTGCACCAGGAAAGGGTGAATGTTAAAATCGTGTGAGAATGATTTCAAAGTGTATACATGTTCTCCTACACCACGCCTCGTCATTTAGATTCTCCAGGTCCCCAGAGTGGTTCTGAACTGGGGGTGTCCAAGTGTGATCTGCAGTTCCTCGTGAATCCCCAGAACCCTTTCAGGGTTCCGTAAGGTCAAAGCTGTTTTCATAATGATACTACGATATGATTGGCCTTTTTTACTGTTGACAAAATGTGTCAGCGTTGGGGAGTTCTGTATAACTCAGTGAGCTGATCTTTTCAAAATGACCAGTGGATGATGTTAAAAATCCTACACGGGTAAAAGGTCCACTCAAAGTGCCAAAGACAGCAGTAAATTTTACAGTAAAAGAGTGGGAAGTGTTCATTCGCCCATATACTTTTAGATCGCACAACTAACCTTTAAGAAACTACACTTGTCAAGTTTTGGTGTCATATCGAAGAAGATCCACAATTACCTGGAAAGTCTATTAAAACGCTCCTTTTTTTTTTTCAACTATGCATGTATGGGTGAGACTAGATTTTTTTTTTTTTAATACTCAACCAGAACAGGTATCGCAACAGGGTAAATGGAAAAACAAGGTAAATGCCAAGACCAGTTGTCTTCTAACAAAGAGATACATAAAAATATAAAAAGATGCCACTTCACTAATTTTTGTTGTTTTGGGAAATACAATTTTCCATAAAAATGTGTTATTTATATTAACATGCAATGTGCTATCATTGCTGTGTCTAATTGAATTAATAAATATTTAAAAATTTTTTCCATTTTAATTTCTAATCTGATAAATATCAATAGTTACATTCCATATAAACAAAATCTCTGATGTCCTCAGTAATTGTAGAGTGTGAAGGGGTCCTGATACCAAAAAGTTCGAGAACCCCTGAAATAAAATGTTGAAATAAATTGTTTACTTAAGACTTTAAATTAAAATACACTTGGAGCTCCTCCCTGGCATATACTGAGCTGTACCTATAGTTGACTGTATTTTCTTCAGATTAATTTTACTGATCATCATACAACATATTAAAAAAATGGCTTTGATGGCTTATTAGAAGCAAATTAGATTAGGTTTTAAATTCTGCTGTGCGGTCACATCTAGGTTTCCTTAAAGTTGGTTGTAGCATAATGCCTTTAGAATTATCACTTTAATATCAACTCTTTATTAGCCATATATCTATGACCTGCTTCTCCTTGAACTAAGCTGTCCCTGAACTGCCTCCTTCTGACCTCAACTTATATTCAGAAATTAAAAACTAATTTTAAAGTTAATGTAAGCAAAGTACAGTTAAAAAGAAATCTTTTACAAATGCAGTGCTCTCCAAAGTTGAAATAAGCACCGTTGGTTAGTGTATGTCCCTCATTTTTCTAACTACTGCAGAGGAAGATTGACTAAAGAAATGTTAAGAAAAATATGCCAGCCTGTCACCACAACTAAATAAGATACATTTCCTAAATGTAAAATACATTTCTAAAATATGCAGTTCTAAAATGTAGTAAAATTCGAACAACCAGCCTCATTCACGTTTACTTTATAGGCCCTCAAATATTAATTATTAATAATACAAATTGAAAAAGCAATTTTTTCATCCTGGTAAGTGGTCTAAACTACTTTAAAGAATCAATCTTACTTGTGGGTAGTGCTTTTTCTGTTACTGATGTGTCCTGTGCATTACGATATTCATTTATAGCTCCCTCAAATAAAATCAAGAACTTCAGAGGACCCTTTTAGTGCCGTTGAAATGAGTATTCTAAGTGGTATTTAGTATCATAGAAGGGCTATTATCTTTTAAAAATGAATCATCAATTCCCAAAAGCTGTTTTGGTCTCCTGTTCTTATACTGAAAGTGAAGGAGGAACTTGGGTTGTCAAAATATACTGTGATTATATTCATCACATTCAGCTATACCTCTAAAAGATGAGGAACTTCCTTAAAGATCAGCCCACCAGGTACTATGTGATGGCAGCTGAAAGCACTTGACATCTAGGTAGTATCCAGTTATGAAAGTGGGAATCTGTGGTGAAAATAAATACCAAAGCATTCAGTAATATAAATAATCATTTATATTTGGCTTTGGAAAGTGTTTTTTATTTATTTCAACATATTATGTCCTACAGTCTGAATTTACTTTAAAAAAAAAGAAAACCACCACTTTGTACACATATATATACATACATAATGAAGGCATTTGTGAAATCCTGCTTTTAAGAATTGACTGCCCTCTTTGTTCTACAGTTCCTCTCTGCTCACTATTCTGATTTAGGAAAGACAATTTTTTTTTTAAGTTCCATTTGTAGTGTTGAATGGTTGAGGGCTTTATATAGGTCTTCAGTTTCATGTCATTTGTCTGCCCTCTGTGGCTAGGATTGATAAAAACTTTTAGGAATGATCTACAGATCAAGGTAGTGTCATGGAAAGAGCATAAAATTTATACTGAGAAGATCAGGGTTCAGGGGACTCCTGTTAGTTTACACTTTTAACCTCTCTGAACTATCATGTTATGATTTAAGGACATGACTTCTGGAGTCGGACACACCTGGCTTCTCCAAAGACTCTCTGACATAAATCACAGTCAAGACTTGGGAGCTCCAGACCCGTATTACCGCCAAATATGCTACATTCCTACTCGGGTATCTCAAAAGTATCTCAGTCCCAACATGTCTGGACCAATCTTCCCCCACAGAACTGGGGTTTTTCCTATGTTCCCTTCACCGGTTGAGAGCCCCAAGATCTATCCAGTTACACAAATCTAGGCGTTCCCTAGGCCACCTTGATCTCCCCCACCCCCCTCCATCTAATCTACCGACCAATCAGTTCTGTTCTTTTTTATTCTGTTTTTCAAATCCTGTCCCTCTCCCTCCATCCTCACCACCACCACCCAATCTGCCATCTCTCTTCTAGACCATTGGACGATCTCCCCTCTCAACCCCTTCCAGTAGATCTCCCTTTGCCGACCTCTTTACCACCCCTTCCCCCAGTTTGGTTAGTCCTGCAGGTGCAGCCGTCTGATCAGATAGACCAGCTCAGAATGGTACTTACACTGTAGACATGTCACCCTGCTTCAAATCTTTTATGGCTCCTCACTACTCTTAAGTTATGGACCAGAATCCTTAATAAGACCTGAATCTCCAGCCTCACCTGCCACATTCCTCTCTGGCTTTTTGCCCTGCAGGCACATTGACCTTCTTTTAGTTCCTCAGTTGCATCTTGCTCCCTCCTACCTTAGGGCCTTTGCAAATGCTGGTACCTCAGCCTAGAATACTCATCTCTGCCTGATTAACTCTTCTCCTTTATTGTTTTTTTTTTGGAGGGGGGTTCTTTTTACCTTTTTCTTTATAAATTATTGAAGTACAGTCAATTACAATGTGTCAATTTCTGATGTACAGCACAATGTCCCAGTCTTGCATATACATACATATATTCATTTTCATATTTTTTCCATTAAAGGTTATTACAAGATATTGAGCATAGTTCCCTATGCTATTCAAAAGAAACTTTTTAAAATATCTATTTATGTATATAGTGGCTAACATTTGTAAATATCAAACTCCCAAGTTTATCCCCTCCCACTCTCTTTCCCTGGTAACCGTAAGACTGTTTACTAAATCTGAGAGTCTTGTTTCTGTTTCGTAGATAAGTTCATAGTGTCTTTTTTTTTTTTTTTTTTTTTTTTTAGATTCCACATATGAGTAGTATCATACGGTGTTTTCCTTCCTCTTTCTGGCTTACTTCACTTAGAATGATGATCTCTAGTTCCACCCATGTTTCTGTAAATGGCATTATTTTATTTTGGCAGAGTAGTATTCCACTGTATAAATATACCGCAACTTCTTTATCCATTCATCTGTCGATGGACATTTAGGTTGCTTTCTTCTCGTCCTTTAAGTAGCTGCTTAACTTGCATTTCCTCACAAATATCTTCCCTGACCCACAATCCCCAAATTAGATCCCAGTTTTATGACCTCATAGTTCCTTATATTTTTCCTTGATAACTCTTATCGGAGTTTGCTATTATAAATTTGTGTACTTATTTGATTATACCCTTGAACGCTGTGTATTCTGTACACTTGTATCCACTGTACCTGGCATCTTAGAAAGCCCTTACCAGATACATGACCAATGTCAGGATCTGCTTCTTAAGAGCTTGCCCTACATGTGGGCAAGTTACTTAACTTAGCTCTATGTCTAAATTTCTCTTGGAAGGAGGATGATCAATCTTTGACACATAAGTGATCATTTATTATTAATACTGTGGTTATTTATTACAATGAATAATGAAATAAATAATAAGAAAACAATATACTATGGCTTAAATGATGTGTGATAAGCACTTTTACAATCTTTTTATAACCTATAAAGCACTGTTCAGAACAGAATTAGTAACCTGAAGAAACACAAAGTGACATTTAAAAATCGAAAAATTCTTCCAAAACATAGCACACATTAAATTGATGAGAATTTTTAGGTTAATCTAGGAAAAACAGAAATTGAACTTTTACCCCAAATCACCCAGCTAGTCAGGGGCCAACCCATGACTGGAACTCAACATCCTTCTCCTCTCTGAGCATACAGTTATTAATCTATTTAACAAATGTTGAACACCAGGCAATATGCTAGACACACGGGATAATGTAATAAATGATAAATAAGACTCAGTGCCGGCTTTTCAGAATCATCAGGCAGGTTCACAGATGCTTTGGAGGCATGAAGACTCTCCCAGTCTTGAGAGTCAGGGAAATTTTGCATTGGACAAATATAGCTAAGGGGAGGGGCAAGCAGCAAGTGGTGGCTCCCTCTGCAGGTGGCATGTGCAGAGGTCCTGCACAGAGGTCCCAAGGCCCAGTTCAAGTAAGAGCAGACATCCGGTTGCTGCACTGCTCAGCTTTGAGAGGATGGCACCTGAGCAGTGCGTGGTGTGTTCTGCCAGGAGGCCACGAGTGACCTGGGCTTTCAGGACCTTCTGGGCAAGGAAAACTGCAGCTTATCTCAGTTCATCCGAATTTCCAAAGTGAGTGAAATACATCATTTTGTCTCCCTCATCAACACACTCAGATGAAACTGGATTTCTGATAATGCCTGGACTTCAGAACAAATGGGATACTTGACAATCACTTGGTAAAGATCACCAGTCTTGTATCAAGAAGACAATTAGGCACAATTTAACGCCTTAAAGTAAAATTTTAGGCTGTAAGTTTTTTATTTTTGCATTCGAAAAAAGTTTACTTTTCCACGTATTGAATATAGTGCCACTGTCCTTCCTCTAGAAGGATATTCTGACATCAGGTCCTGTCTACCCTTTTATGTTGAGAAGCCCTCCGTTCCTGCCAGATATGTGAATATTTTGTCTTTTCTTGCAAAATAAAGAGGGAGCCACACCCTGCTGGAGCCCAATTTTCGAGGTTGGCTGGTAGGTTTTTAGTAGGCCTGGGCAGTCCGAAAGTCCGGAAACCAATAGTTTAGATCAGCACCAGAGCATGGAGTTCATGGTGAGCAGGCTTGGCGTCACACGGGGCCGGGTAAGCCATGCTCAGGAGTCTGGGTTTCATCCTGGAGGCCATGGGGAATCGCGGGAGGATTTTCAGCAAGATGATAACATCGGGTTTGCCCTTTGGAAAGATGGTTCTGGCTGTTCCGTGCAGATGGATTAGAGAGGCTGGAGCTGCAAACGGGGAGGTGAGTAGGGAGGTAGAGCTAAGGCATGGGGTAGGATGAAGAGTTTAAATTGGTGGCACATGGGTGACTGACTGACCTGGGGAGAGGGCGGTGGAGGTCTGAAAGGGGACTTGGGGTTCCTGGCGTGGTCGAGGGGGCAATGATGGCAGGCACTGTGCTGGGGATACAGATGGACCAGGTTTGTGTCAAGGGCTTTTATTTGTCCTTTTGGGAGTTGAGTTGTTTTGCCTAGACTGAATTTAGGGTTCCTGTGAGACAGTCAGGAGGGAGTGGAACAGATCACCACAGAGAGTCTGCAGAGTGAAAAGTGCGCGGTGGACCAAAGGCAGAGCAGCATCAGCAAAAGAGGAATCCTCGATGGGGATGAAAATAGAATAGCCAGAGCTGAGACGAAAACCAGAGCTCAGTGGCCTGGAAGCAGGGCCCGAATATTTATGAAGCAGGAGGAAGGGTATTAAATGCTGCAGAGAGGTTGAGCAAGCGACTCATCCACAGGGCTGGGGAATGAGAGGTCCTCTGTGACCTTGGTGGGCAGTGCAGTGCGGGCAGGAGTGATGCGGTTGGGTGAGCAGTCGATGGAGGTAGAAAGAGCAGACATCCATTTCCACAAAGAGCGGGTAGCCTGGAGCAGCGCCAGCCCATGAAGACGCTGCATCCTCACCCTACACGGCTTTGTGCAAGCGGAGTCCTGTGGAGGTGGTTGTGGAGCAGCTGTGATGAGGGAGGAAGGTTGGGGAAAGGGCAGTACCGTCAGCTGGGCCGGGGTATGGCAGGAGCTCCCCCAGATGCCCTCCAGGAAGCATCCAGGCTGGTCTGCCTCCTCCCTCCTCCCTCTTGCCCCTTTTTCCCAGGTTCATCCATATATGTAAGAATCTAGAAGTTTGTTTTCCTTTTTCTCTCTGACAAAGGTTTTTTGGTCTTTAGAATAAGATTTTTAAAAATTGGTTTTCCCTCACGTGAATTTGGAACATAGGACTTATTCTCTTTGTTTCTCCTCCTTTCATTTGGTTTTTCCGCTTCTCGGAGACTCTGGCACGTGTTCTTCCCTCTGTATGTGAAAGACGCTTCAGTTCATTTCCTATTCTAGACGCTCCTAAATTGAGATCCTAAAATAACTAGTAGACCCTCTTTAAGAAGAAACATTTCACAGTTTTTTCATGGCTTTATTCTTAGGTTCTGAATAAAATACTTACATTAGTCTGTTGATGAACAAGGACGAGCCATACATTTTGCTAAATCAAAGAAATGATAGGTATCCATTAATGTAAAAACCAAAAACCTCAAAATCGTTCTGTAAAATTATTGATAAAATTGATGAAAATTTTATGTCAAAAATCTCTATGAAACAAAATAAAAAGAGAGTGAGAAAAATATTAGCAACATATATGAAAAAGGGCTCATTTTCTTTATACACAAAGAGTTTTACCGATTGATAAGGAAAAAAACAATTGACCTGATAGGAAATGAGCAAAGCTCATGAAGACAAACAAGAGGAAATAAAAATATACTTCATTTCATCATTAAATTCACAGAAGGTAAAAGGTGATATTAGTGAAGATTCTTTAAAAAGTGGCCAGAGTGTGGGGAGACAGGTAGGGTCGGGCGGGTGAACAGTTGTCACTGTTATTATGTCCCTGGTATTCGATTCTCTTATAGCAAGTAGCTTTAAAGTAGCCATTAAAAATTTCCTATTAATTTTAAACAAACACAGTTGCTCATAGTATGTTCCAAGAAATGAGATGAACCCCAGTTTAAATCCTGCTTCTCATACTTGGGCAAGTTAGTGAGATGGAAAAGTAGGTGTTCTGGCACTTTTCAGAGAACAGCCTCGAAGACAAGTTTCCTAAAGGTATATCCTGCTGGAGGAGGTCAGGTTAGAGTGGTGTTTCTTTGTGATCTGGGTTACTTTGCCACCTGGCTTTCATCATGAACCCTGTCCCTTTTCTCTATCTCTTCTTCCTAATACTAGTGCTTTCGCCTTCTCTGACACACACAGAAATCACTGGGGAACTAAGTTTCTGATCCACACCGTCAACGTTCACGTGCAAACGGGACCACAGCCTGGGTCTTCTCACTCAAACTACTGCAGACATGGATGGCTCTCCTGCCTCTCACACTTGGATATAGCTCTTGGTTGAAAAATACAAAACTTTGACATTCTGGAGTGTTGCTTTGTGACCTTATCAGTCTCTTAAAGTAGTATTCACTTTGTTCCTTTATTTTAGGGCATGCTTGTTAATTTCTGAATCTGTCAGACCATCCCTAGAACAGGAAGGAGGGTGAGGAGTTGAGAACCAGCTGAGTAAGAATTGACGAGTGTCTGTGTCTGTTTCTGTTTCTTGTTTTTGTTTTTAACCTTATCGGGAACACTTCCTCCACAATGGCTTCCTGATTCTGAAGTTAAGCATCACAGTTAGCCATTTTTAATCTTAATTTATATGTTATGGCTTTTCTTTTTAGCTTTTTATTTTAATATAAATGTAGATTCACATGCAGTCACAATATATAATGCAGAGCACTCTCACGTACCCTTTACCCAGTTTCCTTTACTGGAAACATCTTGCAAAATTCTGCTCCATCACAACCAGGATATCGACATTGACACAGCTGAGCTGCAGAACGTTTCTGTCACCACAAGGATCCCTCCTGTTGCCCTTCTACAACCAGACATCTTCGCCCTCCTCTCCCCTCTACCACTAATCTGTTCTCCATTTCTGTAATTTTCAAGAGTGTTATATAAATGGAATCATATAGTATGTAACCTTTGGGGACATAATTCACCCGGGTTGTTACGTGTATCCGTAGTGCATTTCATCTTAAAGCTGAGTAGTTTCCTATGGTTTGGGCATGCCACAGTGTTTACCTGTTCACCTATGGAAGCATCTGGGTTGCCTCTAGTTTTTGCCTGAGGAATAAAGCTGCTGTGGATATCATATACACATTTTTGTGCGAACCTAAGTTTTCATTTCTCTGGGATAAACATCCGTGAGTGCAATTGCTGGGTAGTGTGGTAGTTGCGTATTTAGTTTTTAAAGAACCTGCTGTTTTCCAGAGTGGCTACACCATTTTACATTCCCACCGGCAGTGATACAAGCAGTCGGGTTTCTCAGCATCCTTGCCAGCATTTGGTGGTGGTATTTTTTTATTTTGGCCACCCTGATAGGCATGTAGTGAAATCTTGTCATGGTTTTAATTTGCTTTTCACTAATCGCTCATGATGTTGAATGTCTTTTTCATGTGTTTATTTGCCATCTGAATATTTTCTTTGGTACAATGTCACTTCAAGTCTATTGACCATTTTCTAATTCGACTGTTTTTGTACTACTGAGGTTTGAGGATTCCTTATATATTCTAGATACTGGTCCTTTATCACATTTTTTCCCTTGTCTTTATCTTGTCTTTTCATCCTCTTAACAGGGGCTTCCTCAGAACAAAAGTTTTTAATTTTTATGAAGTCTGGTTTGGCAATTTCTCCTTTTATGGACTGTACTTTTGATGTCAAGTATAAAAACTCTACATCTGATCCTACATTCCCTAAGATTTTATCACTTTTTTTCTTTTTCCTAAAGCTATAGTTCGGTATTTTACATTGGAGTCTGTGGTGCGTTTTGTGAGTTAAGTTTTATAGAGTGTATGAAACTTAGATCATAGTGAGCTTTGTTTGGTTTTTGTTTTTGCTTTTGCTTTTTGTCTATGGAAGTCCAGTTGATCCAGCATCATTTGTTGAAAATTACTCTTCCTCTGCTGAATTGTTTTTGTGCCTTTGTCAAAAATCAACTGTACATGTTTGTGAGGATCTGCTCCTGGGTTCCCTATTCTGTTCTGTTGATCTTTGTGTTTATCTCTCTGTCAGTACCACACAGTCCTGAATACTGTAACTATATAATACATCTTGAAATTGGATAGACTGACTCCTCCCACTTTGTGACTCTTTTTAAGAACTGTTTTAGCTATTCCAATTTCTTTGCTTTGATGTAAACATTTTAAAATATTCTTGTCTGTATCTACAAAGAAAATCTTGCTTGGATTTTGATAAGAATTGTATCAAACCCATATATTGACTCAGAAAATTGATTTTTATTATTTGTCTCCCTAAATGTAAATACAGTATGTCTCCATTTATTTAGCTTTTCTTTGATTTCTTTCATCGGTACTTTGTAGGTTTCAACATACAAATACTATACATATTTTGTTAGATTTACACCTGTGTACTTTAGTTTTTTGTGATTGTAAATGGTATATTATATTTCTAATCTCAGTGTCCACATGTTCAATGTTAGTATATAGAATTACAGCTGATCTTTTTTTAAATTGAAGTATGGTCAGTTACAGTGTGTCAATTTCTGGTGTACAGTATAATGTCCCAGTCATGCATGTGTATACGTGTATTTGTTTACATATTCTTTTTCATCAAAGGTTATTACATGATATTGAATATAGTTTCCTGTGCTATACAGAAGAAATTTGTTTTTTATCTATTTTTATAATAGTGGTTAACATGTGCAAATCTCAAACTCCCAAGTTTATCCCTTCCCACCCTCTTTCCACTGGTACCCGTAAGATTGTTTACTCTGTCTGCAAGTCTGTTTCTGTTTTGTAGATGAGTTCATTAGTGTCCTATAGTTGATTTTTATGTTTATCTTGTATCCTGTGGCATGGTCAAGTCATTTAATAATTCCATGAGGTTGTGTAGATTCTTTGGGATTTTCTATGTAAAACTCATGTCATCTGCAAATAGGGACAATTTTCTTTCTTCATTTCCTATCTGTATGCCTTTTATTTCCTTTCTTGCTTTATTGCACTGGCTAGAACATCCTATACTATACTGAATAGTGAGAATGGACAGCCTTGCCTTGTTCTCAGTCTTAAGGAGGAAGAATTTGCTCTTTCATTAAGTATACCATTACTGTTGATCGATGTGTGCTGGGCTTTTATAAAATGCTGTTTGACCATGGGGAAGGAGCAGTTTACTGATTTGATACACTGGTTCCTCCAGAGGTAGTTTCCCTACTACAGAGAGATCAGGCCAAGTGGTTTCCTTGAGTGAGGTACAGGGAATAAAGAGCTTAGAATTGGAGGGTCAGAACATTCAGATTTAAATTTTGCCTCCCCTACCTTCTGGCCAGATGGCCCAGGCTGACTACTTCCACCTCTCCAAGCCCATTTCCTCCTCCACAAAAGAGGGAGAAGAGCACCCATCCTGCTCATGTGGGTTATTACAGCCCTGCCGGGGCCCCACCCCAGCACCTTAATTTACTTATCTCTGTAGAAGATTTGACAACTTCTGATGGATCATTAGAATTTGCATTTGGAATCTTAAACTCAAAGCCAAAAAGATCCAGGAATGTTTGCCCTCTCAAGGACTGACTGCTCGAGTCCATTTCCTGATTCCTTCACTTACCATCCGTGTATCCTCGGACAAATCATATGCTCCCGAAATTGACCATAAGTTTCATCATCTGTAAAATGGGAGTAACGGCAGAACCACTGCAGAGGGCTGTTATGAAGACTGAGTGAGTTTATGTAACGTTTCTAGCAGTGCCTGGATGTATTCGATGTGATCATTACTATTGGTGACTAAAAAGGACACATACTTATTTGTGAATCACCTTTCTTAAAAAAAAATTGTTTGCTTTGCAGATTTTTTAAAAAATGGATTTGGCCAACCATGGACTTATTCTCCTGCAACAGTTAAACGCTCAGCGAGAGTTTGGTTTCCTGTGTGACTGCACGGTTGCCATCGGCGATGTGTACTTCAAGGCACACAAATCAGTTCTTGCTTCATTCTCCAATTACTTTAAGATGTTGTTTGTCCATCAGACCAGGTAACTAACGTGGTTGATAATAATCTAATGACTGTAGACTCTGAACTTCCGTGCCCACTTTTCCACTGAACCTGCTCCTTTGCCCTCATCAAGACCATGGGTCTCGCGACCTCTCCCAAGGCTCCTGGGCCCCAGACCCTTGTCACCTCACTTGACCCTCCACCTCCAAAGATCCTTGCTGGGTGTTCCCTGCACAGTTGGGATCAGGTCCATTAGGAAGGCAGAGGCAGGACCTCATTAACTTCTCACTCCTCCAGCCCCTGTCCCAAGCCTCCTCCTTGACTTTCAGTTATTTATCCTTGTCTCCTAGTGAGAAACTTGATGGCTTGAATTCCCCAATTTCCTTCTTTTCTCTCTTAAAACGTCTTAATCTCAGTACCTCTGCTCAGCTTTTTTCTTCCACTCTCTCCCATCTTGGAGAAAAGGGCCCCTGATTATCTAAGGAAAACGATCTTCCTCTTGCCTTCATGCTCCCAGATCCTACCCCATAGTTGTTATTCTGTGCTCTTCATTTTATACCTGTACCCCCACCACCGCCCCAGTCCAGGCAGGACGAGCCCTTCCATGACTCAGCTGTCTACCTGAGTTATGATGCTGCTTCTCTTTGTTTTACTGTGACCGTTCTTCAAAGGGTGCTCTGTGGCCGCACTTCTGCTTTCCTCACCCCACGCTCTTCCTACCCGTTGGCTCGGTGGTTTCCACCCCATCACTCCACCGACATCATTTCTCAAAGGTCACCTTTTCATCAGAACCACCGCTGTTCTCTCAGTCTCTGTCACCCTTGTCCTCTGCAGCACTTGCAACTGTTTTCTCCCTTCTTAAGGGTTCTCATCTGCATTTTGATAACTCTGAGCACCCTGTGTTTTTCTGCCTTCTCCACAGGTGCCTCCTGCAGTTTGGAGGAGTTTGGTCTCCATGCTGCTCTCTCCCTGCCCGTCTTGATGGGCGCTTGTCTTCTTCCTGGATCTTGCTTCTGCTGGAAGCCAGTTGGCAGCTCTGGCCTTGATCTTTCTGCCTCTAGAACTGTTTCCCAAGGCTCCAGGCTGCCTGCTGGACATCTAGAATTGAACACCCTCTTTTTATCTCATTTCACATGTCTACAATTGAATTGTCTTCCCCAGAATCCCTCCTGACTTCCCTATTTTTTAATCTTCAAGTAACCCATACTTAAAATCTCTTAAAAATCATATTTTATCAGTCTCCAAATCATGTTTTCTTCAAAATTACCTTTCCCATTAGTTCTTTTTTTCCCTTCTCACTTCCATTTCCTAATCATTTTCCACATTATTGTCAGATCAGTATTCCTAAGCATTGCTTTGTTTGAAGTGTGCCTTTGCTCAGAAATCTACCAGATTGTGTTATGCCCTCGACTGGAAATCTTGAGGACCCCATCCACATCACAGTAGTGCACAGATTCCCCGTTCTGTCTTTAAGGCCCCCACAGGCTTGGAGCCTGACCTGCTTCCAGCAAGCCTCCGGCTGCATCCCCTAGAAGCACCCCACCCCTCACCTGAACCACATTGTGCTAGCCTTCTGCTCACTCCCTGACCCCTAGTTCACAACACACATCACCTCTTCCATGACCCCTCCCGCCCCCAACAGTCAAGTGACCCAAGATGATCAAAAGCCATCTCTTCTCTCACATCTCGTAGCACTTTTTTTTTTTGCCACTTTGTTAGAGGGACCTGTTTCCCCTTTGTTGTTATCTGCATATTTACCTCTCCTCCTCATTTGTAAGGTGCTTGAGGGCAGAGACTGGGTTTCACAAATGTTTTTGAACATCACAGCCTGTAGTTCTGAGAATTTGTACATAGTAGCCACTTGGTAAATGTCTAGAGGAGCAGAATGGGTGATTAATAGGGCTAATGGCAGGTGGAGGTTGCCTTATCCTGTGACACCAAGGATCTTCCCTTTTCCTTCATTCTCAGAGACCTCTTAGCTAAGTCCCAACACAATGAATTAAATTGCCTTGAAAAGGGGAAGGTTTTCATTTTTGAGGAATGAAAGAATACAATTTAATGAGTTTTAAGTAGACGCAGGAAACTCATGTTGAGTGTAGAGCAGTAAGTAAATGCCTTTCTAACAAAGGCGCCCCAGGTGGAGGCTGTAATCTGTTAGGGACACAGAGCTGGGCGTCCCATTGGGCGGCTGAGGCCTTGCCCACCTGTGAGAGAGGTTCACACTTAGTTTGGAGTGTAGAGTCTTTCATGTCTACAGTTACCACTAGATGTCTCTGTCTTACGTGCACTCCTCTAAGTGTAAGTTTTAAATCGTGTAGGACTGCAAACTTGAAGCTCTCGAAAATAAAACTGTAGGCCTTACTCACTACAACCTCTGAAGGTGTCTAACATTAGTTTAAAATCCTTCTTTTCAAAGTTCTTTAAGTCCATCTTTTATTTAAAGAGCCTAGTGAAAGAAAAACAAAAAATGTAAGGTATGGTGAAAGTTTATACAAAGGGCTTGTAGCTGTGCTAATAAAACTGTATTTTTCCTACCTGAAAGTGTTAAGTCCAACAGACATCTGCAAATCAAACCACTTAGGTGTAGTTATGTTGTAGAGTGTGACTGTCCTTCCAAAAGGACCTGGAAATATCCAGAGTGGCCCAGAGCAAACTGAGTGATTGGCAGGAGGTCTGGCTGCCTGGGAGTGAGAGCCATCAAGGATGGTGATGGCTGGAACGTGACATAAGGATTTTTTTTTCTTTTTAATATTTATTTATTCTCCATTGTCTTTTGGGGAGGAGAGAGGTAATTAGGTTTGTATTTATTTATTTACTTTTTTAATGGAAGTACTAGGGATTGAATCCAAGACCTCGTACATGCTAAGCAGGCACTCTACCACTGAGATATACCCTCCCCCCTCATAAGGAACTTTTAAAAATTACTTTTTAAGTGTCTGAGCATGTCTATGTGCTTCTGCTTTAAGAAAAAAAAGTTGAAGATGCACAAATCAAAATAAATTGACGTCTGGAAACCTCCCCGGGCCCTGGGCGTTGGCTGTAAGCCCCAGGGACCTGCAGGCTTCCCCTCCTCACCAGCTCTGTGAGCCTCGAGCCTCGTTCTCCCTCTAAGCCTGGCTGAAGTGTGGACGGGGGCCTGCCCAGTCACTTCCGTTCACAGTCCCCCAGATAGAGGGCAACCTATACAATAACAAATGAGGGAAAACCATAAAACTTACAACAGAGTTTTTCTGGAATGGGGCCCTGCTTGGCATTTACCTCTCAGAGATGCTGAAAAATCTAGCCCTGCTCTGGGTTTTTGCCCTTCACTTTTCTTTTCCCTGGAGGCAGAGGGGCTCGCTAATGCTCTCCTCTCCTCCTGCCTGGAGGAGCATTCCACCCTCAAAGAACAAAGGTGCCCTCTGGTCTCCTGGGGGTGATTTGCATCTCCAAAGGCCTGTGGTTTCCAGGCTCCCTAGGCCTCTGCCTGACCCGGGAAAGATCCCTCCTGGTTAAGTTTTCAATCTGGAGTTGATTGTTTACATTATGAAAGTAGTCTTCACCGCAGGTAATCCCTGAAGCTTTACTTTGAATACTGAGATTCCCTAGAGCATCTAAGTGTGTTCTCATACACCCGCGTAGTAGTGTTGGCACTCTCCTCGGGCTTGGAGGAAGACCACCTCCATCTACATTCCTATTTAAAGAATATAGATAATCCAAAGGACTATACAAAGACAACAAATAAAGACAGGAACGATCTGTCTTTTTTACAAACAGAGTCACACAGACTTTTCCCCTTTACACTGTCAGAGGGATGCTAGTTTTTATGCTTGATCTTCATTCTTTGACTTCTATACATTATAGTCGAACATTTTCCACATGATTGTCTGTATGCGGTCATCTTGAAATATACACACATTGAATTATTCAAATCTGTTCTGTCACAAATTGCTATCAAAGTCATTTTTTCATCTTTTTAATGGAATAAAATATTAAATTTAGAAGCGCAGCATATACTGTTAGTATTTTAGCATACTGGAAAATATTTGTGAGTAAGATAAACAGCCAAAGGGGACAAAAAGTCATAATAGGAATAAGTGGTATAATCAGTTAGAAGTGATTACAAATTCTAAAGACATTCAAGGAAGACGGCTTTGAAGTTGAAAACTGCACTGTCTATAGAATGTATTCACTCGGGATGGTAGCACATACGCCTCTTAATGTGTAGACCTATATATCTCATTGATTTCTAATGAGAATTTCTGCCCTTACTGACAGTCAGAGGAGCGTTCTTGGGACCTTTTTATTATTGCTCCTTGAACCAGAATGCTGTTTTTGGGATGATGCAAACACTGAAGTCTGAAAGTTAGAAAATCAGTTTTGCCACAACTGCTTTAGGTACCTCAGATAAATCATTTAACTTGCAGAGACCTCAGTTTCTATATCTGTCAAATGGGAATAATCAGATCTGCCTCATCTGCTACACAAGATTATTTCAATGCTCCAAAGAATCTTGGTGTTCTGGTTTAGGATTAGATTCAGATTTAAATCCCAGTTCCACCATTGACTAACTCTGATATTGAGCAAGGTATAAATCCCTTTGTGCCCTAATCCCTTATCTGTAAAATGAGAATTAATGGCAATTAAGTGAGATAATGCCTGTACATCCCAGCTGCAGTTCTAATGATGAAGATGATTACATGTGATCAGGAACTGAGTTGTCCTGGAGCTGCTTTTAATGCAATCTGCAATACTGGGAGGGGTGACCTGACTCCGTTCAAGCTAGAATGTGGCTCACTTGCCTTTTCTTCCCGCTTCTACCTTCATGCTGGAG
Source organism: Vicugna pacos (assembly GCF_048564905.1). Classification (NCBI taxonomy): domain Eukaryota; kingdom Metazoa; phylum Chordata; class Mammalia; order Artiodactyla; family Camelidae; genus Vicugna; species Vicugna pacos. The sequence continues at coordinate 65,571,014 of NC_132994.1, read as the reverse complement.
AGGGGGCATGGGGTGGCTGAGCACCCACAGAATGAGATTTTATTTTTTCTCACTTTTGTTGTCTTGCTCTTAGGCACCAGTGTAGCTCCCCCATGTTATATTACAAGTGCGAAACTTGCTAATCTGATGTGTTGTTTGACTTACCTTAAAAGATCTGCTGAGCTTTGGATGGCATTGGATCCATAGAGTCCTAGGCGTTTAACTAAAAGATCTGCCAGGTCAGTGGTTCTTAACCATCACTGGGTCATGGGCCACTCTCAGACTGATAAAGAGCACTGGATCTTCTCCATAAAACACAAACCTTCTTATGTGGTATAATTTTACATAGATTACTAGGAAAAAAGCTGCTTCAAGAGTCTATAAGTTAATATGCTGTATACCAGAAATTAACACAACATTGTAAACCGATTAGACTAAAATAAAAAAAGTCTGAGTTAAGATACCACATTTGTTTAATATGAATAGTCCTTTTTCAGCCCTTTAAAATATATGTATTGTATTTCTGTGTGTTCTTAATAGGATTAAAGTTAAATTACCTAAGTTTTCCTTCTCTCTTGAGTATTCCATTCCATTTCATGAAACTAACAGTAAGCCGTGGGAGATATTCTTGTTTAATTTGCCTTTAAAATACCTAAATTTTCCTTCATTTTGTGTTATCTTTTGAGACATGGATTGACATTCTCTCACAGACTTTTTTCTTGTTTTTTCAGTGAGTGTGTCCGTTTGAAGCCTACTGACATCCAGCCCGACATTTTCAGCTATCTCCTCCATCTGATGTACACTGGGAAGATGGCACCCCAACTGATTGATCCGGTTCGATTGGAGCAGGGGATCAAGTTTCTGCATGCCTACCCGCTCATCCAGGAGGCCAGCCTGGCCAGCCAAGGAGCCTTTTCTCATCCGGACCAAGTTTTCCCGCTGGCTTCTTCCTTGTACGGCATTCAGATTGCAGATCATCAATTGAGACAAGCCACCAAGATTGCTTCAGCACCTGAAAAACTCAGCCGAGAGCCACGGCCACAGACATCCCGGATGAGCCAGGAGCAGGTGTCCGAGGCTGCCCAGCTCTCCCAGCTACCCTCCAATGTGACCCAGGTCAATCGGACACACATGACCCCTTCGGACCCGCTGCAGACCTCGCTGTCGCCGGACCTCGTCTCCACTCCTGTTCCTCCCCCGCCCTCCGGGGAGGAGACCAATCTGGAAGCGTCCTCCTCCGACGAGCAGCCTGCCTCCCTCACCATAGCCCACGTCAAGCCGAGCATCATGAAGAGGAACGGAAGCTTCCCCAAGTACTACGCCTGCCACCTGTGTGGGCGGCGCTTTACGCTCCGGAGCAGTTTGCGGGAGCACCTCCAGATCCACACGGGGGTCCCCTTCACGGCCAGCCAGCCCGGAGAGAGCCGTGTGCCCCTGTCTCTCTGCAGCAACGCCGCGGACCTCGGGAAGGACGCCATGGAAGTGCCTGAAGCAGGGATGGTCAGCGACAGCGAGCTGCAGCACATCTCGGACTCGCCCATCATCGACGGGCAGCCGCACTCGGAGACGCCGCCGCCCTCGGACATCGCGGACATCGACAACCTGGAGCAGGCGGACCAGGAGAGGGAGGTCAAGAGGCGCAAGTACGAGTGCACCATCTGCGGTCGCAAGTTTATCCAGAAAAGCCACTGGAGGGAGCACATGTACATTCACACCGGGAAGCCTTTCAAATGCAGCACTTGCGACAAGAGCTTTTGCAGGGCCAACCAGGCTGCCCGGCACGTGTGCCTCAACCAGAGCATCGACACGTACACCATGGTGGACAAACAGACTCTGGAGCTCTGCACCTTTGAGGAAGGGAGTCAGATGGACAACATGTTGGTCCAGACAAACAAACCCTACAAATGCAATTTGTGTGACAAAACGTTCTCCACGCCCAATGAGGTGGTTAAACATTCATGCCAAAACCAGAACTCGGACGTTTTCGCCCTAGACGAAGGGCGGTCCATTCTCCTGGGCGGTGGGGACTCTGAAGTGACAGAACCTGACCACCCAGTGTTAGCTTCCATCAAAAAGGAACAGGAAACGGTGTTGTTAGACTGAATGTTACTTATCTTTTTAAAAACTGTCATTTTTACAAAGACTATCTGCCTTCCCTTCCCCCAATCCAGAACTGTAGTTCTCCGTGGCATGATACAAACAGGTCCCCAGCCCCTCCCTCCTCTCCCCCTGCCCTGTCCCCAGCCCCTCCTCCCTAAAGGCTTTGTGCATTATAAACCTGGAATATACTTACTTCAATTCAGGGGATATTGGAAAGATAATGGTCAGTAGTACTTCTAAACTCAAATAGACTTTGAGAAGTTTCAGATTATTTAAAAGCATACTTGGAACTAATGAAGAGTATATAACAAAACAAAACAACTCAAATGCAAATTGGTAAGCTAAAATTATGACTTTCCCTGGGTAATAAGTCTTCCTTCTCAGAAAGACAATGTCTGAAAATACAGCGTGCTTCTTAGAGATACAGCGGGGCTCTGTACTATGCAAAATCTAGAGGTGTGGGGAAACTTTAAACCCAAGAAAACATTCTTTGTGTTTATTCTCCAAGTGTCTTATTTCAGAATGCATCCTTTTAGATTATGTCCAGTCAAGAAAAATCATTAAGAAATCTACTTGAACAAAACACAAAAGAAAAAAAAAGTAATAATGTGATGGCAATCTTAATTTTTGGATAAAACATGACAAGCTGTGAGTTTGTGTGTTTGAAAGAGAAAATGTGTGGATACTTGCTGTAAACAGGTGAATTAATGCACATGCCTTATCTAATTGCTGGCTTCTTTCAAAGTTGAACAACAACAGAATACTGTGTTTTAGTTTCTGACAAACTGGTTGGTTGTTTTAAAAATCAGATTTGAAAGTACTGGTCTATAGCTTGTCTTTCTGAATAGAAAATGACATGCCATTCGAGCAAGTTGCCAATGGTAAATTTGTTTTAGCGCCAATCGACTTTTAAATCAGTGTGTGTACCCCGGGAAGAAAGATACAGGAATATGCATCTTACAGGGGAAGTTGTGAGCAGACGTAGTTATGTTAGTGACTTTCAAAGTTTAATGTTAATAGTTTACTGGCAACATTCATTGAAGCATCAAAAATGGCAAAGAGAAATCAGGGACAAAAACCTAATTGCTGTTTGGGGAAAAAACTCAATTTTGATATTTGGTTTCTAATCTTTTTTTTAATACTTGAAATTTCCTCCATTGGCCTGAAAGCAGTAAAAGTTGTCCATTAATCTTCCCTTAGTTCAATAGCAGAATGGTCTCACAGAACAAAACAGGAGCCAGAAATAAGGACCGAAGGGGAAAGGGAAGAACAGTTCATAGCTGTGCTGTACGTATATGTTAAAAACTGAATATCCCATCATCCTATTTCGTGTATAGTTGAGTTCTCAGATTTGTAAGTTTTTATACATACTTTCATTGAATAAACATTTGATTAAATGGGTACATGCTTTTATCTGTGTATCTGTCTACCCAAAAAGATGCAGGAAGAGCAAGGAAAGAGTGTGGCCCAACGAGTCACTTTCTTGCTGCGTCTCCTCTTTCTATCTGTTGAACTTTGTGCAGTTCCCCTAACCTGAGTGGCACCTTCTCTATTTGTAGAAAAAAGGTGATAACTGCATTGGGTCACAGGATTATGAGCATTGAATGAGGAAACAATGTAAGAAGTTGCTATTGACCAGGAAAGAGTCTATTGAGTGTCTTAGCCAACTTTCTTTTACAAGGAGGAAAAAAGAGGCCAAAAGGTTTTTCCCTAAAGATGACACAAATGTTTGGTATATAAACCTAGATTATTAAATATTGGGAGGTTTCCACTGATTTCATTTAAAAAAAAAAAAAACAAAAAACTACAGTCATCTCCCCTCATCCTCGGGTAATACGTTCCAAGAACCTGAAATTGTGGCTAGTACTAAGCACTATGTACCCTGTATTTTTTTCCTATACATAAGTACCTAAGTTTAGTTTATAAATTAGACACAGTAAGAGAATATTCGAATTGCCAGCATCACTGCTCTTACACTTTGGGGCTATTTTTAGTAAAATAAGGGTTACTTGAACATAAGCACTGCAATACTGAGATAGTCGATCTGATAACCCTGGTGACTGGTAAGTAATTAGCTGGCAGGATATGCTGGGCAAATGGATGATTCGTGTCCTAGGAGGGATGGAGTGGATGGCGCAGAATTTCATCACGCTACTCAAAATGGGCACAATTTAAAACTTTTGTCTTATTTCTGAAATTTTCCGTTTACTCTTTTCTAACAGAGGTTGACCGGGGAAAGTGAAACCTTGATTAAGGAGCATTACTGTATATTCACATCTACCAACTTAAGTGAGAGTCTTGTGCCAAGTTAACTTCTGGATATGTGAAAGGAGGTCAGGGTATGTCTCTTCAGCCCTTCAGGCAGGCGAAGGGTCTTGAAGACCAGAAAGTCATGGGAATCATAAAGGAAAGGAACTGATGGGGTGAGCGCCTGCGACTTGGTGGAGACGGACGGGCGGGTGTTGTGTTCATCTCCTGGTGCAGGAGTGCAGGGGGTTCCAGCACCAGCTCTGCATGGCAGACCTGAACAACGCCCGTTCCCTCCCCAAATCAAGAGCTGGGTGCAGATAAGGAAGCCCATCCACCCACCCTACCCTGGAATGCCCAGTGCCTATTTAATCCCAAGAGGTTGTAACTTAACAACGTATTCTGAGTTTTTGCTGGTACCAGTTTAAATAAGCTCTGAAAATTTCAGTTGACAGTACGAGCAATCTGAACCCCAGAGCTTCAGAATTAATTTGAGCTGCCTTTCTCCACACTCTACCCTTATTAACACTACTGGTTTTACTACTTTTCCTTTGTTAGGGAAAGCAATAAGTGACTCATTCAACAGAAGTGAAAAAATAGATTTGTAAAGAACTGTAGAATTTTATCATAGGAAATATGGCTTTGATGGGAAGAAAGCCATTAAACTGTATTTATCAATTATTCTTCAGTAAAGCTGAGAAATAAATAAAGTAGCTTGGATAGTAAGAATGGCGAGTAGAGTGAACCCCAAACTTCTCCTGGTTAAGTAGGAACTACCCACTATTCTTTTTTTGTAATTTCACCTTGTAAGAAAGGGAAGAGCTGAGATACCCAAAATAAACCCTTCAAGTTCAAAATGTCAGACCTGAGTCAATTCATTTCTGGTAAAACGCCAAATTGCAATGTTTAAAAGCTATAGGCACTTAGAAGGATGGTTGGGGAGCACGGTATGTGCATGGTACCTCCTGTGGTTTGTGTAGGAATTATGGGACAGGGGAGCTCTCTCTTACTAGTTCACTAGGAATGAATTCCAAGATAACATTATTTGTACAGAGAGCACAGTTTATTGTCATGGAATTTAACTTGTTCTTTTGGTTGACTTTTCATGTTTATGACAATTTTTGCTTTGTTTTAGTCCTATATACCACTTTTAGTTGCTATATACCACTTGCAGGTAAGCAAGATTCAGGCTGAGAAATCTTTAAACAAATAAAAAATTAATTATCTTAAGATACAGATTAATGAAACTCCCTTTTCTAGAGCTAGCTCCTTGAACACAACTGGAAGAATATCACTAAATTATTAACAGCTCTCTAAATAAAATAAAAATTAGACTGAGAATCTTTAGTATGGGGGAAAAAAATAGACCAGGATGAAATGATAGTCTGTGGTTTCATTCTCCGCCAGCAGCTCAAAATGTCTTTTAACATAAGGAATCGTTACTAAATTTGTGGCTCAAGCGTGTGCTATTCTCTGGAAAATAGTCAAAACCTGCCCTGCCTAAATTCCCTGGTTGTTGTGAAGATCACTCCTTGCAAAGAAGGCATTATGAACTGAAAAGCTGAATATGACGGAGCGAGATGCTGAATTGGGTGTCTGTGTGCTCCTCGCTTGCCAACAATCCTGTCAGATGAGTGTCCTGTGTTTACAGACGAGGAAACGGAGGCCCAGAGAATTTAAGGAACTTTTCTGAGGTCACCCAGCCAAATAGAGACAGCCAGGATTCAAACAACCCTCTGTGGGATTCAAATGCTCTCTTCCCAAATGTGCAAACATTTCTAGAGGCTGGAAGCCACTGGGGAGAAGGATTGTCAGGAGAGGGGTGGGGGTCAGGAAGGGAAAGTTTTTTCACCTGTTAACCTATTCATTCTGCAACTGAGGCAATTTGCTTAAATCCATTTTATTGCCTTTATTAGAGTGGCCCTAACACTCCAGTACATCAGAATCTCGTGGAGGTCTTGACAAAACAGACTGCAGGCACTGCCCCCAGAGTATCTGATTCAGTCAGTCCAGGGTCCGTTCCAAGAATTTCCATGTTGAACAGGTTCCCAAAAGATGATGATCATGCCAGTAGCCATAGTCTGAGAACCACAGCATCACTATATAATTTATGCTATAGTATTTCTGCCTTTTCTTGGTTCTGCTGTCATCTCAGAATTATAACAACCAAGGGAACTTATAAAGGATGGGAAAGGGATCTGTGCCATTTCTAGCATGCTTTCCTCTTTGAAGCAAAAGCTCCTTAATGAGACTTGTACAATGTACAGATTGGTGCATGAGCCCTTAGAAGAAGAGCATATTTGAGAGGCCCTACCTAGGATTTATTCTAAACCTCCCTGTTCTGGTTTTAAATGCCTTTGTAATCTCTGAGCACAGAAAAGAACGTAGCCAAAGTAACCAAACATCCTAACTAGTTTTTGAGGAGGTCACGTAGATGATCCTCCTTCCTCGGAGAGAGGCAAGGATCTGGATGAGGAAACAAAATGGTATTAAAAAATTGACCAAGAGTGTACTACTATTTCGTGGTAATTAGAGTCCAAGGCTCCCAACCCAGGGCCCTTTCTGCTACCATCACTCTGCCTAGGAAACCCTTCTTTGCCGTGAGTCACTGAAAATGATTCCTATAATTTTTCTGTTAGAAAAGAAAAAAGACTAAAGAATTCTTTTCTCTTTCCATTTAGATTAGGATGCCCACAAGCAAAGTTCTGAAGGCAGCCAGCCAGAGAACTGGGAGCCAGAAGGATGCAGTCTGGGGAGCCCTGGGAGTGGCCAGGAAGAGACTGCAGGTTTGACCCCTTCCCCAACCAGAGTCCCCTACCCCATGCTGCATGCCCCGCCACCCCTCCCCACTTCAAGTCTCCCAGGGGAGATATGCTAGGATCCACAAAAGCTGAACCAGCAACAGGGAGAGGAGGGAAGATAAGAAATGCAGACAACACACAAAGTGGATGTTTCATCTCCAAAAGAGATCATGTCTGAAAAAGACATTTATGGTATTTTTAGAAGATCAATGTCATTATTATGAATCCCCCAAAATATTCAGCGACATAATAGTCATCATGTTGCTTTCAGTGGACAGTTTCATTAAAATTTCTCCTCTTCTAATTACTAACACTCAAGATGGCTGTTCTACTGCACTCTGTACCTCCCCTGCTCCACCCAGTGCCTGCTTCACCTACACCCCACTCACAGGACTGGCCTTCCTACAGGCTTGCCCCAGGCCTCAGCTAATGATTGTTCAAGCTTTAGATCCGAACTCCCCACTTTGTTTATCAAAGGGGCATTGAGGGGCCTGCCCCTCTGCTGGTTTCCCTGGTAACCGATGAGCCAACCTGCTGTAACTCCCTCTGTAACCGGTGGTCTCCCTATTCCCCCCAGGAGTGAAGACTGTCGCCACGTCCTGCCCCGCCGTCCACCGCACACGGTGGGGCGTCGCCCCAGGACCTTGCTGCTCCTATCTGATAAACCATTGATGTCTCTGTTCCTGACTCCAGGCTCTTTCTTTGGTCAAGCACAGGTCTTGCAGGCCCGCGTGGTGCAGCCCAACAGGTGCCCTTCGCCTTCTAGTTTATAAAGCACTTTCACAACAGGAGAACCCTGTGAAGCGCCCAGTTACACACTCTGAAGTGAGGAAACTGCTATCACAGGGTAAGTGAACTCTACAGCCTCGTCTTTCTTAGTCACCAAAGTTTGTGCCTGAGATTTTAAGAACGTTGCAGGGATCTGTGTTGTTTATTTTCCTCTCTGTGTCTCCAAGGACACAGAACAGAAGAACCATTTTCTCTCTGCCCAAACTCTTTTCTGTTTATAAGACCCATATATCCAGCTGTCGATTCTGCATTATTCCCTTGGAGACCTCATAGGCCTCTCAAATTGAACATTGCCCAAACTAATATCATGGCCTGCCCCCACCCATGTCTGTCCACGGCTCCATATCCAGGTTGGCAACACAGAAATGCCTTTCTTCATGCCACACTGTTCCCACGACCGATAATCAGGTCCTCTCTTGGTTCCACCTCTGACATCTCTTGATCTAACTATGACTCTCCAGCCAAAGTGCCACTACTTTTATATAGGCCATTATTAGCTCTTGCTAGATTGTTACAGTAATATGTTAGCTGGTCTCCCTCCAACCTCTTTAATTCTTTTTTTAAAATTTATTTTTTAAAATATTTAATTCTTAAGAAGCACTTCTCTAGATGCAATGTTATTTTAGGCAGAAATGCCCTTCCTAAGGACTGTCCTGGGCCTCACAGGATCACAAGCATTTTTGGCCCCCAACTCATTAAATTCCAGTAACACCCTTGCCATTGTGATAAGCAAAAACTCAACAAGGGCGGGGGGCAGAATCACAACCCCCAACACTGCCTCTGGAATCACTAACGTAGAAGGATAGCATCACCTCCCCGCTACACTATAATGACATCTTAGGACACATCCTTCCTTAAAATGGCCCGCTGGCCAACTGTACGATACCCTTCCCATAGGGCCTTTACAGGAAACCCTAACTGTGGTCAGGTTTCAGGTCCTGGGGGCAGCCCGCCTGCTTTCCCAGGAATTAGATGAACTCCTGAGAATAACAGGGATCCTAGGGTCAAGCACAGCGTGGTTTTTAAATTAGCCTAATTTTATGTATTGTCATTGTGCTCATTGGTTATACCGAGTTACCTGGGATTTATTAGAAGAAACAAGGAGAAGCACACAGGTGAGTTAGCGCTAGCCTTGGCACTCAGTATCCTGTTGTTGGAAAAGTAACACATTGGGTCCTAATTTCATCACTGAAGAGATGTTACTCTACCTTTGGTCTCCAAACTTGAATGCTGTCTATAGTGAAGCTTCTCTTAGGGATTAGATGTAGTACTTCTCTTGCGTTAAAATTTTTCGTGTCAGCAAGCAATAGTAGAATGTGTGAAGTCATGAGATTTCCTCTCTCATGAGTGTAGGATACTGCATAGATGCCTGTTATATGTAGATATCAAAAAAAGGGGGTTGATTTCTAAGGTGTGTCAGTGAGACAGAAGGGAAGGGGTGGGGCATAACCATTAAGAGAATGACACAGCCATTGAAGATTCAACTCCCAGGAGACCTTGAGGCCCAAGATGGCGGAAGACTTGACTTCCAGGGGACCTTCTTTACATTATACACTCAGTGTAGTATTCTGCCACACTAAATGGCACATCCACAGGGCCATGGCATGAGGCTGGCCACTGAAGGCCAAAAAGTGATGATGGCCCAATTCCTGGGAACCTCAGGAAGCTGGGAACCCCAGCTTCTTCCCCAAAGTGGCTGGAATAATCCCACTTGTTAGCATATGATGTTACCAAACCCATAAAAACTAACAACCCTGCACCTCGTGGTCACTATTTCTTGCCTTCTGAGATGGCCTGCACTCTTTCTATGGAGTATGCGTCTCTCTGAATATATCTACTTTTACTCAACTATGGCTCGCTTTTGAGTTCCTTCCCTCACTTGGCGGAGCACATCCCAGCAACTCAGCTGAGACCTAGGACACAACCACTTTTTCCTTACAAAATAGCCCTAAAAAAAGTCATGATTACCTGCACTACCATGCCATCCCCAAGTCCTGGTCACTTTAGCTGAAACCTGTGTTATCATGTAAAGGCTGGTGATCTGTATCTCAACTGTCTCATATATAAAACAGGCCCAGATCATTTTCCCAATTCCAGTGATACAGGTTGGAGATGGTGAGGAGTTTGGTGGTGAGGAGAAAGTTAGTTGCATTTGCACAAAAATTGTGCCAGGCTTTTCCAGCAGACCTGTTTCCACAATCATGTTAGAAATGAAGTTCTGGGACATTGGTCACATTCATGTGCCAACCTCTTACTTCCTGGAAGCCCCTGGTCTGTGTCCGTTTCCTTTCTTACAGAGTTGATTAAGAGGTTTCTAACTTTTGGATAGTTTGACTATCCAAAAACTGTAAATAAAACCCTGTTCGTTTGGGGGAGTTGGAGGTCAGTCAGAGGTTTAGTGCGATTCTAATTAAAGGGGCCCCTGACCCAAAAAGATTACGAATCATTGATAAGGGATTTCTGTGCACTCACACATATCCCAGATACATTCCAAGCTCCCATGAAGCTCTGTGGACCGTGTTACGCAGAATGGTTAAGTAGTTAGAAGTAGAAATTAAATGTGTGATGCACAGCAGCAAAGATCAAAGCAATCAAAACTGAATTAAGGTGAAATTACAGAAAGAAAATCCATGGCATTTGATTAGGTTGCATTTTATTTAGATAAATGGAAATCTGCCCCCCCCAGACAGAACTAGGAGTCAAATATTGTCTCAGATGAAAGGAAACTGCGAAGCTTGAAGCTTACATGGAAAGCGAGAATTTCCAGCCCTTGACTATCTGTTGTTCCAACAACAAAGGAAGATCCCAGAACAGAGTATCTGTGTAACAGAGACAGACAGCTCACCGTAGCATTAGCAAAAGACCCTGAGGGGAACATTTTATGGTCTTCAATTACAAGAAATGGCGAGAGTTTACAAGTCTTGCATTGCTTTCTATTGTACATGGCTCCACAGTAATGCCAAAAGTAGCAAAATTTAGGCACTTGCTCCAACTTCTGCAGTTTACATTGGATTATTAGGTATGTCACAAATTAACAGCAGCTTCAGAATTATAATACAGAATTGTATTTCATGCTACTGTTAAGAGCATTCCTCTTGTAAATAAAACAATGCTGCTTATCGGACGCAGGTACAGAGTTTGTACACAAGTAATCCAGGGCACTTCAGGAACACAGCCACGAAGCAACCTCCACTGGAAAACCCATTGTGATGGCCAGAAGGACCTGGCCGCGTGGTGAAGAAAAGACCAAATACAAATAGGATGAAGTGGCAGGATGGAATTTAAACCAAAAAACGAAAGTTTACTACAAACTACACAAACCTTTAGTCTGTTCAGAATAGCACAAAGTTTCTTCCTGCCAGGGGGAGGAATTCAGTGGAAATTTGGAAGTGTAGTCAACGCCTTACAAATTGCTGTCAGATCCAATATTTAACTGATCTTCAAAAATTGACACCAGCACTTGGATTGTTTTAGTCTCAACTTGGCAAAAGAGAGAGCTTTAGATCAGAGAATTTTTTTTTTATTCTGGGGATTTTTAAATTTAGTAATGAAGCACAGGTGGCTATTATATGGGAGAATAACTCCTAAAAGGATATTAAACGTTTTCCAACTACAAGGCCATACGCTGTTACGAGGTGTCTTTCTAATACGGCCGATTTTTTATTGTAGTCAGGTTTGTTGGTTTAAGAGAAACTACTTTCCAGTTTTAACAGCAAACTGTCTTTCTGCAAAGATCATTCTACATTTTCTAGAATGTTATGCTTTAAAATAATTGGCAGTTAAAATTTAAGTTCACAAACTGGAGTACTAAGTTTAAGTAAAGTTTTAGAAGCATATATAGCAGGCCAGTTCTACATGTGAAAAAGTGGAACTTTACTAGGTCACTGACTGTTCTTTGCGTGGCAATTGAGAGAATTCTTTATACATTAGCTTGAATCATAAATCATTTTAACACTTAAAAAACTTTTCCAGGATCACTGGTTAGGCAAGGCATTTTCATTACGAAGCCTTCTTAAAATTTCTTTCTAGAGACGTCATTAACAAATATTAACAGAGAAAATTGACTTTTTTTCAGGAAGGCACCACCAGATGGTAGCATTGTACCAGTACTGTCAATCCGAACCACTCCTGGTTTATTTCAGAGGATCCTGCTCTGCTGATGATCGCCTCTGAACCCCAACTCAAATCGGTGTAAAGTGGTAACGTCACATAGTGACATGAGAAATTTCTAGCTTATCTGCTTTTAGAACGCAGTGAACATATGTCCCAGGCTTCCTAGTACCTAATAAATCCAGCAAATCTAAGTGAAGCAAATATTTTATTTGAATCAGTTGTCAAATCACAATTTATCCAAATGAACATAATGTTACATTGTTCTTAAAAGAGTGGGCACAAATATGGCACAGACATAATCCGGCATCTCTCAAAATACCATTTGTAGAGAACCTGGCTTATTTCAGGCTATGTGTGAGCATGGCCCAGCACAGAAGAGAAGACTCAAAAGACTTACAACAGTCAATTCTCTTCTTGATAAGATGAAAAACATTTTATTACTTTGCCTCAAGATTAAGCACACTCATCTGTCCCAACAACCACAACAATTAGGAGAAAAGACTTAAACTTAATCTGCTACTGAAAAAACTTCCTTCCAACCTCCACTGGAGGCTAGAAAGAAAAATTTCACAGTAACAATGGAACGTTCTGTATGCTCTCCTCCCCCCTAAAAATGCTTTATATTTTTAGCACACTGTGCATAATAGGAAAGAGACCAATTTCAGAGTAATACTATGCATAGGCCTAATCCTTAGTGAATTTTAAAATAAGAACTGTAGCTTCTGAGCAGGAATGTTATTTCTAGGAAGCTCTGTTTTCACAGGTTCTAACTAAGGTGTAAGGCTTCCCAGGACTTCACCGTGGCTGCGTGCCCCGTCGTTTATCGTGTGATACAAGAGGAATGCGCTATATTGTACATTTCCTTAAACATTAAGAAAAAAATATACAGTAGATACAGAAGGAGGATTACTTAAAACATACATATAAATACATAAAGAATGATACTCCAGTTTGAGAAGCAGAACTAGATATTGCCAACTCCAGTTCCAGGTTTTTAGGACCTTAAATTTAAATCGGAAACATTATATGGTGTCAAGGGAAATTCGTAAGAGCGATCTTGAAAACAGGAGATGTTAACTGGTTCTAGCTCCTGATGAAGCGTCAGGATTGTCAGGGGTTCTCTGGAAATGAGAGCAGGTGATGTGCCTCTTCTTTGGGTCTCAAAATTCTGAAATAATTGGTCTTGAGTCTCGTCGGCGGCGTTCATTTTCTTCTCTACCTGTCTTCACATTCTGGGCTTGCAAACACACCAGGTTAACTGTAGAAGGAAGTCAGATTCAATAGTCAATAAAATCATTAAAAAAATCTGTCACTGGAAAAAAAGGTAAATAAAATCTGTTCCCTCCCTCATTCCTTCAACACCAGAAGAGTTGTGCAAGTGAGCTGCAGCAACTGGGAACCCCAAATCACAGTTTAACTCTGTAAGAAAGAAGGAAAGATGGGGAGGGGCCATAATACAGTGTGCTCTGCTACCAGAACACCAACAATCAGGCCTGTCATATGCACTGAAGATTTTTTTAAATGCTTGCTCCTACTGCAGGAAAAAAATCTATTTTTTCCTAGAAAGCTTTAAACTAAATTTCAAATAGTATCATATAAAACTACACCGCACTTCTAGTTGTTATAAAAAAAAAAATAGCTGGTGTGGTGCTCAGTGACCACGACATACTTCTTGAATCTTTGAGCCAAACACACACACAAATGCACACTTGTATGCACACACAGGCCCCTTTATTTTCTTCTAAAGCAGTCACATTGTGGGTAAAGCGAAGTCATTACTTTCATGATACCATTAGATTGAAAAGCACGTCAATGAGAAAAAGGAAACTAACCTGGATTCCTAGTCTGATTGATGGTTATCTTCCCAGATGAAGGTTCTGCCTAAAATTGTCATCATTTAAATTCCTGCTCCTCTTATAGCAAATCTGCCATCAAATGGCAGAAAAGAAGGAAAAAGTCACTTTAGAAGAAGAGGAAGTTACTTACACGATGTTTTAGGATTCTGTGGGTTCAGGTGTTCCTGGTTCTCCCTCTTGGTTCTGTGTCTCCTTCTGTGTTTGTGTTTTGATTTCTTTTTCTGACTTGCTCTGCACTTTTTCTTCCTGTAATTCAACTTCCTGGCCATCTCCCTTCTCTTTCAGTTTGGGTCCATTTGTATCCGGGGACTCTCTGGTTGGGCCCCTGGTGGCCTCAGCATCTTCCAGGGCTGAGCTTTGGTTCCCGGGGTCATCCACAGCACCACCTTCTCCATCTTCCTGGGATTCAAGCGGGGACTTCTCTGTTCTTTCTCCAACCCCGGCACCTCCATTGTCTTCTGGCAAAGATGCTGTTCCAGGGGCCTCTCTCTCGTCCTCAGTCGGGTGAGTCACCTCTTCAAGCTGCTGGTCATTTACTCTGGAACTTTCTACCTTCATGGCTACCATCTGCTCCAAAGCTTCATTCACATCTTTGGAAACATCTGGATGTGTGGGGTCCTCAGTGCTTAGCGCAGACTCCTCTTTGGCGGCAATGGTTTGCATTTCATCCACTCCGGAGGCCTGAAGTTTGCTTTCTTCCTTCTCAATCTTCTGCCCTGCTTCCTGGCTGTGGGTTTCTGTCAGTGGAGTCTGGGTCTGGAAATCCGTGGCTGTTTCTTCGGTACTTCCCAGCTGGTCAACAACTGCCTGAATGACGTTCTGTACGAGTTTGCTGCCCTCGGTCTCAAGTTCCAAAACCTCATTTTCCGCCTTTAAATCTTCCTCTCTTGTTCCACTCACCCTGACTTCCTGACAACCAACCTGCTCACTGCCTTCATCTGACTCCCTTTTCTGTGATGTGCTTTCGTCACCTTGGAGGTCAGCACGGATGCCCTCTTCGGGGGTAACAGATACGATCACCGGTGTTGATTCTGCCTGTGATTCAGTCCTTGTGGGCACTACGTCTTCTGCCAGCTGAGCAGGGAGGTCGTCATCTTTTTCAGAGGATGTTTCTTCTGGTACTGAAGGTGCATCTGCAGATTCCAAAGTTTCTGCTGTTTCTAAAACCTTGATAGCTTCTCCTAAGACCTTCTCCACTGCTGCAGCTGTTAGAGCTAATGATGCCTCAGAGCTCTGCACCTGAATTTCCACACGTGCCACTTCCTCTTGAACGAGCAGAGAAGAACTTTCTTCAAAGCGGATAACTTCCTTTTCCCCGTCTATGACGGTTACGGTAACCTCCTGCACCAGCTGCTTACTGAGCTCTTCACAGACGGTAACAGCGGGCTGTTGCTCAAGGCTCTCTTCACTCACTTGGGTGGGCTTTGCTTCCATTTTCTCCCTTCCTACGTGAACGACCATCTCGCTCTCCACTGGGGTTGGAAGAGACTTAGCATGGCTCTGGAGTTCAATATTATCACCCTTTTGAAACTCAGCTTCTTTGGGAACTTCGTCCTCAAGGGCAACTTCAGTGACCTGTTTCTGACCGACTGTTACTTCTGTGTCAGCAGACGCTGCAGGTCCTTCGACAAATGGTTCGTCTCCACCTTGCTCGTCAGCACATCCTCCAGCCTCCTGAATCACCTCAGTCTTTGAAAGAACGTGTACAGTTTCCACTGATACCTCTTTATCTGTATGTTCTAGAACCTCTTCCACTTCTGAATGTTTGTCTTCCTGGGACTGAAAACTGGAAGGTGCTGGAGGCATCTGTTTCAGCACAGGAACTGCCCCATCTTCCGTGACCTGGGATTGGGTACCAGATGCAACCTCCTGGTCTTCATGGATTTCCATGATCTTGTCCTGCTCCATTACATTTGGAGCTTCAAACTCTGCTACTGGGGTGCCTCCATTGGTCTCACTCTCTGTAAGGGTTTCAGCTGAGTCAGGAGCAACAGCCTGTTCTGGAACAGTCTCTGATTTTACCCCAACCACCATTTCTGTGGTTGTAAGCTCACTGGACTCTGCACTCTCTGTGCCTGGAGAAACCTTCCCCAAGCTTTCTGAGGTGGCCTGTCCAATTCCCTTCCCTAGGGTCAGAGCCTCGGTGTCAGTTTCCTGTATATGTACTTTCGAGACAACCTCCATCTCCTCCTCCAGATTCAGCCTGTGAGTATCCTCTTCTGCTTCTCCCACCTCCTCAGGGATTTTTGATTCTATCTTGTGCGTTGTCTGGATGGTGTCTTCCGGCCCTCTGCCATCAGGCAGCTGGGATTCTTCTCGAACTTTTTCTGCAACTGCCTGCAGCACCTCCTGAGTCCGCCTCTCTTGGTCTTCTACGTCTGGCACCTCCACCTCCTGAACCGGCGTTGCTTCCTCTGTGGTGTCGGGAGATTCGGTTAACCGGGAAACAGCTGAAACCATGTCGGCGGTCTCTTCAGCCCCAGAGGCTTCTGTTGCTTCCTCCGTAGCTTCTGCGGCCATCACGGCTTCAGACATCAGTTCCACCTCACTGACGAGCGTGTCATCACCGGCCTCCTGGCTCCCCGGCAGAGTTTTGGAAACGATGGGGGAAGCCTCCTCCTCAGCGACTTCTCTTTCAAACACCTCCTCAGTTGGTGCTTTGGCTTCGTCTTCTGATTCTTCAAGAGGTTCTGTCACTGAGGCAGAGATCCAAGAAGGCGCCCTTTCTTCGATGCTGCTAACGGCCCTTGCACCGTCAACCACAGCGCCGGTCACCGGGTGGACCACGCTCTTATCGAGCTCCCTCTGCTCGGGCTGCTCCTCACTTTTCTCGGCCTGCTGGGCTTCGGTTTTCTCCCTTTCCGCCGCATCGTACTCGGACAGCGGTACCACGGCCGGGACGTCGGAATCGTCTTCGTTGCCCTCCGTCGGCCCTGTATCTTCAGCCGCGGCTTGCTCCTGTTTCCCATCCGACCTTTTCTTCCTTCGTCCGGGAATAAACTTCCTAATGGAAACCCAAGACTCTTCTTTCCCCGGTTCAGCATCTGAGGCTGGAGGTTCTACGCCAGATCCAGCTACCGAGTCTTCGCTCTTCTCTTCCAGTTTTGACTTGGACTTTTTTCTCGAGGTGACTAATCTTTTAAAGGACTCCCAGGTGGAAACTCCCTCCCCTTCGGAGGGGCTGCCGGCCTGCTCGGGGGAGGAAGCTCCTGGTCCTTGATCCTGGACTTGGGACAAGTCTGGCCCCGCCTCTTTGTCTCTTCCTGCTTCCTCTGGTTTCTGGCTGTCTCCTCCCAGGGCTTTGGGGCCCCCTTCCTCGTCGGAGGAAGAGGCTTTTCTTGCTCTCTTCTTGGATGACCCCACACAAATTAACGCTTCCCAGGACACCGAGGTGTCAACCCTGCGCTTCGGCTCTTCCGGCTTCTGCTCCTCCCCGTTCCCTTTCACCTCTTCCTGCGTTTCCGAGGCTGCGCTCTCCGTGGAAGACAGGGTGGCGCTCTTGACCTTGTCCACCTTGTCCACCTCGTCCTCCTTATCACTTTCAGAGAGCCTTCTCACCCGTTTCTTGGGCGTCACCATCTTTTTGAAAGATGCCCAGGGGGTGACACCTTCCCTCTTTTTCTCTCCGTCCGAAGTGGTCCCTTCCTCCGCCTCTGCGTCCGGGGGCACATCGGCCACGCCCTTCTCCAGACACGTGATCTCCTCGGGCTCCTCGGGGGACGAAGCCGAGCTCTCGCCCTTCGGTTCCTCGGGACTGTCCGGGGAATCTGCCGAACTTGGGTGCTGCTCTCCTGACTCCTCATCTCCTCCGCCTCTCTTCCCTTTGTGTTTCTTTCCAGAAAGCTTTTTTAAGCCACTGCTAGTGAACAGTTTCTTTAAAGGGCTTCCTTGCACCTTAATTCTCTCTTGTGATGACAGCATTTCCACCTCGCTTACAGTGCCCTCGGGGGGTGTGGACGGCGCCTTCCCATCCTCGCTGGGTGCTGCCGGCTGGGAGAGGTCCCCGCCGAGGACACCCGCATCTTCCTCCGTCTTCGGCGGCTCCTCCGTGGGCTCGGCTTCCGGAAGTTCAGCGTGGGTTTCAGGCGGCGAGGATTCTACTGCTTCTTCTACCTGGGCCTGCTGCTCCTCCGTTTCCTTCTCCGCAGTGCTGACATGGACTTCGGCGACAATCTCGACTTTTTCATCGAACACTTCTGTTGCTAAAGGGGCGGGTTTCTCTTCGGGAGGGGCGTGCGCTTGGTCTTCGAGGGGCAGCTCCACTTTTTCATACTCTGCCGACAACCTGGCATCCTGGGCCGGCTCGGGGGCCTCCTGTGGTTGCGGCTGCTCAGAAGCTTCCAGCTTCTCGGAGGGCTCTTCCGTCTTTTCCTGTTCTTCTGCGTCAGCTTTTTCCGGCTCCTGTTCCTTTTTCTTCTCCGAGGCCTCCAGCTCATCCTCCCTAGGCTTCCTAAAACTGGTCTTTTTCCGCCAGCCAGCCCAACCTTGAGTGAAGAATTTTTTGAAGGGTGATGCCGTTTCGCTGGCCACTGGACTAGTTGGAGAGTCTGGAGATTTCACAGGTTCTTTTTCTTGTTTTTCTTCCCCTTCATCTTTGCCTTCCTCGGCTGCTGGACCAGACTCAGCTTGGGGAGAGACTTCTGTGTGGGTCTCCTCGCTTCCGGGCGTCCCTTCGGGTTTCTCTGTGGACTGTTTCAGTTCACTTTCTTTAGAGGTTGAGGCCTCCCCTGTCTCCCGGCTGGGCTCCGGATGGTCACCAGCCCCGTCGGAGCCTCCTGCCCCTTCAGCTTCATCCTTTTTGACGGTGAGGAGCTGGACAGTGTCAGACTTCTCGGTCTTGTCCTTTTTCACAGTGAACTTGAAGCCGACAAACTTAAACACCTTCTTAAATCCCACATCGTTAGCCTGGGGCTCAGCGGTCTGTGTCAGCTCCTCTAAATTGCTTTCGGAGGCAGGGATCTGTTCCATCATCCCAGGCATTTCCTCCTGCCCCTCCTTCACGTCTGGAACAACCGCGGAGTTAGCAGCCATCTCTTTGTCTGAATCTCTTTCACTCACATCTTCAGACTCTCTCTGTCCAACTATTAACAGAAAAAGAGAGAGAGAGGGAGAGAGAGAGAAGGGTGGGGGAGAGGAAAGTAGAAAATGATAACAATTCAAGAAAATTAAATATTTAAAAAACACAGCCAATGAATACTTTCTTTAACGTCAGTCAGACAATTCCAGGCTCAGGTAAGGGTCTTAGCTGCATTTGTAAATCTCAATAGATTAGGCAGCTTTCAAATGACCTTTAAAAATTCAGATTCAGAGGTACTACTCTTCTCGTTCTATTCTCTTTAAAGGGCAACTTAACAAACTCAACTACTCAACTCAAAAAATTAGTTACAGGTAAGTGGCCACAGCATCACTAAGGGTGGGTCAACCTGATGGTGTGTACAAAACAGCATCACACATCACACCCAGGATCTAGAATCCATCAACCTTTACAGTAACTTCCATTTTATAGGAAATAGAGCATTAGAGAAGTAAGCCAACTAGGTACCTAGGAGAACGTAAAGGGGGGGCATTCTGTGTGACAACTACCTGATCTCTTCAGCAAGACTCCCAAAGGGACCAGAGCTCCTTGGGGGAATTCGGGGCTGGGTCAGGGAAAGTACAAGTAACATTTTGTGGCAAAAGGAGGCGCTCAAAAGCTTGGGTAGGGGAGAGGGGCGCAGCGCATATCAAAAGGACACTGGAGCCAGCTTAAAGGGGCTCCTGCTGGCCAAACTTTGAATTGTTAAAAAAAAAAAAAAAAAGAGTGGCAACAGTGGTGGGTGATAACACATTGAGTGAAAATAGAATCCATGAATCAAGAGTGATACTAACAAAGTAAATGAGGATCAGGGAGTACTTCTTTATGAAAAAAAGTCAATCAATAAATTTAGATATAACTTCCACTTTGATCCTTAGAGTCATTCTCTTTAGAATTCTACTGCATCATAAGTCATATATTATTTATTAAGGACAGGAGTTAAAAATTATCTTTTCTTTTACAGACAACTGCCCAGACTCTTCCCAGGCCACGGTAAACAGCCGTTCAGCCCTGAAAATGTGGGGCATCACTGTTTCTAAACAGGTGTTTGTATCACTCATCAAACAGTTCACTTAAATGGAATAACATAAATGGGTTTTTTCTTGCGGTTAATTTGGGGAGGAGAAAGTAATGTTTTAATTCACTTCATCTGGAGGGTCCATTGAACTGGACTTTTTCAGTAGCTTAGAAAAATAAAAATAATTTCTCAATATATAAAATAAATGCATTAGTGTTTCATGACCGGCATGGTTACCTTCTGAATGTGGTCATATCTGAATGCATTTGGAACTAGTCATATCACCATCAAAACCAGCCATGTTCATGTATAACTGAAAAATTGTGCTCTACACTGGAATTTGATACAACATTGTAAAATGATTATAAATCAATAAAAAATGTTTAACGACAACAACAACAACAAAAACCAGCCATTCAGAAACCAACAAGTAAAAGAAGGCAGGAGTTAGGGGGAAAGTTTTTATAGACAAGACTTGGAACTAAAGCAAAGAAATTATTTGACTGGCTGTAGCTTAAGCGGTTGCCTTATTTGGGAAAGCCAAGTTGGCTGTTTGTCATTAGACTCAGAAAATCACACTTATTAACATGTTTTAATAACTCATTCAGTCAAGGATCAAGAGATGTTAAAAACTTTGGTTGAAATGCTGCCAGCACACTTACAGTTTTAGAGTATCAACACACAGATTACTTCATTTCAAAAGGAGATGGTAAAATCTGCCAGGCAGATTAAGATCACTTAACCAAGTGATCAAACTTAACATCTCCAGCAACGGGACCAAACCATCATCATGCTTCCTGACTGAGAAGCCCAATAAATCACCTACATAGTATCCCTGACAAAAATGTTTAACAGAATTGAATCATGTGGAAATAGTCAGACAACAATCCACACTGAAGGACGTTCTATAAAATAACTAGTCTGGCCTGAAATATCCATGTTACAAAGGACAAAAATCAAACCTAAATATAAACGGATTGTCTGCAGGTAACTTTCAGACAGTTTAAGGAGAGAGAATGAGGGGGTAGGGGAGGAGGAGAGAGGGGAGGAAAGAAAATGTTAAAAAAAAAAAAAAAGCAAAGAATGGTGATTATGTTAAATGTATAAGGGTGTTTATTATATTTTTCTGTAGGTTTGAATTTTTAACATTGTTAGGGGTTAAGGAAGCAAGTAAAATGTGATTTGATAAAGGGTGGGATTTGGTACTAAATTTAAAAATTTAAGAAATATGACAACCAGAGATGCTAGGCATGGTCCATCTTGGGTTGGGTATCTGTTAGAGCAAACCAGCTCAGCGACATTTTTAGTCTTCTTGGGATAATGTATGATTTGAGAGTAGATGAGATGAATTTTTACTGAAATGAAAGGGTAGAAATCAGGACTGAGGAAAAAAAAAGCAGGTTACCAAAAGTATATACACTATGACCACGTTTTGGTTTAAAAAAAGTTAACTGAATTTGACAAGAAGTGAGGAGGGTACAACTCAAGTCATAGAGTGTGTGCTTAGCATGCACGAGGTCCTGGGTTCAATTCCCCAGTACCCCCATTAAATAAATAAACAAATAAACCTAATTCCCCTCCCACAAAAAATAAAATAAAATAAGCTAATAATAATACTAGATTGCAAAAATAAAAAAAAAAGAAATTGACATACAAAAAGGTCCTAGTAATGCTGTGAAAATATACTTAATGCCTGCTGCACAAAATGAAACTTAATAATTATAACTAGTTTCCATACTAATGCTTAGAACATAGCAATATCTGGAAATAGAGAAATATCTGGAAATGTATATATGCTTCTCCCCAAATCCATAAATTCCTTCAATTTATATAATCTTATTTCCCCACGAAAATAATTTTATTCTTTATGTGAACTATTACAAACCTATGTCTACAAATTTCCACCATAATATTTATTGGGTTTCATCTTGAAACTGAAGCTTAAAAAGTTCACTGAAAAACTGTCCCAAGTGCCACGCAAGTTAAATGTGCACAGCCCTGTTTGACTGTGCCTTGTACTGCGCTGTAAGTTAACCTGAAGTCCTTTTTCCCTTGCTTTTTTTTTTTCCTCCCCTTAACATAACCAGATTTGGGGATATTGAGAGATAAAACCTGTGATTATCTGGGCCTCTTCTATGCAAAGAGGAAGGAAGGGATACTGAGGAGGTATTCTAACCCCACCCAGGCGCCACAGTGGTGGGCAGGGCCTTGGCTTTGGTGACAGGGCCACAGTTGTCTCGGTAAGAGTTTTGGGAATCAGCCAACTGTCATTTTCTCTGACATCAGCATCTAAAGTAGTGTTTTAAAAATAAAAATAAAAATAAAATATACTGAGAACTGAACATTTAGAGAAGGAGGTTTGACGAAAAGCCAATTCCATTACTTTGAAGTACCCTTCTTAAAGGATTCTCCTTTCCGTTTTCCTTTTTTAAAAAAATCACTTTGAGAAACAAACACTGAACCCTAGTTAATGCTATACATGCTCAAGTGTTTACGGGTGAAGCATCCTGATGCCTGCCACTTACTTTGAAATGCATAAAGAAGAAGATGGACTCATGAATGGACAGAGGGATGGATAGTTGGGTAGATATGTGATAAGGTTAAGGATGGTAAAATGTTTATTGTGGAATCTGGAGAAGTATATAATATTCACTGTCTCATTCTTTCAACTTTTTCATATGCTAAACATTTTTCATAAATAAGTTTGGGGGGAAGCTCCCCCAGTGATTAAAAAAATTACTTTGAAATAAACATTTGTGACCAACTTTAGACTTTATAAACAATAAAGGAGAAACTATGATCCACGTTAAACGTTAAGGGAGATATCCCAAGAGAAAGGAAAAGTCAGACATATGAGATTAGACTGTCCAGAGTAGCCAATCCTGACCCTCCTTTCAAGCTGGGGTCTTTCAGGAATACTCTCTCCTCATTGTTTTTAAAAAGTATGCATAATCTTCTGAAATAAGGAAATGCTATACGTTTCCATTTATTCCTATTATAAACCAGCTTATTTAGTGAAATCTATGAATTCCTTTAAGTGCATTTCCATGAACTGTTCCTTACAAATTTTCCCAATTATAAAAGCATACTCACGAGAGAATTTTCCACAAGTACTTCTAGGCAAATGATATCATTGGAAATACACTAGAGAAAAAAGTCAAACCCCAATAATGAACACTATTCTACTACAATTTTACTAGTAATGCACACATAAATACCCTGCCAGCTAGCATGAGCTAAAACCCTGAATTAACCTCTCTAGAAACCATTAGAAAATGCAGGCATTTTGCTAACATAGTGGGAGAAAGCAGGTGTTATACACACCATTTCACCCCCTTTTCACCTCCATGCTCCCAAGTCTGTTTCAACTTGAAACAGTTTTTTTTTTTTTAAACTCTGGGATGACTGGAGTGTTTACAGTCAAAACTCGGGAAACAAGGATAACAGCTGCCAACTGGCAGAACAAAACAGCCATTGATGGTTCCGTTACAGCGCAGCAATATTCAGACGTTCTCTTTATAGTGATGCATGGCTGAACCCATTACAAAAAGAAAAGCATTTAGGATCACAGGACAATTTTAAATCCTAACTGGACAACTGGTCTGCAGTATCTTGTGACCAAAGTAACCCTAAGAGTTACTACTGTCAGAACAATCTTCCGGACAGGGCAGGGCCTGTTGGTTTGTGCTGTGTGCACAAAGCTGGACACACCCAACTCAGCCCTGATTTCCACTTGCCTCCTTCGTGGGGCAGGGCCTGTAGACTTTACAGAGAGGTCCTGTTTCCTGAAATATCCCTTTGATCACATCAGGAAGCTAGCGTCAAGCATCCCTAATGGCTCCAGAACCTAGAGAATAGTCTTCTAATCTACCTAGCCTGGCAGCTAAGGTCAAATTACATTTCTAAGCTACAAGCTAACTTTGCACAACGGTGCTTTAAAGGTACGTGTGTATCCTGCCCCAAACCATGTCCCACCACCTGGCTAGGACCCGAGGTGAAACCTAGATCCTGTTTTTCAGTCTCCTTACCTATTACTGGGCCATGCACTCCCAGTGCTCAGCCGGAGGGGCAAGGCCCGCTCCATCTCGCACCTCATCTCCCACTTTGCTCTCCTCCTGCCTCTCCAGTGGGAGCCATTTTCCAGCCTTGCTAAATCCTTGTGATTTTTTTTGAGGCCCGTATCGTTTTCTACCATGCTTCCTCCCTGCCACCTGGGCAGAGATCTTCCCAGGTGACCCCACCCGCACAATCTCTATCCCAACCCCGAGTCCCATGCCTCTTTCAAGTCGTTGTCTTCACGGGTCTGTTTCTGGCAAGAAGCAACCTGCACTTGGGAGTTCCCTTGCTCGAGCCTCTGTTTTAATCTGTTCAGAACTCTGAGAGTGGAGGGTTTGAGCACCAGCTCCACAGGGCCCAGATGAGGCCCTGTCTCTCGGGGGCTTCAGCAATCCCTGCGGCCAGGGCCAGGACCAGGGCCCGGTGCAGCAGGGGCTCCGTAGTGGAGCCGAGAGGGTGACTCTGCTGCATGCGGCGTCCCCTCTGGGTGACACGGGACGGCGTGTCCCAGCATCCGTGCTTTGATCAAAGCAAGGGAAAGGAGGAAGGATGGAAACGCACACACTACCGGGCAAGGCGGCGTCCCTCTGCGTGGTCCCGCCCGCCGGCCCTGGGGCAAACCGCCGCTGGGGGGCGCGCGCTACTCACAGCAGAGGTTACTCCACCAGGGCATGGCGCGCGCCGCCGCCCGTCAAGGACAGCCCTACAGAGGCCCTGGAGGCACAGCCTTCCTCTTCCCTCTGCCCCATCGCTGGATGGAGACTGGCGGCGCTCTCGGGCCGCGCCCCTGACGAGGGCGCCCCCTGGGGGCCGCCGCGCTCGTCACAGAGGGCGCGCTCGTCTCGCCAGCCTGCAAGGGAAAGCCCAGGAGGCCCTGAGCATCACCCCAGTGGGTCCCTCTTCCAACCCGAGCACTCTGGAAGCGGAAAACCAGCCCTGGCTAAATGACGGCCACACTGCCGCTAAACTCCTGAACTGCTTTTCTCTCATCCACACAACATTCCATGGAGTAGTCGATCCAAAACTCACACTGCACGACAGAGGCCCACGGCATGGCAGGAATTGGGCATGGGTTGGTTTGGTTGTAAGAATTTTATTTTCCTGAGTATTGTTAGAACAAGAACTGGGGACCTCGCGCACGTTCCCATTACAAAGCTATCATTTCCAACCATAGAGCCTGATCCCTCCAACTGGCTTACAAGGGAATAAACCGACTTCAAAGATGGTTTTATGTGGGAAATGCAAAATGGTACAGCCACTTGGGAAGACAGTTGGCAGTTTCTTGCAAAACTACACATGCTCTTACCATCTGACCCAGCAATCATGAAACAGCAGGACACCTCTGGGGTCCTCTTGAAGGAGGATTAGTAAAATGGCCGCACTTAGGCTAACAGTTGCTATTCTTATGATTGCCCTTAAAACAGTCAACTGACCGGTTGCTACTCACAGTTCCAGGCCCATTGTTAAAACTAAAGCTACTGATATTACTGTTTCTACTTTATTCCAGTAATTGAAAGTAATAATCAAACTTGATCTCTGGGTCCTTCTCCAAGAAGGTCACAGGACTGTAACCTTACAAAATAGCCTGAGTTACCAAGAAGACCACAACTTGAGTGCTTACGAGATAATGAGATGTAACCGCTGGCCTCTGTAGAACTGGTTGCCTGGAAGCATCATGTCACCATTCTAAGTCTTCTGATGAGAAAATGATTCTGTTGCTTGTTATCAATGCTTTATTGTTAGAGCCATGGCTGTAAAACCACCCCACCCCCATCTCCAAGGTGGGTTCAGCTTTGAAGGTACTCGCCCTTTGCCCGGCAAAGCAATAAAAGTGCCTCTTTTCCTCTAAGCTCCAAGACCTTGTCTCTGGGTTATTTGGCTCATCAGGGACAGGGGCCGATCTTTCGGCAACACTCTCTGGTACAAATCCTTTCCTGTATCCCTGGTTTCTTGTTTGTAAGAAATAGGGTTCATTCAGCCTCCTGGACCTTCCCAGAGTTCCAAAGGGTAGGTTCAAACAGTTGCTAAACAGGCGAGAGAGACAAGGGAGGAACAGTCAAGAAGCAACAGCATAGCCTTGGCGCAGGGTCCTGTTCCTCAAGGAATATACGTAGCAATTTCTTTGAGTTCTTCTGCAGGAACTAAGGCCCCACCCAGGTGGAGGATGGGAACTTCTGGCTGAGCACAAGATTCCTGGAGCCCCTTCCTGTTACCTCACCACCAACCAATCAGAATAAAGTCACACCCTGCAGCCCTCACCCCGAGTTTTGCCTATAACAGCTCCTCCCCCCAAATCATATGGGAATTCAAGTTTTTTGAGCATGAGCCATACATCCTCCTTACTTCGCCCTGCAACAAACCTTTCTCTGCTGCAAACTCCGATGTTTCAGTTTGCTTGGCCTCACTGTGCATCGGGCACATGAACTTTTGTATAGTAACAATCATGCTCCTTGGCATTTACGCAAGTATCCTTGCTATTTTCTCATACCCACATTTGGTATGAGTTGAAAACATGTCCACACAAGGAAGTGGACATGAATGTTTACAGCAACTTTGTTCATAATTGAAAAACTTGGAATATCCAAGATGCTCTTCAATAGGTGAATGGATAAAAAAATACTATGGTACATCCAGACAATAAAATATTATTCAGCACTAAAGACGAGTGAGCAAATCATCAAGACGTGGAGGAACCTTAAGTGCATATTACTAAGTGAAAGAACCCAGTCTGAAAAGGCTACATACTGTACAGTTCCACCTGTATGGCATTCTGGGAAAGAAAAAACTGTGCAGACAATAAAAAGATCCGTGTTGCCAGGGGAAGGGAGGGGAGAGGGATGAACAGCAGAGGACAGATGGTTTTTTAGGGCAGTGAAACTAGTCTGCCTGATACTACAATGGTAGATACCTGTCATTATACATTTGTTCAAACCCATGGGATGTACAATACCAAGAGGGAATCGTAATGTGAACTGTGGATTTAGGGTGATAATGACGTCAGTGTAGGCTCACTGATGGTAACATGGGTACCACTCTGGTGGGGTCTGTTGATAGTGGGAGAGGCTATGCATCTGTGGGAGGAGGGAGATTATACTCTGTACTTTCCACACAGTCTTGCTGGGAACCTAAAACTGCCCTAAGAAATAGTTTTTTTTTTTTTTATGGTAAACATAAAGCTTGTCTTTTTAAAAGAAAAATAAATTCCATATACTTTCAAAGCATTAAAATTCTCATTCTGCATACATCATTATTACTTTAAAATTTGTAAATGCCACTTACGACAAAAAGTATTTAGATCTGTCAACACCTACACTCAAATAGAAAAATTGCTGTGTGCCTGATGTGGACAACAATGCAAATTCTATTTCAGTGTAAAAAGCAGTTTTTTCATGGTTATAGTCATGCTTCGAAAAAAAAAAAAAAGAAAGAAAGAAAGAACACATATATCCTACCCACCCACTCACAGATAATGATTCAAAAGTTCACCTGAGTGCACCTGTAACTTATGTAATACTGTATATCCACTATACTTCAATTAAAAATATTTTTAAATAAAAAAAAGACCATTATTTTGTAACCATCAAGATAAAGACTGGATAAAGCAAAAGTCAGTGGGTGCTGAATGGTGCTGGCAGGGGGCGGTGCTGGGCAGGATACATGCTTCAAAACTGAAAGGGTGCAGAAATCGGACAACTTAACATCAACCTATGAGGGGTCCATAGACATTGTGTACAATACCCAGAGAAGGACACAATGTCATCTGTGGCTAAGAATGCATAACCTAAATTTAATTAGGAGAAAACAAACACCCAATAAGAAATGTGGTAGAAATGGAGGGAGAGAACTATATGCTTGAACATGTCAATGTCTGAAAGATAAAGGCTTGTATCTGCAAATCCCAAATTCTCAATTTATCCCTCAGGATTTGCAGATACACACTACTACTTATAAAACAGATAAACAGCAAGGTCACACTGTACAGCACAGGGAACTATATTCAATACTTTGTAATAGCCTATAGTGAAAAAGAATAGGAAAAGGAATATATACGTATGTATAACTGAATCACTGTTCTGTACACCAGAAAGTAACACATTGTAAAATATGCCAATAAAAAAATTTTTTTAAAAAGAAAAACTGACACAACATTGTAAACTGCTATACTATAATAAAAAAAAGAAAAAAGAAAATCTGTAAGACCACTTGAGACAAAAAAATAGAATAAGAAGGTCTAACATAGTACTTCTGAAACTATCTGAGATGGACTATCTTTTAAACTGCCAATCTATTACAGCCAAAAATAAAATACAATAAAACTGAATTTCTTTTTTTTTTAATCATGTGCTTAGACATCATGATAATACCAAGTTGCTATTAAAAGCTTTTAAATGTTTACTTTGGGAAAAAAAAAAGACAAAGGCTTTACAAAAGTTCCAGGTTAAAAGAGGCTAAAGAGATAAGCCATAATACTTGACCTAAGGATGGATCTCGTAATGCAAAGCGAGAATGCTAAAAGGGACATCATTAGATTCACTGTCAAGATTGGCACGAGAATGGTAGGTTATATAAAACTACTGTGATAATGTAAATATGACATTGATAACTGTACTATAGTTATGAAAGGAAATACCTCTCTTGTTAGGAGCTACACACTTAAGTATTTAGGAGTAAAGGACCAGGATGTACCTAGCCTGCCCTCAAATGGTTGAGAAAGCTGCACGTCTCTTGCCCACGTAAGATGTAACAGGAACCTGTCTGCTGGTGTGTGATTTTGCTTTGTTTCCCAACAGAGAGAGAGAGTAAATAATGAAGCAAGTAAGGCAAAATGTTAACAGGTGAATGTAGGTAAGGGGTTCATGATGTTCCCTGACCTATTCTTATTTTTGCAACTTTCTGTAACTTTGAAGTTATTGTTGAAAAAAAAATCACTCAGAAGAATAAAAAAACAGAAAACAACAAAAAACAGAGAGGGTGATGATTCACCCTACCTGATTTTAGAGGACACCGGATCTCTGCCTCACTTTATAACCATCATACAGATTTTATCAATGAAATAAATAACAGAAAAATGATTCTCCCTGAACCCCTCAAGAAAGAGAATTCATGTAGAAGGGAAGATTAAAGAGCAGAAGTCCTGGAGACAGACTAGTGTTTGAATTGCAGCCGCACCACTTATTAGCATGGGGCCCTTGGGCAAATTTCCTGAGGTTTCTGTTCTTAGCGTCCTCACCTGGAACACAGATTACGTCCAGTACTTCCTGCAGAGGCCAGTTAGGAGGGTAAGGTTTCAGTTGGCCGATAACAACAATAAAACAAAAACACTCTTTTTTTTTTTAATAATTATAAATTTATTTTATAATGTAATTGCTACTCATTTAACAGTAATGTTTTTTCATAGTTTTCTTCAAAACAGAAATATTTATTTTTAATTACTTTTTTCCAGTTCCAACAGTAATCTGTATGAACTGTGGACTCAGAAATATGGAAAATCGGGAATAACACCCACAAAGACGATGTCCAGAGACAATCGCTATTAGGATCCGGGAATGTTCTCTCCTGGATAAATTATTCACTAGCCTTCAAAACTATGACGTATGGCTGCACAATTTATTTTTTCTGTCCCCCTAGTTTTCAACAATTTACATTGGTCCAGTTTTATCACACTATGTCATACTCATATGTAAAAAATCATTGTCCAAATCCGTAAAGGAGTTTTTGAACAGAAGAGGGCAGTGTTGAGCAGCTTTCAGCACAACTGAACTGGAATTGAGACCTTCCTAGACCATCAGGACCGCAGGATGTTTCAGAAACCCATTGATATATAAAGTTTAGGTGCTCCTTCCAATTCTGTGAAGCCGAATGCCATGGGTACCTTCAAGGGGGAGCATGGGCATTCTGAGTCAGCTGCCTACCTGCTGTCTGTGCCGTGTAAAGATCCAGATTCTTTTATCCCATTTGGGACTAAGTTAAGGTTAAACGTACCTGAGCCCTTCTTTCTGGGTTAAACTTCCCTCCTCCCTTTCCTTGCTTTCCCAGCCCAAATGTACACAGTCTGGTAAATTCACCCCCATTTCCCAGGCTCTGGCTAACGGTAGAGTCTCCCATCCCTGTTCCAGTTTGTGGTTAGCAGGAAGCCCTTTTTATTTATTTATTTTTTGGAGGCGGTACTGGGGATTGAACTCAGGACCTTGTGCATGCTAAGCATGTGCTCTACCACATGAGCTATATACCCTCCCCTCAAGCAAAAAGCTCTTTAAAGGTGTATGTGCTGTCTGCATGCAGTGCCTGAGTGAGTTCAAAGCTTGATGACCAAACAAGGAGGCTGTTAAAACCATAAAAAAACAGCCAAAAAATGTGAGGTGGCAGGCAGGAGCGGACCATGCCAGCAGGTTTGGCGTTGGGAGGGGAGAGAGCAGGTGAGTGAAGGAGACAGATAATGATGGTGGAGGAGGCTTCCAGGAAAGACAGTCCAGTGTTCACCTGCGCTGACTGAGCACAGCAGAATCCATTCACCACGCTTACAAGCATTTCATTAACACATTTACTTTCAAGTGACTTCAGAACCTCTTCTGCTAGAATTTGACGTATCAGCTCCCTGTGGAGTTATTTTCTGCCTTAGATTTGTCCCATTGATTAGGAAGAGGGAAATCAAAATGCTTGATCATCTAAGCATCACTGATTTGGGGAGGCACTTTCCTGGCACCCAAACAGTCCTTCTGCAAAATAACTGGTTTTACTGATACAATGTATAGTCATCACTCATGCTAGGCTTTGAATTATCCAGCCATTTTGCAGAACACTGGTATTAATCCCGGAAGTCTCTCAAATGCCCGTAAAGTCCAAACGTGGTGCTCATGTATTCACGGATGCTGCGGTTTGGCTAGAAAGTCTACCTTCTCACCAGGCATCAAAGATGCCAAAAGGCTGGGAAAGGGAGTCAGTAAGTCAACTGGGAAAGCCTCTAGGAGGCAGGACTGGCAGATACTTTCATCTTTATGCAGAGTCACTGGTCCTCGCCCTGCCCCACAGGCACTTCAAAGGGCGGGAAAAGACCAAGGTCCTTGCAAGGGTCCCCACACTCATGGGCATGGCCCTAAACACAGTCTTATCGGGCCCATGGTTTGCGTCAACATGTTTTTCCACTAAAACTATTAGGGGCAGCAACATCATAGATGTGTTGCTTCGTAAATAAACATGAGCATAGAAAACAAATATTTCTCTCTCTTTTTCTGGGAGAAGATTCTAGTCCTATGCCTTTGCGAGAGAGTGTCCATATGCTGGAAACATTACTTGGAAAAGAAAAATACGATTTTAAAATGATGTAGAAAATGCTTACACTCACTGCATTTTCTGCACATGCCCTTGGAGGAGGCTCCTGGCAGCAGAGAAGCAGGAAGTATAACGGCGAGGCTCGGGCGAAGCCATGGTGTAGCTGAAGCTGTCTTACCATAGCCAAGACTGTGAGTAAGCTCTGTTTGTCTTTGTGCTTTTCTGAGACAAATGAAAGGTCCCCTTAAATAAAAATCATGGGAAGTGAAACGGAGAAGAAAAATGACACCTGCTAGTACCTCCTTCCTGTAACTATATTTTCATTTTCAAAAGGATAAACTATCCTCAGTCACTGTATTCGAGGAGAACTGGTAACATATCTGTAACAGAAATCAGCTGAGTTGTCTAATATTTTGAACAGCTTAACAAGCCCTTCCAAGGCTAAGAAAACTACAGAAGATCGATGAAGCCAAGTAAAGGTGAAAAGACACAAACAGTTACAGCTTTAGTGGCGTTGAAAGAAATCCAAATTCGAAATCATTTCGTGGCTAGAAATCCCACTTTGGCAGAGAATTGTTAAAGCTTTTCCAGTTTAGGTGTTACCTTCTGCTGAACTGTTTATCTGCCCAAAGATGTCCAGTTAATCCCAATTTATCGAATCAATCACCAGGGGTGTATAACGAGTATAGGAGAAACATACACTTTCCTTGTGAAAACATCGTAATCCCTCAGCTCCCGAGCCTTACAGGGGCCACTCACGATCCCAAAAGGCTAAAGGTGCCGTCTGTCCTGCATCCTGCTCTCCGTGCAGACACCTCTCCCCCAAGCTCCCCAAAATGCAACAGCCAGGGGTTGGCTTTCTTTTCTCACTCTTCCAAATACTTAGAGATTAAGAGAAAAAAAGGATAACTTGTTTTCTTTTACTTTAGGGATTTAAAAGGAAAAAAGAACTTTTAAGGAATATGTCGTCTTATAGATGACAAAAATGGTAGTGCTTTTATCCAAACTTAGCCTGTTTGTCAGAGACAAAGTGCAATATTGCCAACAGCTACAACACTGATTTTTTTTTTTTCCCATTTAGTATAAGCAGCGCTCTCCACTCTCCGCGCACGTTGAGACTGCTTGCTGTGACATCTGGAACTGGTTAACTTTCCCCCACGATTTGCAGCATTGTCCTGGAACTTTTCCAGGAATTCTCCGCATTCTAAAATCCATCCCTTATAGCCTACACACCCGACTCTCTGCATTCTAAAGCTCGTCAGCCACAAACCTCCCAGGGGAGATGTTTAACTGGGATTAAAACTCAGATAAACAAAACCCTGTACAGGAGCGTAGAGGTGACGGGCATCATTGGCCTTGGCCTGGACTGTGACGTCCAGTGGCCCCTCATACATCTGTGCGGGCTGGAAACACGTGCGCACCACGAAACCACTATCAGCATCCTTTCTCAGAGAACGAGGTCTTTTACAGGCTAATCTACGGCTGTGCTCGTTAGTAGCTGTGGGACCCCAAGAGAAACTTAGCTTTCATGAGAAAAGGGGGGTAAAATAACTACCTTTTTTTTTTTGCAGGATTATTGCAGGGAGTAATGATAATGGCCACAGAGGGTGGACGCCCAGTATGTGGCAGTTATTACAGCAGCAGCTGCGAGGGTATTAATTTCATGCCTCCCAAGTCCCTTGATGAGTTCGCCTCCTCGGCAGACAGCAGCAGCCCTGTGGGGGGTGTTTTCTTAATCTTGTGAAATGATTTGCATAAAAAAGTGCATTATCAGTAATCGAGAGCTTGCATGAATATTGGCGGATTCTTTCTTCCCAGTTTACTTTAGGGCTAAGGAACACTGTTGCCCTAATTCCTCATGATACCCTACAGTTAGTCTCAATAACGTGTGTTAGGGAAAACAGGAAAGATCTTTTCCGAATTCAAAAAGCTTTTCTTTTCTTTTCTTTTTTTTTTTTGCTGGCATGCCATTGATATACACGTGGGGAGGGGACACCTCTTTCATCATCATCGGGTCAAATCACTTGTTTTCTAGTTTTTGAACTAAGTTATTGCTAACATGATGTGAAGGAAAGACGTCAAGAAAGGCCAAGAGTATGTGGTGTGAATAATCAATGATCCCATCCTTCAAGGTCTGATGCATTCATTAGAGGAGGGTGTGTGCTCAGGGTCTGGGAAGGGGAGAATAATGGTCAGTATTAAGCAGCAGCTTCTCCCTGCTTTAAGAAATTAAAGTTAATTCCTAAGTAGTTTAGGAAAACGTCACCAATTCCATCCCTTCTTATGAACTGTGAAATTGAAACACACTTCTCACATAAGGCAGTCCTACTAAAGCAGAGAATAACTTTCTCCTCCATTATTTACACAAGCGATCCCAAAGTTACAAGAAACCTTTGATACTTAGTTAATCCTTAACGCCAGTTTCAAAAGCCTTCAGTGCTTTTCAAGATACCGACTATTTAGACTATTGACTGTAAATCTTCCTTATCAGACTAACTTGCAGAGGAAAAAAAAAAGACAGTTGAAACTTCTTTTTAATGTTCACTTCTTCCATTATGAAATGTTTATTTGCTAATAAGTTTTTGGAGTGTAAGATTTTTCTGAGCACTTTCTTATTACCAGGAGAAAGTAGCAAATTTTGCCACATCTTTATATCAACATTGTAATAAAAGTAAAACTCAGAAAGTGATCGATCTAAAAAAGTTTCCTTAAAAATGAGGCAGCCCGTCCACCTGTTTCTGTTCGTTTATCATTCCACTGCCATTATCTGAACCAATCTTTTAAAGCCCCTCAAGAATACCAAGTTTGTTAACTTAATTTCTGCTAAGAAGGACCACTCGCTTTTCCCATAAGAAACTCAGTATGTGATAAACTCATCAAATAGTGAATATTATAAAGATTGTACTGTACACAAAAAGCACCCAGAAAAAAAAGTTACACTCACAGAAGCCCCACCCAGAGCTGTGCCAAATCACACTCCCAGATAGCCTCTCTCAGGGTGTTTATAATATTTCATTTCTAGAAAAATTAGTGATCTGGAAAAAGAATGAAGAATTTTATGTTTTTAATGTTTCTAATCTTGTGTAGTCTAATGATGGCTTGTAGGTATCATGCAAATTTTCTCACTAGGTAGAGGGTAGAGAGGCTAGTCGAGTTAACCCAGGGAAGGGATTTTAAGGAAATCGCATAGTAAACAAGCTAATCTATAGGAAGTGAGAGATATTTTTAGTTTTGCTGAACTTTCACATTCATCTAAAATTCCAGAGGAGGACAAGGCTTTGCAGAGGCAATTACACTGAGAATTTGAAGGCCTAGAAATTCTGTACTGTGCTTTTAAGAAACCATGTATTCGGTGAGCAATGATCTCAAATATTTCGAGAGGAGCTGGTCTTATAAATCTAAATTAGCAAATGCAGTTTAATTTTTGATATGGGGAAAAGGCAGAAAGGAGGAGAAAACAGACAGGGTTTTACGGATTCAGGCTACAGTACAATTGTATGAAAAGATCCAATAACAAGTCAGAGGAACTCTGAGTACATTCCACACTGTCTGATATCTGTAACTTATTTGCTAGACGTAGGCTTTAAATATTATCATTCACGCTCATGGCCAGATCTCTCAAAAGCAAGCTTAAGAAACATGCATTTTACTACTCACTGCCTAAATGCTGTTGCCTGTTAGTCACCAATTTTATAGTAACTATGGCTTTATTAAAACCACCACTTAAATCAGAGCTAACATTTTTGACCCCTAAATTACTAAGTGTATCTTCACTGAAAGTTCCTAACAAGCAAGTCAAAATGCCAAATACTGCAATTTCTCAACAACAGGAATTTAGTTTTTTATGACTGCAGCCAGCGATGAGGCTTGCTCACAACCTGTTTGCAAGTTCACCCCAATCTAACTGTGTCTGTTGGGTTGGGGCTGTTCCCATCCACAAGGGGAAGGGGTACAACTGCTCACAAGATGCATTCCAGGTCTCCCTTGGGGCCCCTTCAAGGAAGATTCCTGCACAGGTGAAATGAAAACGTTGGCTTTGCTTTCTGCTGAGCTAAAGAGAGAATGTTCTGATCAAAAGGTCAGCACGTTGAGAGAAATAAATGCCAATCAGGATGTCCAGCCGCTGCCCTCCAGCTCCCCCAGCCCCGTGCGGGTTGCTCCACCTGCCTCGGAGGGAGATGACAACAGAGCCGGCCGCGGCCTTACCTGTGACTGTCATGATCCCCAGCATATCGGACAGCGCACCTCCCAGGGGCAGAGCAGCGGGTCCTCGCCCTGCTTTGGCGGTGGGGGAAGCTGCTCGGGGTCTTGCCCACCCCCTGCAGTCTCGCTGTGATCAGAGAGAACCAAGGGCCCAGCCACCCTCGGAGATCAGGCAGAACTAGAGGTGCCTTCGGAGCGGCAGCAAGAAGTGGACTGGGGATGCACTCCCCCGGCTAATTATAGGAGGACCCACCCACCACCCACCCTTCCGGGCCGGCGGGGGCCGGGGGCCGGGGGCCGGGGCCGGGGGCCCAGGGGCCCGGGGACGGCCCGCCCTCCCTGCTCTCCCGGACTTGGCACCGCGCTCACGAGTCATGTGTTTCGTTTTAAAGCAGAGGAGCCCTGCCTGTAGCTGGTCTCTGTTAGTGGTCAGCAAGGCTCTGCGAGAGACCCAGGGAGGGTTTAAAAGTTGTTGGGATGAATAAGACCCGAGTCAGCACCATTTTATCTAAACCGTTACTTCATTCCTGGCACTGACTTACTTCTGTATCTCAGCTTTTAATATTACTTAAAGGAAACAACCGCATAGAGATTGAATTCTACTGCCATTAAAAAAAAAATACTGTGTTCTGCATCCTTACATTTGTTTAAGGCTGATGAAGTGCAAAAACACTGTTCCTTTTTTAGCACCTGTAGCAGTTTATATTTTTACCATCTGCTACACACCACACACACACGGCACATGGGGGTTGGCAAATCTCATGCGTCCTGTTCCCTGAACTCTTTGAGAAGGGCTGTTACAGTGCAAACTTTGTGTCTTCCACAGTTGATTGAGTCAACTTTCAAAAAACCCTAATACTTGAGCATTCTTCTTCTTTTTTTTTTAATGTAAGTCATTTAGCTAAACTTTTAGGTCAAGCTAAAATGTATTCCAAAATAGAGACACTATTGTATCTCTAATAAACAAGCACACAGAAGGAAAATCTGTCAGAACTGATATTTAAAATTCAAAATTTTTTGGCAGCCCCAAATTCTTAAAATCTTTCTCACTGAAACTTCAGATTTGTTCTATAAGTGGGGGGCATTCTTACAATTTTGACACACAATTTCTCGTGTCAATTTCCTGTTGCAGTGGGTCCATTTAGGACCCCCAGGTTTGTTTCTCCTGTTTCATCCTTTCCTTTTTATCACTTCATGCCTTGCCTGTCTCACCCCATTAGCCCAGGCTTTCTCCCTAAGTAAACAAAAGAAAGGTTTCTACTACTGCTCTTTTCTTCAGACCATGGAGATCTTGTTCATCACTTTTTGGGGGCTGGGAGGAAGGTGGGGGACTTCGTGTGGACCAGAGGGCCCAGGAAAGAGAGGGAAGGGTGGGGGGAACAGAATTATCAAGAAAAGGCAAATGAACAGATGACTGGATAAAGAAGTTGTAGTATATTTATACAATGGAATACTACTTGGCCATAAAAAAGAATAAAATAATGCCATTTGCAGCAACATGGATGGACCTGGAGATCATCATTCTAAGTGAAGTTAAGCCAGAAATAGAAAGAAAAATGCCATGTGGTATCACTTATATGTGGACTCTAAAAAAAAAAAAATGCCACAAAAGAACTTATCTGCAAAACAGAAACAGACTCACAGATACAGAAAACAAACTTATGGTTACCAGCAGGTAAAGGTGGGAAGGGATAAATTGAGAATTTGAAATTTGCACCTCTTGGGGAGTGATGGAAATGTTAGCTATCTTGATTGTGGTACTGGTTTTATTGGTGTGTATGTCTATCAAAACTCATCAAATTGTACATCTGAAATATGTATAGTTTACTGTACAGGAACCATACCACAATAAAGGTGTTTAAAAAAGAAAGAAGAGAAGAGGAGAGGAAAAGGAGAGGAAAGGAAAGGGAGGAAAGGAGAGGAGAGGAGGGGAGGGGAGGGGAGGGGAGGGAAGGGGAGGGAAGAAAGGCAAATGAGCACAGGCGTGTCAGCTGGCATGGTACACAGGTGCTCCCTCTGGCCACCAGGGGGCGCTAAGCACCTTATTAGGCTTACACTGAGCAAGGTTAAGGCAGCATCGTTGCCAGCAATCAGACCTTGTACAAAAATCAGCTTTGGCTTCTCCATACTCCAAATTTCCCTCTTATTTTCCCGTAAACGCCCAGCCTGGCTATACGTCTGCATGGGAACAGGGAGTGATGCACCTTGTCCTGATGCCTGGGAGCTGATTCCCTGAGCCACTTAGCAGTTTCCTACCCCTTTATCTTCCCCATAGCAGTCGTAACTTCGGTTCACAAATTGCTTCAATTATAATGAGAGTCTGGTGTGTGTGAAATGTTGCTGGTGCTAACGGTTCCTCTGGAGTCTGCACAGCCAAGGGGTCAGGGCAGCTCTGCATTCTTCTGCCCCCGACCTCTGCCCCCCGCCCCAGCCCTGCAAAGTCCTAGCTGTGCAGATTCGGGATAAAGCCCACTCTGGAGGCCGCACTGTGTTCGACATTAAATGAGTGGTTTACAGCCTTCCCAAACTGGGCTATGTATTAGCCCAGACACTGTCCCTGTGTGGAGCCCAAGCCCCCGCCCCAGAGTTGTCCTGGGAGCCTGGGTGACACC
Source organism: Vicugna pacos (assembly GCF_048564905.1). Classification (NCBI taxonomy): domain Eukaryota; kingdom Metazoa; phylum Chordata; class Mammalia; order Artiodactyla; family Camelidae; genus Vicugna; species Vicugna pacos. The sequence continues at coordinate 65,532,897 of NC_132994.1, read as the reverse complement.
CCTGGGATCTGCATCATTTCTCAGCACCAGCTGTTGGGGACAGCTGACGACTATCATCTGAAATACACATAGTCAACTTATGGGTGGCAGCTCTTGAATCCTGACCTTGTTTGGCTGTGCCACCAGCTCCTTTCCTTTCTATAAATCCAGATTCTAACAATAGGAAGGGGACCAGCCATTCACCTGGGCTGGGGAGGAAGAAACATCACTAGATACAAATGTAAAGCGCATTTAAAACAACACTTAAAAGATAATTGTCCTGCTACTCAGTTTTGGTGCGTAGACTTCTTGTTTCTTTCTAGGACATTAGTGCAGACACTCACACAACTGATTCGGTTTCTGAAAGAGGACGTTAAAACCGAGAGGCAGAGCAATAGCTCATGTGGCAAGTTGGTGCCTCTCTTCGCAGATAGCTGTCCTTTGATCTCCACCTCTAAGAGTGATCAAGGACAGGGTGTGTGGCACAGCTGCCTGATAAGCCTCTGTGTGTCTTGGATTTACAAAGAACAAGTCGTTAGTCAGGATAAAAGCAGGAGTAAAGCTCAGACCTCAGGTCAGGGTACAATGCAGGCAACTTTCTTTTGCTATCACTGCCATTCTCTACTTGTTTGTTTTTGTTAAATTCAGATTTTTAAAGGAAGACATCACTACGCAAAGCAAAAACAACGGGAAGATGTTTACCAATATCATAAATAGGTGGATGACAGAAAAGGTTTCCCCTAAATATCACCGTTCATTCAACAAATATTTACCAAGTTCTTGCTCCACGTTAATTACACTAAGCACCCAAGGATACAACTGGATATTGTCCTTGACCTGGGGAAGCTCAGCCTGGGGTGGGAGACACATCCAGAGGTAGAAGTGGGCATGCCCCAGGTTAACCCACCCCAGGTAAAGTCTGAGCCAGGCTCTGAAAAAATGGAAGATGTGAGGGGGACAGTCCTACCTGAGGCACAGAGGGAGGCGGTCCCACAGAAGGAGCAGCAGGGGGAGAGGCATGAAGAGTGCAACATCTGGGGACTGTAAGTGGCTTCCCTATAGCTACCACTCAGTCTACTTGGGGAGACCAGGGGACAGAGGAGATAACTGGAAATGAGGCAAGAAGTATTGCATTCGAGGCCAGGAAATTAGGAAGGGTTTTGAATGACATCTTAAGAGCTTTGTAACAAATGACCCAACCAAAAAATGGGTGAAGGATCTGCGTAGACATTCCTCTCAGGTAGACAACACAGATGGCCAGTGAGCACGTGGAAGGACGCTCAGCATCACTGGCCATTAGGAAAATGCAAGTCAAAACCACAAGGAGACCCCAATTCACACTCACTAGGATGCCTGTGATCAAACAGACAGATAATACAACAAAGGAGAACCCGGACCCTCGTATATTGGTAGCGGGAATGTAAAAGGTGTAGCTGCTTTGGAAATTTGGAAATGTGCAAACTGTCAATTCCCCAAAACGTTTAACATAGATTTACCACCTGACCCAGCAATTCTACTCCAAGATATATACCCAAGAAAAAGGAAAACCTATGCTTGCACAAAAGCTTATATAAGAATATTCAGAGCAGCATTATTTATAGTAGCCAAAAAGTAGAAGCAACCCAAATGTCCATCAACTGATGCATGGAAAAATAAAGTTCCATCTATCCAATGGAATATTACTCAGTAACAAAAAGGAATGAAGTATTTATATATGTTATAATGTGGAGGAACACTGAAAAAATTTTGCTAAGTGAAAGATGCTAGTCACAAAATAGCACATATTGACATATTATTTAAATATTATTTATTGTGTATTATTTAAATTCCATTTATATGAAATGTCTGAAATAGGCAAATCTATAGAGACGCAAAGCAGACTAACGGTTACGCAGAACTGGAGAGTTGAAGAGAGAGCCTGCTGACAGGTACGAGGATTCCTTATGCGGGAAAGAAAATGTTCTTAAGTTCTGGAGATGGTTGTACAATTCCGTAAATACACTAAAAACCACTGGAATGTATACTTTAATTTGAACTGTGGTTTAGAAAAGGTAACCGGGGCAGTAATGACAAGAAAGAAGATACTCTAGAAGAAAAATAGGTGGAAACCGTGGTGACAAAGGTGAGGAAGGAGTCAAAAATTACATCACCCGGGGAAGGCAGCTGCAGCCACGCGAATCTCTGAGGTCATCCGAATGGAACAAGGCAGGTGAAGTAAAAGGTCTGGAACTCTGAGGAAGAGGAATCTGGAAAAGGGCTTTGAGAATGGACAGAGATTAGAGGCAATCAAGGAGAAGATGGCATCAGAAGCCCAAAGTGAAGAGGATTAAAAGGCGGAAAGAGTGGGAATAATCTGACTTGCGTCACAGAGCTGTGACTCAGGGATGAGAACGGAGGAAGACTTGCCGTCTGGGGAGGCTGGACTGGTGGACAAGGAGTTGCAATTAAGACAGGGTCCAACACACCAGATCAGCACTGATGCTGGATTCATTACCTTCTTCCAAGGAGGTGAGAGCATTTAACCTGAGCATCGGGAACGGGGGAGTTGGACCCACCCCAAATCCAGCCCCTTATCACCCTTCTTTCTGTTTTCTTTTCAGCTTGGCTTTACACCCAGAGGTAAAGAAATACAAACCCAGTGAAGTCACTTGTCCTCTGGCTGGAAAGGGCAGGTGGGATCTAAGGGAGCATCTACACAGTGCTGTGCCTTTAAAATGCTTCAAAGACAATCGAGGGTTGAGTCAGAAGCTGCTGCAAACTAATGACCATGATGAAGATGAAAGTGCACACTGAATTCAGTGACACCTGGCAGGTTCTCCTGGACTCAAGTCTCCGCCCCTCTGCTATCAACACAGACAAATACCAGCTAATTGAATTTTATGGTCCAGTTGAATTGGACATGTTTGTGTAGACATGGCTATTTTGATTCAAAATCCTCTAGACAAATAATTTGAAGACGAGTGCCTCAAAGGGACTATTGTAATACAACAGAAAAGCTACGAAGGTTTTACAAGTCACTTAAGACAATTTACCCCCCCCCAAAATAGGCAAGAGGAAATTAAATATTTAAAACCTCAATCCAAATAATAAAAGTGACATAGAATAAGCATTATTTCTCCCCTTATTGAGATGATATGTTTTTATACTCTTTGATTTGGTAATTCTTTTATGAGATATGGCAAATGAAAGTACAGATTTATGTATGAAAATGTTAACTGCCTGGGACATATAATATTTAAAGAACCTAAGTGTCCCCACAGTAGGAAAACAGTATATCTACCTCTTCGGTGGAATGTTTGGCCAAACAACATGTTTGAAGCAGTTCATGACAAGGATAATGCCTACATTGATACATAAAGTCACACACCTCTTTGTTCAGGGTATGTATTATATATTCATTATAATTCCACTTTTGCTTTCTAAAATGTATATATATATCTGCACATAAATGAGGTTGAAGGAAAAAAAGAAGGAAAACTAACAAAAGCCAACCATAGTGGAATTACAGGCAATTTCTGTCTTGACATTTTCCCACAGTTTACAAATCTTCTGCAACAACTTCTGTTACTTTCATGGTTAGAATGCAGACACGTTCCACATCCAGCTCCGGGCTGCACAGGGTGGTCCAGTACTTTGGGACCTTGAACCTTAGAGCAATACCTCCAATTTTCTATCAGAAATGCAAAGCAGTCTAACTCATGATCTTAAATTCCCAATCACGGACTACATAAATTAGCCAGCTGAAAGCAGATTCAAGTCAAAGTATGATCTTTTAAAAATTAGGAAATAAGAAAAAGGTTGTTTCATTACCAAATTTGGTCAGGTATTGGTATAGGAATCAAATTCTTTCCTGAGTGCCTTGTGTTCAAATCCTCTCTTCTTAAGACCCTGAACATCCATCTTTGGTTTAGTTAAAAGCGGATTCCAAAGTCTCGAGAAGCTAGCCTATGGTTCTGGCTCCTCTGATGGCAACATGGCCAGAGGCAAAGTATTCTTTTAAATCTCTGGGCTTTAATGAGAGAACAAATACACTGCCCTGGCTAGTGTTACTCTGAGGTGCATATAAAGGTTAACACAAGCACTATGAGCGTATTCTAGAAGCATAATAAATGTTAGCTACTATGCTTACTTTAAACCATGCATTCCCCAATGGGGTGAAAATTGGCTCGTGTTCCTCTTGCTGTCTTATACACTAAGCACAGATATATCTATACCTCTATATAACTATATATACAGACAGATATTACTTATTTGGTATACAGTGCATGCTGTTAAAATTTTATGGGGAAAATTTTACCGTTAGGGAAAAAATGTCTAAAAAGACTCAGGTGGGGAGCAGTGGTAATGAAAAGAAGGTTGAGAAATATTGCTTTAAATACAAGTAAGCCTTATTTGAAAAAAACTTTGAAAAATACTTCTGTAAAAAGCAAGATTACCCCTTTATCATCAGTTTCTCAGACACACATCCTAATAAGAGAGGCATCATCTCACACTAAAAGTGATGAACCCGAGGGTCTCCTCGACTTTTCAGAAGACAGTGACAATCTTTGATTTGCCTGAAGTCTTCACCAAAAGGAGAGGGAGGGAGGGGCGGGCCAGCCGAAAGTTCAGACTGGGAAGAAATAATGGTGATTATCTCCCCAACACCTGCTGACATTCCACGACTGTCCACCTGAACTGTAACGTGAGCCCCCCAGCAAGCCACGTGCAAGACTGCAAATTTTCTAATAGTCACACTGAACAGACTAAAAGGAAACAGGGATAATTTTACTATATTTTACTGAAACCAATATATCCATGGTTATGTCAACATGTAATCCATAAGAAAATTATTGAGATATTTTACATTCTTTTTTTTTTGTACTGAGTCTTCAAATCCCTGTATGTATTTTACATGTTGAACACATCTCAAATAGGATTAGCCACATTCCAACTGTCCAACAGCCACAGACGGCCAGAGCACAAATTCTAAAACCACGAAAATAACTGAACACTCCCCCCACCCCTGAATCTGCCAGCCCTTCTCGCAATGACAACTCCTGCTTCTCTCCCAATGACACACCTCTATCCCTGCTTCCATCTCCTTGCCTTCTGGGCAGAAATGACCGATATGCCCAGTCACAGAACTGCCCTCACTTCCTCATTGTCCAATCTAGAGATGACTCCTTTGCTTTCTCAGAATCATCCAGCATAAGCCCAAATTCTACAGTGAAGCCTTCCCACCTCCCTGGAACTGAGCCATCCAGGCTAGAATCCGCCCTTGGCGCAGCAGGGTAAATAAACCTAACTTGGTTTGACTACACGTAAGTTCCTAGTGGTCTCTAAGTGGCAACGAATTACATTTCCATTGACAGATTTCATTGGTACAGCTGTCTTTTTCATTGTCTCTGAATTCAATGTATTCAAATCTAATATTTTTCCCACCAACTTTTGCTGTAATTATACACAGTGATAAAGGGCTTAAAATGTTTTTTTTTTTAACTTAAAAGATCAACTGTTATACTTAGACTGGCTTCAAAAATAATTGCAGGGGGAGGGTATAGCTCAGTGGTAGAGCTCATGCTTAGCATGCATGAAGTCCCAGGTTCAATCCCCAGTACCTCCTTTAAAAAAATAATTAAATAAACCTAATTCCCCCCGCCCAAATAATAATTGCAAAGCAAGCATTTACACTTGTAGGAGTAATAAATTTATTTAACCTGTAGTCACATGAATTAAAATTTACTTGTAAAGACAACTTTTTCTACACATCTAGAGTGGGATGGTTAAAAGTGTATCATTTTCTTTCTTTTTTTTTTTTTAAGTCAAAGTAGAATTCACTGCTTAGATAAAGAGTAAATTCTGGATAACAGCTGACTTAACTTCTAAGCCCTCCAAGGAAACATGGTCCTGCTCATCAAAATTTAATGCATAAACTCCAAGGTTAGAGAAAGAGAAAAGATAAGAGATTTGCAGTGGCAACTGACACGACTTCCTCATGAAAGCTGTATCCTGGGCCAGCTGTGGGGAAAGTAACTCAATTTATGTTACAGAAATCCCTCCAAACCTTGGTGGGTCCAGAGTAAGGAGACTGGTGGAAAGACCCCAGACAAGGATGAATGGACGAACACAATGTGTTATATACATACAATGGAACATTACCCAACCTTAAAAAGGAAAGAAATCCTGACATGTGTATGGTTCCACTTACAGGAGGTACACACCTAGGAGTCAAATTCAGAGACAGAAAGCAGAAGGGTGGTTGCCAGGGATTGGGTGGGGCAGGGACGGGAGGCGCTGTTATTTAATGGGTTTTGCAAGATGAAAAGGGTTCTAGAGATGGATGGTGGTGATGGTTGCAAAATATGACTATTTAATGCCACTGCACTTAAAAATGGATAAGATGGTAAATTTTATGTGTATTTTACCATAATTTTAAAAATGTTATTAAGTAAAAAAAGGGCCCCTTAGGTCCCCTGTCTGTAGCCAGGCGCCCTTCACTCACCTGTCCCAGCAGATTACAGGAGTTATACTCTACACAAGATTAAACTGAGTCTCCAGGTGTGCACAGGTGGGGCGGGGGTGGGGGGCAGCCACACAGATACTGTCATGAGAAGCAGGTTGTGATTATGGTTCCTACTCCCAGACACCCTCCCTCACTCCAGAATGCCAGCCATCAGGCATATACACTCCAGGAAGAAAGTCTTCTTGGGGGAATCTGACCTGCCCAGGAAAAGAGATGTTAAGATCAACCAGATCACCCTCCAGGGACAGCCACCAACGGCCCCAGGACACACAGCTTCTAATCAGTTTTTAAATATGACAAACCAGCCCCAAAATCAGACATGTAATGAAAACATCTAGCAAGAAAGACAGTAAAACCAAAACAAACAAAAAGGCAACAGAGGCTGTGGAAGAGACAGAGGCTATGCAGAGAAATAAACTTCCAAAGAAATCCTCAGAGAGATGAACACTGCAGCCAAGGAAAAATAGGATACTTCAAAAAGGGGCATTTAGAACCAAAAACATCAGTTCTTAGAAGGAATTAAAAATATAGTAACAAGATAAAATCTAGTCTTGAGGACAATTTCTCAGAATAAAGAGATACAAACTACGTGAAAAAAAGTTTTAGTTAGGACCATTCTAGATGTTCTAAAATCTGAATAACAGTAATCCCAAAATAGAGAGAACAAAGGAAAAGAGGGGAATGGAAGAAATAACTTCTTAGACATGAAGCTGACAAGTTTCTAGATTGAAAGAGGTCGTAAGAACCCAGCGTGTTGAATAAATGCATTCACACCAAAGTCCATCAATGTAAGATCTTCAGAAGACTGAGGATTAAAAGGACTCTGAGCTGATGAGCTGTCCAGGGGACTACGAATCAGAACAGCGTCAAAGGCCAAAGTAATACATTTATCAAGATGGCACTGACAGAATCCTAACGTGTTAAAAAACTGAGCAGAAATGAACACAGGTTGGGGAATGTTCGGGGCTAGGATCTGACGACATTGAGCTCACACTGGGGGGCCACAAAGCTCCAGGTAGATCTTGGGGGCTCTCCAGGGGGCAGCTTAGAGGCAGACCCTGGCTCTGCTATGAGACCTTCCCACTGGAGGCCACAAATCATCTCCTTTATTTACAAGTAGCAATGATGTGAAAAGTGGGATTTCCCTCATTCTGATCTCGAGCTACTGTTATCTGTAAGGCTGTCTGCTTAGGATCCTGCTGAATGAAGTAGCAAAGGGGTGATTCCAGCGTTAGAAATGCTTACCAACCTGTACTGATATTTCCTTCTACTGACATCCTCCTCCTTCTGTGTGGCCGTGGCTCTCTTAGCAACAGCCTGGATCAGGGAACCCCCTATGCGCTTCTGTAGCAATTTACTCCTCTCCTCCAATCAATCCTTTTGGTACAGAATACGTGGTTTAAAGCAAACTAAGTTGTTCTCATGTTTTCAAGAGTCTGAGAAATCAACTAGTCTTTACAAGTGGGAAAACCGAAATTAAAACCCAGTTATGCTCAGCCAGCTTCCCTCAAGCACATTCATATCTGAAATACATATACAGCAGCCCTGGCGTTCTTCTTCTGTTGCGAGACAGCTTGTTTTCTCTGGACATATTTGGCCCAGAGAAGAAAGATTAAAAAAGGAAAGACACGATGAATGTTTTCAAATACTTATGGGGCTGCAGTGTGGCAAAAGCAGGTGAGTTTGTTCTGTGTAGTTCCAGAAGGGCAGCACGAGGGGCAGAGAGCAGCTGGAGGAGGCATGTTTTTGCTGCACTGGAATAACTGGTCTCCCTTCATGGAGAAACTCCCCACATCTTCTAGTGTTTAAGCAGAAGAGCCTCATGTGCGGGGGCAGCCTCAGACGTCCTTCCCCCTGAGGCTTCTGGGCCCCAAACCTGGCTTTTCAGCTGGTCAGTCATGAAGGCAGGTGTGATGGGCTGAACTGCATCCTCTCCAGACTCCTGTGTTGAAGCCCTAACCCCCAGAGAACGTAGCTCTATTTGGAGAGAAAGCTTATAAAGGGGTGATTAAGTTAAAAATGAGACAGTAAGGGTGGACCTGAATCCAATCTGACTGATGTCTTTATAGAAGGAGATAGGACCTGCAGAGACACCGCGGACGGGCAGGTGCAGAGAGGAAGGACCACGTGAGGATGCAGAGAAAGGCAGCATCTGGAGAGGCCTCGGAGAAACTAAACTCAAGGACACCTTGACCTTGGACTTCACAGCCTCCAGAACTGGGAGGAAACAAACTTCCATTATTTAAGCCACCCTGTTGGTGATGTTTGACCACGGCAGCCCCAGCAATGCAGCAGGATAACTGCCCTGTGCTCCGTGTCAGGCTCAACCCTGCACATCCGTGTTAAGACACGTTAGAGCAACCAGTTCATCCAGTGAACTTGATGTAGTGTGTGTCAATTTCCACCAGAATAACTAACGCACTCATTGTTAACCCTAAGGGTAGGTCGTCCTGACACTTCAGTGACAAAGCAGTTTGTAAAAATTCAAAGGATGATGCTTAATAAGACTCAAAAGGCTATAAAGTGGTAGAATTTAAGCTCAGAGAACGTATCTTCCAGAGAAATATGCAAATATAGATCAGAGAATATATCAGTTATCAAAGCATCCTTTCCTACAACATAGGGACACTGCCCTAGGATATATCCCTGCCAGAACCAGTTGGGGACTGTGATATTGGGTAAAACTGGAGCTGTTTGAAGGATGAGTCAGTCTTTGAGAAAACGCCTAAAGGATTTTCATTAAATAAAGTGGCTAAATTTAATGTTTTGTTAGTGGCTTAATCACCATTAGAAAATCATTAACCGCCTCAGTCTCTCCAAGGGAAAGGGTTTGAATCTTGGTATGTCACTTGGATGGGCCTATAGCCCATCTCACTAAATGCCGCCTCAAGTGGGTCAGAGCATCTCCACCCCATTCACGGTGCGCTGGAGTAGCCTCAAAGCCACAGGCTGATAGGTACATCACTGCAGTAATTTAAGACTGACTGACAGTCTTTGGGGCATTTATCAACATCTTTCACTCATCCTGGGCCAGAGTCAATCCCTAACATAATTCCGAACTCCTCCCATAGTTGAGGGGAGAAATGTGGTACCTTGTGGCGGCATTTATGAAGCGCCTTGTCTTTCTTCCGTACCTAAATAATTACATATGGAGACATTCTTGAATAAATTTTCCCCTCTTGAACTTTCCGTTCCTTAAAGTAAAACTTCAAGTCTAGAAGACAGCTTTTAAGATCAGACTACAAAGAAAAATAATGTTTTTACAAAAGGCATAAGGAAATTACCAAGAAGAGTCCCGCCTGCCCATAGTCACAGGTATCTAACAGCTAATTCGTCGTTTGCTTTGTTAATGACTGTATTACCAGTGATATTGATGGTACTCACAGAACTTCAGAGGTGGGTGAGGATGTTCATTTTACAGATGAAAACTGAGGCTCAGTGAGATAAAGCGATGTATTCAACTCAAGGTCATACAGAAAAAATAGAAAGGTAGCCTCACCCATGTTTTAATCTCCTGGAATGAACTGATTAATAAGAAGAGGGAGGGGGAAGGGTATAGCTTAAGTGGTAGAGCGCATGCTTTGCATGCATGAGGTCCCGGGTTCAATCCCCAGTACCTCCATTAAAAAAAAACAATTAAATAAATTAGCCTAATTGCCGACCCTCCCCCTCTCCCTCCCCAAAAAAGAGGGAGAATGTTTTACTCCTTCTTCCTTCAACTGCCCACCTCCAACCTTCGCCAATTTTTCAAGTTAGAACAAAGATAAAGGTTCACTGCACTGACAGGCTGAAATATAGTGCAGAGGGGAAAAAAATCTCTATACAGCCTGGCTGTGAGTTACTGAAAAATAAATCTGTGTTCTTTAAAGATGAAAGCAGTAGAGCATTTGTACCAGAAATTTGTCAATGACATAAGTCATTTCAGAGAGGAACGCTAAAAATATTGCTGTGGGGCAGAGGACTGAATTAAAACCAGTTTCCAGAAACTGCAGACTCTAGGACTTTTGCCTAAGTTCAAGGCCTATTTTGTGAGTGTTCTCCCTAGTTTTCAAAACATTACAAAACAGGATACAGCTTGAGCAAATGGCATGCAATAATATCGTATCTGAAATACCAAAGTGTTAGGGGAGGTGGAGACCCCGCTCTTTGTCTACTGCCCTCGTATCTGATAGCATCACCGGGCATCCTCATTTAATCACGAGCAGGTCAGGGTCTGATTTCATGTTTCCAGGCAACACCTGGATAACCAACGGTGAGGACCTGCGAGAAGCCAGCCCTGTGTGCTGACAAGCACCCGGCTTTGTGAGCACTGATGCAACAATGGCAAGGGAGCCTTGGATACACCTAGAAAGCTCCGGTGTTTAACTATGCAGGCAATGAATTCACATAAAGGGAAAAACAAACACATCTTCCTTTCCCATATGAATGAAAATGTAAGATGGTTACCTCTAGCTTAAACCTGGCTTCATTTGTTCAAGTATTTACTGAGCACTTACTAAGTTCCAGACACTGTTCTACCTCTGGGGATTCAACATGGAAACATTGAGATCCCTTGCCCTCCCTCATCCCAGGAAATCTCTGCCCTCCTGGTTCTTCTATTTTAGCAGAGGTGGGGGGAAGAGACAGGCATATCGAATGCCAGATGTTGACAACTGATGTAGAGAAAAATAAAGGAGGAATGGAGGACAGCAATTTGGTCCACAGGCGTGTCTTCCTGAGAATTCTAATGAGGTTCCGAGTATGTCACAAATTGAACTACAAAAGGGACTGACTCGTAAAAATATTTCTTCCCAGCTGAGAAAGCAGCCTCTCAGAAAAACGAGTATTTGGGGGAGGGAGGGGGTCGTCTTTTAACAGCATTTGGGGTAGGGCTGCAAATTCTGCTTCTAGACAACTGAGCAATGGAGCCTCCATCTTTGTTACTGTATCTGGGGGAAAATACTTGATGTAGAAGGTAGAACCCTGAGAAATGTAAGGAACACACTCTCTAGAAGACTTCTGCTTTAAAGGGACAAGATTTGAGAGGTTTTTGTTTGCTTGTTTATTTGTCTTGCGGGTCAGGGGATGTATTCCAGGATGGCCTGTCTCCCAGATCAGGGGGATCAGATAGACGTAACAGCGGTGACCCTAAGCAGCCTCCTCCCCATTCTGCTCAGCATAACAAAGCCTGTTCGTCCAGTTGGCCGGCTAATATTTTTAATGATACTTTTGGCCCCAGAGTGGCCAAGGCCAAGGGCAGAGCACCCAACTGCAGCTCCACTGCAGCTGGTATAAACGCCCTCCTTCTGAGCATGCAATAATAAAAGTGACATAGAATAATAGAGTAATACTTATTCTATGTCACATGTGAACAAAAATTCAAAAACCAAGGAGAGGACCACTCTTGTTTGTTCATACAAGCAAATGTGACCTGTAAAGGATGAAGAAAACACAGCATTCACAGGCTTTACAATGTCTGTTGTGGCTTCTCTGCAGAAAGACAAATCTCAAAAAAAAAAACAAAAAAACCCAGAAATAATTGCCTTGTAAATGACACACTGAAGTGTATTAAGATCTGAGAGTCACTTGGTTACTCGCACATGCAATGAGTTTGGTAGGCACTTTAACAAATATGTTATTATCAAACTAAAGAGATCCTCAGTCTTTTGATTTTGTGATACTGCATTTTTCCATCTGTTTGGAAAGAAAACAATCTGCCCAACAAATACTAAGATTGAAAATTTTTTTAAATATAAAAGTTCTAATTTGCAAAAATTTTGAAATCTGTAAAGTTAGACCCTGACCAAGATACCGTGCCTTAAAAAATCATTCAGGCAATAACTCATGGAAAACCAGGTAAGTCACAGACTATAGGACAAATGACAATTTAGATTGTAAAGGGTCTTATTTTTAAAAAATCTTTCCAGCAGAAAAAGATTAAAATCAGCAGAAGCAGATTTTCCATAACCTGTGCCGCCCCTGTGAGTGTGACGTGTGGCATGGATGATGGAACTTTCTAGTTGGGGAAAGGCTGCGTTTCTATACAAGCAGTTGTGATCAATGGTCAATCACCTAAAAGAACTCGGAAGAAAGGGACCAACTCCAACCAAGGCTAAATTTGTTGTGAATTTTTTTTCATTTTAATAAATATTGTTTTCGTGTCTGATTGTGTACTCTCTAAAAGATGACAATCTCCAAGCTCCCTCCAAAACACACCCCTCCAACACACACGCATCTGAACCCTACTGCACAGCTGAGAAAATATTTAGTAGGCAGTTCTCTTTTTCTATCACTTAAAGGTTACAGGAAAACAAGATTTCATTTTCATTATAGGAAGAAGACTGACTCTGAGTTACCAGTATTTCTGGTTTCAGAAGGAGAACGAGCAAGTCAAGGTGGGAAAATATTTTGAATTCTGGCTTTGTCTAAAACGTTGTCTGTCACTTCAAATTAAAAACCCTCTAGCAGGAATGCCCCTCGTTCTTAGCTTTTACAACCATGGCAAGACCAAATTCCACTATGGGCCACTCTTCCCAGGGACCAAAATGGCTGAGGCCTGTGCTTACTGAAGTGGACAAGACTAGAAACCAAGGTCCCCCAAATCCTACAAGTGTTACACATCAAATTATGCCTTGGTTTACATCACAGTAAGCTTCCAAGTAGAACACGGATAAAATCTAACCACAGGTTATCACTGATGCCACAAGAAGAGCATGAAAAAGTGCTGCTTAATAATTTAACCTGAAGATGTTGTCTGCATTTGCATTGCCAGAAAGACAAAATGGGAAAAGAAAAAAACAAAAGCAAGTGTACCAGGCTACCTTAGAGACCCTAATAAGACAAAGGAATAATAGTTCTGCCTGAAACAGTAAACGCTCATCCCAAAGGCAGAGCTTCTGGAAATATCTGTGGGGTTGGCCTCCGCAGCTCCGGGCCGCAAGGGGTGGGGGCGGGGGTTCCTAGGCACCAAGGCCAAGGCCGTGGTCGGCTCAGGGATACAATGGAATAATCGTAGGGTGAGGCCAGAATCACTTTCTGTGAAAATCAGTATACACCCAAAAAGCTGAAAAGGGAAAGAAATCACATCTAAACTAAAGGAAGCTAGCCAGCAGACCTGCAGGAGACATGCCACAGATTAGCCAGGATCTCCGTGCTACCCGGGATTGCATGAAAAGGGCACCTGCTGCGGCCCCTATCTCCCCTTCTCTTATCAACACCACGCATCGGGCAGGCCAAAAGCTCAGCCGTGGCACTCCCTCGGGTGGCATATTTCAGTGACGCCACATTGCCCAAATACTTCCTAAACTCCATGCTGCTTTCAGAAGGGCCCTATGACCCCGCCGATCTCCCTTCTGGGTTTTCATTCTGCTCCTTGCTCAGACGATGCTATGCCAATGGGCAAACCTGTGGAAGCTCCCTGCACAGTAACAGCACAGGGGGTAAGAGTGGTGCCTGGGGACCTGCTGATCTGGGTTTGAATTGAGAATGACAGTACCTGTCTCATAGGTGACTGTTTTAAGACATGGTGCACAAAAGGCATAGATCCAAGGACCCATAATAAAGGTTCGTGAAACGTTGGCTGTTATTTATTCTCCTCACTTTGGTAGACAGCCCTTGTCCCAACACATCTAACCCCAACCTCCCCTCAGTCCTCAGACCTTATCCCATCCTCTGATCTGAAACAAGGGCTTCCCTAGAACTCTGAGCAGCTCTCGTCTCTGGCAAAATTCATTAGATAACCACCATGTTGCCTTGTCTTAACCTTATTTTGATCTTCCCTCCATAGACTGGCTTGTCTTCCCTGATGGACTTAGCTTCCTTCCTCTTCCCTGAAGCACGGAGCACAGTGGCTTGGCCATTGGAAGGCTCCAAAGTGGCTGTGGCTTTGATGTGATTCGGAAGTTACCGTGGGGAGGGCAGAGCGTGGGACTCTGGAATCTGAGTTGGGGCCGTTCCAATTACTTTGGTAGGAACTATTTGAAACTCTCACACTAGGTCATGCAGATCCTCCTTCTGGGAGACTATATGTATTTCTAACTTTCTATTGTGCCTGCGGCGCCTTAGAAAGATCAGGATTCCCACCAACTTCAAAAGCAGCTCCCTGCTTGAAGCAGCTCCACGGGGCATCGAACACGAGGAGAAACCGGTTCCACATGTGAGAAGAATCTCATCTCACTGAGGCAATGGCCAGGCTCCTTCCCAGGACGTCTCCCCTCATTTGTCTTATTCACGTTCCATGTGAGAGTCCGTTGACTGTCCGCCAAGTCATTGTTCTATAGATCTTCAACAGCAGTTGTTAAACTATTCCTCCGTTTGTGATTAAATGGAACAATGAGATAAGAAACTAAAACAGAGGAAGGTTCTTCTTCAACCTGTGGCCTTTGCAAGAGACGGCTTGTCAAGGTGCTTGATTCTGACTCCTAAGGTATGGTCCTCGCCACATCCCCCCAACCCTCCACCGCCACATGGGCTGGTATCAAACCAGTCACAGTGTTTTCACTGTTCTCCATGTTGTTTGCCCTCCAGCCCCTGGTCCTGCCTGGAGCCTGGCAAGGCGGCTTACCATCTGCTACAGTGACTTCCTCCTCCTGCTCACTCAGGGCTCCCTCCTGGAGGCTGAGTTCTCCTTGCTCGGCTAAGCCGTTGACCGTGGAGAGCTGGCCATTCTTCTGTAGGAGCTGCGGGGAAGACAAAACCATGGAAACTTAACTTCAACGTTCACAACCAAGTTAGAAACAATACTGTAAGTTCGAGACTATAAATCATTTAGAGGAGAAAGACAGAGAAATGGAGGGTGGGTGACAATGGAAACTTAAGTCATTTTTCCGTCTGAACCATCAGCTATCTTATAAAAGATACAAAGAACTATAATCAAGCAGACGGGGCTTTGTATCTGGGTCACTGTACACACCACTCATCCATCCGTTCATTGTTCTGATCACCAGAGGCGTGATGGCCTCACCCACCATTCCAGGCCTGTTTGAGATTTCAGAGTGACTGAGTCAGGTGTGGTCCCAGACACTCTGAGCTTACGAACTCCTATGGGAGGCAGATGTCTAGAAAATATTATTTTACTTTAAAATAATATTTCCTTCTGATTAGATGCAGGTTATGCATGCCTGGCTGGAATATACCTAAGTGATAATGTGTCCTTCTCGGGTAAGAGGGCAGACATTTAAATAAATAATTACTGATCTGCAGCTATGGAAATTATCAGGAAGGAGGAGTATCTCCAGCAAATGACAGCACACAGAGGGCCTTCACCTAGGCTGGGGTGTCGGGAGGGCTTCTCTGAGGAAGTAAAGGTAAAACCGAGACCTAAGATCCCAGGTAAGGGGCATGTGAGTGAGCAAAAAGCAAAGGGGAGGCAAGCAAGAAGGCGCCGAGGTTCAAAGGCCAGCATATCCAGGGCTAAGTGAACAAAGAAGAGATACGTAACACATGTGTTCATGAGTCACTGTGTTATCCTTTAATAAAAATATTATTAAAATGCTCAGTCACAATCCTCCCCTAGGGATAGCCTGTACAATTGATGTTATCCGTTGTAAAAACAGTAGACATATAGACGTGCCCTTATGTCATTTTTTAAATCCTGAGAATGTAGGTAAAAAGTTTTAAGTGCAACAACCATTAGGAACTGAAAGATTTCTGCAGTGCTTTATATCATTCATTTGTCTTAAGACCAACCTAGGGAGGTGCTATTGTCTCCATTTTACAGATGAGGACACTGAGACTCAAAGGGATTAATTACAGAGGGCAAGGCTGGCTGGCCATAGGTCCCATAGTTCAGCCGTGGCCGGAAGGCCAGGACTCACTGCCAACTACTTTCAGGGATTTTCCACAACACAACAAATTGCTGAAGGACCTGTCACTACGCACAATGACAAAATGCCTTAAGGAGTCTTCCAGAGTACCCAGACCCACTTACTCCAGAGAAATCTCAAAGCTGGACACATTCCATGCTGCTTCACAGGCCAAAGGAGCACGCTGGCCAAACCACTGAGTTTGATCGGAGCCACGAAGGGAATGGGTTCAAATCAAGAGAGCCAATCCAGAAGGCTTGAACTGTGCTTAAACTGGCTGTTCTCAGCTCCCAGCAAAGATGCCCTTCAACGGTGTGGGTTGCCTCCTGAAATAATATCACTGTACTTTAATACTCACACTGCAGATGGGATAGCTGGCTTCAAAATGCCCATGCTGAGTTCACGTATTAGACGGGATGCTCAGATTACACTTCCACTTAAAGTCTTCTCTTACCAAAATATGAAAGATGGGAGTTTTAAATGAAACCTAAAGACAAAAGCCAGGGGACTGGGAGGAAGGGGGGGGTCTCCACAATGCTCATCAGCAAAAATGTCAGTATTTTAACAAATGCCGCTAGTCTTGTGCACGAGTTAGACTGAGATTTGATTAATAAAATGATGAGGAGCCAGAGGGGGAAAGCAGAAAACACATTTTACTGTGGTCCACACGAGACCCAATGAACCTTAAGCCTAAAAAGTATTGCCGAAGACACCACGATATGGCAACCGAAACGGGGAACATGAGATAGCCGTTCTCATACCCTGACTTCAAGGCAAAAAATCTTGGTTACCCATGCCCCTCATTTAAGAAACAGAACTCTGAAGTTTATTATAGAGTTTAGGGTTCTACAGAGCATCTGTAATTCTTGAAAGATTTCTCATAATTCTTCATTAATTGTCAAAACCAAGATATCTTTATAGGAAGCCAAGCTGAGTATATTTAAACATGAAAACTTTATAAGATACGGGCACAAAAGTCTACTCTTGTAGTAGTTAAGTATATTAGATAGTATAAATAAATGAGTCTTTGAGATCACCTGCCAGACTTCTTTATAGCTGAAATGTGACAAGTAAAATGTGGATTAGTTATTCCCAGTGACCACAGGGCAACTGTCTCTGAGAGACACTTGATGACTTAACTTTGATGACAAGTTGTGACAGCATTATTACTGATACTTAAGTTTTAAGCCTATTGTATTATATGCACAGCTCAGGTCCAGCTGGTGTATCCAAGCTCTGACCCCACGGGTAATGTCTGGAGTGAACATTCAGAGTCCATGACACCAACACTCGACACAAAAATGGGACGTCATTCCATCCAGCCATATTCAGATACGTCCATCATTCTGTGTTTCACTTACAGATGCTTCTTACAAAATCTTAAATGTGTTCTGGTAGATGGATAATTCACTTTTTTCCAAGCAAAAAACAAAACAGTGTTTTTGTTTTCCTTCTCTTCCATTCCCAGTCATCTGAATAATTCATACTATTGTTAAAGGTTCAGGTGCTTCCGAAAGTTAATAGTAAGTTAAAGTCACCTCAAATCACAAGAAACCTAATCTAAGCTTCTTTAATGTTTAAGTTCTTTGTGTCTTTTCTCTCTTTTTTGGGGGGAAGATGGGGTAAAGTAATTAGGTTTATTAATTTTTTTAAAAGCAGGTACTGGGGATTGAACCCAGGACCTGGCGCATGCTAAGCACGCTCTCTACCACTGAGCTATACCCTCCCTTCTTTCTGTCTTTTCTATGTGTGTTTGCACACAAGCATTCTTATTAAAAAGTAAACAAAAATGGAGAATACATGCTTTTATAACCTGATAGTCTCTCATACATTGTGAATGCATTTCTTTAGATGCATTCTCTAAATACACATCTGGCTCGTCCTGAGTCTTTCCCTTTTCTCTGTAACTCAAATGCACAAGGATTTCAGTTAAGCCCAGACAGACCCTGAAAGAGGTACAGACACAATTTAACGGCGCACGGGATGGGACGTGCTGGAGCCAGGTGAGAGGCGAGGGGCGCTTAATTCAGGGAGGAAAGTAGCATGGGATTTAAGTTTCCAAACCTTTTTACCCTGAAACTTGCTCACATAGCTTTATCCATCTTGCTCTTACTTTTACCAATAGTTATATCTTTTGAGATGAGCACTGGACTGGACTTCAAAGACATGCTCTTTGCACTTAGAACTAACACCCAGAAAACCTATTTTCCCACTGGATTTGTGCTTCAAAAACCATAAACGCCTCCTCTGAGCAAATCAAAACTCTAAATGTTTTCAAGCTTATATCCTTTGAGTGGGTCAGCCAGAGTTTATTCCCGTAAAGTATTACCACATTACAACTAAACAAGTTTTTAAAAAAATAAATCTCAAATGCTTCCAGCAACAATGTTTTCCTCTCATTCATCTAAGAATGACTGAAAACATCAAAATGGTAGCCAAGGCACTGCAGGAAAAGCTACCCGACATCCTCGTCCCCTTTCCTTCTCCTCAGGACTGCCCACAACTTGCTTTGAGCCCCTTTGCAGAATAAGCAGTAGAAATACTGGGTTTTTTAGTGAACACGTTCAACAATGAACAAAACAGGTGAGCTCTTGACAGCTGTCAGGATGCTGGGGGAAGAGGAGGTGAGCTAACGTGACTATTTCCTCCATAGAAGTGATGGTCCAGGCTCCACATTCTCACCGGATGACAAGCATAGTGGGCGTGGACAGAGCCCTGCAGTCCACCTGGGAGATGAGGCTCTGAGCACTGCAATTCCCAACAATGGCAGCAAAACTCAAGAAGCAGAACTGTTCCATGGCTGTCCCCAGAAGGAACCAGAACCTTGTCAAAATAAGGAGGACACATGCACAAATGACCAGAATAAAAAAGGTCAGGAAGGAACTGAAATGTCATGACAAAACTTAGAAAGAAAACTCTTCGATGTGCTTTGTTTTCCTGCATTCTAATTGAAAGTGTTTTGAAAGTAAACCCTTAAGAATGCCAAACAGAAAAAAAAAAAAAATAGAAGTCAGAGAATAAAGCAGTAAATATCTTTGGAGAGCAATTTGGAAACAGTGATAACACTTCCAATGCACATAACCGTTGGCTCCACCATCCCATGCCAATAGATGTGGCTTTACCAACTTACACAGGGATAGGTACAACGATGAGCAACACACAGTAATTTATAAAAGCAAAAAAACCTTATGTAACCATCAGTAGAGAGGAAGAGTTAAATTATAAGGTGTCTATATATATAACAGACAGCACTGAATGGAATGAGGTAAATCTAGTAGTGAATCTACTGATGTGGGTGGATGTCCCCAATTTAAGTGGAAAAAAACAAGCTGCTAAAGAATGATTCCTTAATGTGTTCAAAAAAACACAAAAAACAAAAATAACTCACTAACAGGGAGGGAGGGAGGCGGGGGTGGAGAGAATGCTCACTCCAACATTTATATAAGCAATTTTTTTAAGTCTGAGTGGGGAGGGCATAGCTCAGTGGTAGAGTGCATGCTTAGTGTGCACAAAGTCCCCAGTACCTCTATTAAAATAAAGTAGATAAATAAACCGAATTACCTCCCCCTTCCAAAAAAAAAAAAAGACATACAAAAATAAAGTCTGGAATAATATATACCAAAACGTTACCAGTGGCTACGTCTGTGGAATTTCTGATGTTGTATTTGCTCTTATCCTTTGGGGAGGGGTCGGGGAGGAGGCGTGGTTTTCCTTTTATTCACTTTCTCATTATAAAGGTGAAAATACATTCAACCCTAAAGTCCACAGGTGAGGCGACAAGCATGTTATTACTCAGGCTTTCCAGGGTTCATAAATCTTCTCGGATCATCTGAGCCGGTGGACCAGACAGCCCTCATGGAGCTTTAACTCTTCTGTCCATAATCTCCATGTAATTAGCATATTAATGCCCTCAGCCAAGCCATTAATTAAAAATACTGACCAAGACAAAGCCCAGAATATCACAGTCCTTCATCAGGCCACTAGTGGTGACTCTTAATATATTCATACACATGTTATGCACCCATTTCACAAACGCGTGCTTTACATGCCTTTGCTAATTTCACCCTACGCCCTAAGGAAGCTACTGTCATCACCCCTGTCTTACAGCCGAGGAAGCAGGGTCACTGAGGGAGCCTGCAGCCAAAGTGACACAGCCAGGATGTGGGTGAAGCTGGGGCTCAACCCAGGTGATCCGAGCTGCACTCAGGCCGCCAGGTGAAGAATGTTCTGCCTCCGGGCTGGGCTGCTTCAGAGAAAAGTGCCTAAGTTAGGTAACAACCAGCCAACTCATTTCATAAAAATGGCTCAGGCAATCAGAGTATGAGTCCAAGTCCAGCTATCATAATACCAACCGGCCTAGGTTGTGTTTATGCTAAAACTTTTCCCTCTAATTTAGGTGTCATTTACGGAACCCTAAGAAAATGATGGGTTTCAAAAGGTTGGCTTCTGTTTTAAAAAGTAACCATTTTTATTTCAAACTAATCTAAGCAGAAAGCTTTATAAAACCCAAATCTAGGCAGAAAGCTTTGTAAAATCCAAGTCTAAACATGGTATAAATCTTAAGGACAGAGAGAGAAAGCTATACAGAGAATGATTTAATTAAATAGAATCGGTCCAATTCCTACAGTTGAGAGGTCACTGAAAAAAATGAAAAAGCTCGGAGGAAGGAAAGCAAAAGATAAACAAAAAAATTATAGCTTAAAATAAAAAATAACTCTAAATATCTCAGATTTGGAGGGTGGTTACAGCGTATCTTGAAGACACTAAAAATGGTACCTACAAAGTGCCTGAAATAGTGTAGAGGTGTATTTTATGTCATAATATTAAATTTCAAAGGCAAATTAACAGTTACATATATAATATGATTACAAATATATAACAGACTCCAAAATAGCAAAAATATTACCAAATTGTTAATATCACAATATATGAAACTATCTTTGAGGAGGAAACTATGAATTTTTTATAGTCTTTATTTTTCTACTGTTCCATGTTCTTTTCTTTATCTAATTCACGTGATTACTTTTACAATTGGATGGTAGGGGAGAAGCCTTTCCTTGACAAGTTATTTTGTTTTATTTTGTATAGTGTGAGTATGGCTGAGAGAGAGTTAAGAAAATTTGGCTTTACTGTAAAGTATTTTAATTCTAATTTCTGCCAGTCTCATGCATTTTTATAGGAAAACAGAATTGCTTTAAGATAGAAACTTAACAGTGAAATCATATTTCAGGGACACTTTCATGCAAACTAACTCATATTCACTCCTCAACCATGGATGCCATGGTGGGCTCAGAAGCAGAGCAGAAGGCTGGGTGCTCTGGGGCAAGATAATACTTCAAATATGGTATTTTGTTATTATACCGTCACTGTTGCAGGCTAAAACTTGGTAATTCCAGGTCAACAAACAGGAGGTGTCCGGGAGAGCAGGGTCTGATCTGCCATATACCTGATCTGTGGTCTGGGAAACATTATTTAGCCTCTCATACTCTATGCTCTTTTTCTGTAAAATGGGTTAAGATTCATTTTTATCTGCCTCAAAGAATATTTGGAACATCATCCCGCATATGTTAAGCTGCTAACAAGTCAACTATTAACACACGTTTTAGAAATTTTTGTTCTACCATTTGCTCACCAACTACGATCTCATGGGAATTACTTGTTTCGTGCCCATTTCCCCTCGAAAATGAAAATGCCAAGAGTTCTTGCCTGTTGCATACAAACTCTGCACTCAACAGAACATCTGATGTGACGACTTCTAATTCTTCTAATTTTCTAATGATCTGGGTGGGAGAAGAGGGACAAGGTAGTTTATACAAAGGTCCAAATGGAGGTGAGCCACTTGAGTTTCTTCTTTCTTATTTCAACCCTAAAAGGTTCAGGGGAAACAGCAGACAGAGCAAGGGTCCGGTCAGTCATGGAAACTTATCTTGAGCTCACTCTCCCCAAGTGAGACTAAAAATTGGGATGAATATCATCTCTGTTTCAGACTGAGATTCACATGAAATAACATTTGGGAATGTTCTCTCTCTAAATGGAAAAGCACTCAGAAGCCATGTTAGGAATCTGTCCACTTGATCAAATCAAGGCAAAGGTGCCAGTATTTCCATTATTTCTCTAGCCCTCTTTATCACACTAAGGTCGCCTTTTAAAAATTGTCCCCCACGTTTGTGTTGAGGAGGGTTTCGAAGAAGGCAGCATTAGATGTGAGACGATGACAAAGAATCTAACAAAATTAGACCTCTCTGTACAAGGAACGCACCTTACTATACCTGATCATGGGCACTCGAATGAGATTGCAGCCCAAGACTCAGGCACTCCTGCAGTTAAAAGGGCTTGGTCACAAAGAGAGAAAATGACAGCTAAGGAGATGTAGCCTTTTCTGCTTGGGGTTCCTGGTTGGTTGGACCCTCAGGTAGCAAAAGCAAGTTATCCTGCTGTGGAAACGAGACTGTACATGACATCCCACACCCCACACCCAGGGCTGCGTGGGAGGCACGAGTGAGCCCATCCATCAACACCACCCAGAAAGTTGACCACCTTTCTGTACACGTATTACTGTACGCAAGTCAAAACCCACAGCTCCAAACAGTATATTCACTCTAGAACCAAGCTGTCCACACAGCAAAAATCTGGACAATGGTGAAAGTATTTCATTCCCTCTTTTATTTAAACACAGGCACACAGAGTATTTTCCGATGTATTTTTTGGTGGGGGGAGGGGGTAATTAGGTTTATTTATTTATTTTTAATGGAGGTACTGGGGATTGAACTTAGGACTTCATGCATGCTAAGCATGTGCTCTTCCACTGAGCTATACCCTCCCCGCTCCAATGTACTTTCAAATTTCTAGAAATAGAGGAAGGAAATAAATAGCTCAGTGATAGAGCGCATGCTTAGCATCACTGAGGTCCTGAGTTCAATTCCCAGTACCTGCATTAAAAAGAAAAAAAATTCTATAAATAAGCTGAAAATAAGAGGGTAAATGCAGAAACGGATGACCCCATTAGCAATCCCTATTTATAAGAGTTTTTGAGGGGCAACAGCCCTAATTGTTGTGAGCAAACTGGATTGAATTCTTTAATCCCTCTACACCTTTCCCTACACAGCCATGTTTTCCAACAAGTTAGCTTTAAGATGCTGTGTCTTTAACATGAAACCACTCCACCACAAGGACAGTCCATCTCTGAGATGCAGAAATAAAACCTTATGACATCAGTGTCAAAATTATCTTTTAAAGGTTTTCTTTAAGATCCTACAAAATTACCATTAATTCTGTAAAGTGTGACAATAATGTGGTTATGTTATTTTATAAAGTCCTCAACTGTTAGAGGTATATAATGATGGATCTACAGATGACGTATCTTGTATTTGTTTGAAAATAGGCAAATAAAATTTAAAAATTTAAATTAGAGAAAATAAGATCGGTAAAATGTTGATTACAGTTAAAGCTGGGTGATGGGCACATGGTGTTTGTTGTATTCGTCTCCACTTTTATATATGTTTTGAAATTTTCCAGAGTTAAAAGAAAACATAGTTTTCTTTAGTGAAGATTTTCAGACTTAAAATTTGGGGTACAGTCAGTAAAAATCTATACAGTCAAGAAAATCTCAAAGCAGCTGACAAAATTTCAAAATTTTTATGTTTTCAACAGTAAAGCGTTTCACCCCTTGGGAATGATCTAATTTCCAATTAGCTCTAGATATAGTGAACAGTGCTAAGGCAATTCTTAAGTAATAAGAAAGATGTATTTCTAGTCCATGAATTTAAAAAAGATTAAAGGCAATCCACCAAAGAAAAATGAGAACTTTTTAACTTGCAAAGCTTTTCAGAGAGAAAGACTACGAACTACTTATCAAGTTTCAGAAGTACTGTCAAAACGTCAAGCCGAAAGCTCTCCCAAGCCACATGAAATTGAGAAGAGTATGTCCCCCAGGTCAGGAGGGCTTTTAGTGACCTCTACAAATAAGAAGTCCTTGTCACTAAGAAACTGGCCATTAGAGATCTCCGATTCCAATTTTCCCCCTCAAAGAGATGGCAGCCCTCCTATAAGTGTAAGAGCAGTTCTAGCTCTTCAAATACTGATGCCCTGAAGCCTCTGATCATTAAATAAAACCTCTGCTTGTTTTTAATTTCATGTTACTTCTTCCCACTCATATATTCAGCAAAACAAAACCACCAAATGGAAATATCCCACCCTCTCACACTGTTGTTGGTGGGAATGTAAATCGGTGCAACCATTATGAAGGACAGTATGGAGGCTCCTTTAAAAACTAAAGATAAACTTACAATATGATCCAGCAATCCCACTCTTGGACATATATCTGGAGAAAAATATAATTCAAAAAGACACATGCACTCCAATGTGCACAGCAGCACTATTTACAATTTCCAAGACATGGAAACAACCCAAATGTCCATTGACAGATGACTGTGTAAAGATGTGGTGTAAATATACAATGAAATACTACTCAGCCATAAAAAAGAATAAAATAATGCCATTTGCAGCAACATGGATGGACTTGGAGATTGTCATTCTAAGTGAAGTAAAAAAGAGAAAGAAAAATACCATGATATCACTTATTTGTGAAATCTAAAAAAAAGACACATAAGAACTTACTTAAAAAACAGAAACAGACTCACAGACATAGAGAACAAAGTCATGGTTACCAGAGGGTAAAGGGGGTGAGAAGGAATAAATTGGAAGTTTGAAACTGGCCCTTTTTGGGGAGTGATGGAAGTGTTAGCTATCTTGATTGTAGTGGTGGTTTCATAGCTGTACATATCTATCAAAATTCATCAAATTGTACATCTGAAATATGTGTAGTTTACTGTACAGGAATAATACCACAATAAAAGTGTTAAAAAAACAAACAAACAAATAAAAAACCCTCCAAAAAAAAAAAGCAGAACAGAACTATCCCCTTACTGCTTGGTGACATTAAACATGAGTGAATTAACTCAAAGGACCATCTCATCACCATGTCATCACCATCATCCAGCGTCAGCACAGTCACACTTCTCTCCAGCCCTCCACAACGAACACTCAGGAAGAGCTGTCTGACCCTCTGCTACCACTTCATCCTGCTGCTCTCTACTTAGAAATCTGACTTAGAGTCCACAGTGCTGTTCAACTAGACAACAACCCCACCATGGCCAGAAGCCAAAAAGCCACATTGAACCAAGTTCATCTTTAACTGGCTTAGAGCAGTTCTGTGTTGCTGCAATGTATTTAATTAATTTAATTTAATCCAAGTGGAAAAAATTTCAATGTTCAGAATGCAAAGATTAGTTTTATTTCACTTTTGAAATTGCATTGTTCCTTACTTATGGAAAGTTTCTGCAACAATCTTTGCACAGCATATAAGCTTGTGGGTCCCTAAATGCCACCTGGTGAAGGGTATACATACCAGATAGTCTCTGGTCATTGTCACAAATCACTAATTTTCCTGTTTCTCTTAGTTTGGGGTAAAATTTGTGAAAATCACTTAGCAAGTTTAAGGAAGAATAACACAAACTCACTGCTAGACATGAGAAAGCATGAAAACTAGGAAAGAGACTCACTAAAATCAAAAGTTTGCTTTTAGTACGCAAAATGAACTTTCAACTCGATGGAATGTTCCTACTCAAATAGTCAAAACTGTTGAGTGTCTTAGAAAATAATATACCTCATATTGTTTACGTAAATCCCAAAGGACGTGGCCACTACAGGTGAACTCATTTTATTAGGAGAGTTGTCTACAAATTAGGCCTCTAAATCTCAAAGATCAGCATTTTTCAAACTGGTATCCAAGAATATCAATATTTCAGATGTATCAAATAAACGTGTACCAGGCTTCTCTCACTAGTGTTCTGGGCTCAAAGCAGCATGGGAAACCCTGATCTAGACAAAGTTAAGTAGATTTATTTAGAGTTTAGAGACTCTTTAATGTACACTCTGAACCAGTAAGGAGGAGATGGGTGCAGCATTTTCTAAAACGACTTGCCCATGGAACCCTTTTTAACCACATCTGTTAACATCCGCCATAACTAAAGACACCAAGATAAATGCAGTATGTTTTAATACACAACATTTCAGTCAAATATTCCCCTATGCGAAAAAGTTAGAGTTGTTTTAAAAACTATTAAAACTCCCGGGTTCTCTGGGAAAGTATGTGAAAGAAAACAAAGAGCTCTAAATCTGGTGAGGTGGGAGATCAACCATGCTGATTTCAGGCAAAGGGAATTTACAAGATCTCTGCTTGAGATGAAGGAAATAAAAAGCACCGACCAGCTACAGCAATTCACTGCACGGAGACGGTCCAGCACGTGAAATGCCTGCTTGTACTGCTCGGAGCCTCCACAAGATTTAGGGCTGAATCCATCCTACTTAGGATGCTTGATACACACAACTTAAGAAACCTGTGAATTTTAGGCCGAGCCTCTGAATCACCAGCATCCTCCTCTATATGGAAACTGTGCCCAGGAATTCCAGGCCCTGGGGCATCCCTGGTGGTCCCCACATCACGTGTGCCACCTATCCTCGGGTGGCAGTGCTAACACTGGTTAAGAACCACTCCTCAGCCTCAAAGAATCAGAAACGATCTCTAAGGGTAGAACCTGAGGAACTGTATCCTTTTGTCCCCTCATTTGCCTTAAACCCAGAAAAATTCAATTCTACCTTATTATGTTGAATCAATAGTACATGCCATCTAACTTCTTATTCAAGTGAACCACGGATGAACTGGGGTGTCCAGTTGGGAGGAAGGACTAACCATAAGCCACTCAACAATTCAAAACGTTCTCGTGTTAGGACAGGGAACCAGCCCCACGCAAGTTACTTACTCCCTTCTTGAGCTTCAAAGCATGTCGAAGTTCCCTGTTTAACAGAAAAGTGAGCACCTGCTGTCTGCTGATTGGTTGTTTGACTGTGGGCCCCAGTGGGATGAGGCTCTACAGAGCTTTTCAAGTTAGACATCTCAGGATACGGACCCCGAAAGCTATTCTAGGATTATGGCACAGAGCACGAATGTCTAAGACAGTTACTTTCCTCCCTTCTAAGCTGTTGCACCTACAAGATGTTCGGGGCAGCTCAACTGCCATCTTGACTTCAGAGGTCCCAGCAGATCCCAGACGCAAAATAAGCAAATATTACTGCAAAGAAAACAATTAAAATGAGTAGCCTAAAAACACAAGATTGAAGTTTTGAAACATTTCTGACAATTCTCATGTCTGGTTCCTTTTGAGCCCCTGCACCAGTAAATTCATACTACTTTTATTCGTGGTAGATTTAGAAATCAAGATCCCAGTTCCCACTCAATGCCTAAACACTGTGTCATAGTTCAGTCTTTACTCTCTCATTAAGTGGCTGCTTCTCTTCAAGAGGTCTGCATTTGGTAGTAAAATAATTACATCCATCAGTCCTTGCCTAGGAACTGCTAATACAAAATGTTTTGAAATCCACTGCATGCCGCAGAAAGGCTAAATAGTTTCTGAGCCTGACAGATAAACAAATTTGACAAAGAAGGACACCAGCGTCATCAAGTAAAGTTTAGATCTGAGGGTTCAAAAAATATTAGTTGCTGGTATTACTTCTTTTATATCAAAGACGTGTTCCTAAAACACCAGCATCAGAAAGTTCCCCATGGAAGGGGTAAGTTATAAAAATGTACGGATCCCAACGTTGTATAATAAGCTCCAATAGCCAAAACAAGACGCATGTCAGGGACTGAGGGAGGGTCCAGTGGCAGAGGCCCACCATCACCTGTGTACAGGAGAGAAGGCAGAGAGGGGACAGGGGGAAACGCAAGAGGGCCTCTTACAAGCGCTTCTCCTATTTTGAGAAGTTTATTTGCTGGTCTCTTTCAAGCAGTCCGAGGCAGCAAGCATCACCTCCCTCTGCAGGTTCCACAACATGGTGATGATTACAACAGGGAAGAGAAGTTTACTCCAAACTCGGCCCAACACAGGCAACATGCAGCTTAATTTCAAATATGACTGAGAGCACTGTCAGAGTTAAACCACACACATTATCAGTATGCAAATTTAGCAGCTGCACTGCTTTTCAACCACCCTGCTTAAAATGACTGCTGATTTAAAAATAATAATAATAACAAAAACCAGTTGGAGAGAGAATGTATTGATCACACTGTTGCTACTTCAGTCCTAAGTCTGTGATCTATTTGATTGAAAAAGAAAACAAGCCACGTTGCTTGTCTTATTTTCAATAAAATGAATTTAATTTGCAAAGATGACCCATCTAAGAGAATGTGATTTAACCGAGAATCAACAATTACTATCCTATAATGTTCTACTCCAAATATTTCTAACACAGTCACTGGAAAAGCTGAGACACAAAAGAGAAGAGCTGCAAATTGCTCATCCACCAAGAGCCGTGCTGTGTTTGCTAAGAGCATCTATTGCTTCCTAGGCTGAATTCAAAACTGGTTTTCAATTGATTAAATGTCTGCCTCACATCTGCTGCTTTCTGAAGCCCGCTAAGCAGGGGGTTCCACTGCCAGAACCTTCCGTGCCTGGAGCTTTTAGGCTAGAAGGCACTCAGCAAGGAAGCAAGGGGAGGGGCCCGCTGGCGGCCCAGAGAGCTATGTTAAGCCATCCCGAGGGACGTCCAGAAATGCCTCCTTCTACGTGAAAAGGCTAAAGAAAGTTTCCTATACACCATGGCATGGATTATTTAATAAAGTTATTAAACATTTAGCTCTGATAATGGGCTCGAAGATGCCACTTTGGAGGAATCCATTTAGGGTTTGTGGATGGTTAATAGCAGAATTAAAATGATAAATTGAAATGTGTCTCTCTGACGCGTGTGCTCAGCTCTGTACTCCCTGGAATTCAGACGGCCTGCTGCATACCAGAGTGAGTGACGTGGACCCAGGCCTGCAGCAACTCGAACACAGCCAGTGTTGATCACTAAGTCTGGTCAGAGAAGACAAGGCCTTTGTCCAGGCCCACGGATTCATAAAAGGCAGGTGAAGGCAGGACCCTTCCCTTAACTGGTAGAAATGCTACGAAGCGTCTCTGGATGCACACAGCGCAGTGCAGTAAATGAAAGGTGGGCATTACAAGCAGACACATGGGGAGGGAATCCCAGATCAGCCTCTATTAGCCCTGAGACCTCTGAATACCTTCCCCATCCTCTAAGCCTGTTTCTTCACCTAGAAATCAGGGATCATACATTGCAGAGTTGTCGTTGGGGCCACACCCCCAACCCAACAAGGCCAGCATCTCTGGGAGTGGGATCCAGGTATCAGCAGTAGCCAAAGCTCCCTGGTGATTCCAGCGGGCAGCTACTGTCCCAGGAGCATAATATTGACCGAAGGAACCTGACCACTAGTGAATGGGACACTGGATTCGGTTATTTGAAGCAACTGAAATCCGGATCTCAAAAGGAAAGCAAGTCAGAATGCAGGGAAGTTTACAGGAGGTTAAGTTTCCACACACAGGGAGGGGCTATCCACACAGGGAGGTCCAGAGGGACTGGCCAGCGTAACTTCTAAAGAAGGGGACAGGAAGTCCCTTGCTAACAGGAGACGGGGAGGTAAAAACAAGATACCGGTGAAGGTTGGGAGTCACCACTGAGAGGAAGAGGAGAGGCAGGTGGCACTTGGTGAGAAGAGTGAGGAGTGCTAAGTGAACTTGAGGCCTTGGTGCCAGGGATCAATGTGCCTGGTCCGAGACTGTCCTCAGGCAGCACTCAGCGTCCTGGATGTGAGGGGGAGAAGAGAGCTGGTGGGGGGGATGCAATGAGACTGCGGGAGTGCTGCTTCTCCATGAAGTCCAGCCCGAGACTTGGCTCAGACTGGGTCCAGCCCTCCTGGGGGTGCTCAGCGCCCTCCCAGACACTGCCGGGCGCTTCTGTCACCCAAATGGCCCTGAGCAGGCTACTGGAACTCAGCAGGGAAAGAACGCCATAATAGCAGGTCTTCTAAGCATTACTAGGTGCTAAGATCATTTTTTTCCATAAAGAAATAGAGTCTATTCTAAGAACAGGATGACGGTGGTCAGTACATTTCTTGAGTCTCAACGGTAGGCTTCCAAACAATCTTGTTCAGATGCCTCTTCCCGAAACGTGCCTCCTAGACCAATGAAAGCATATTAAAAGTGAATAGAAGCAAAACACGGTGTGGCGCGGGGGGGGGGTGGTATAGCTCAGCGGTAGAGCTCATGCTTAGCATGCATGAGGTCCTGGGTTCAATCCCCTGTACCCCCATTAACATAAATAAACAAACAAACCTAATTACCTCCTCCCCTGGGGAAAAAAAGTAAGCAAAACAGAAACAAAACTGAAGGAAACCCTAAACACACTAGTCATCACGTTATCTAAGGAGTGGAGAGTCACAATCCAGATTACCCAGCAGACATCTCTGCAAATTAAGCATCTCTTAGTCTTTGCTTTGAATGAGCTGAAAGGCAAGCCTATTATGAAAACCACACGAGGGAAAGTGACATCTGGCAGCCCCACCGCTCTCCCCCCTTATAAAATCAGCCCGGCCACAGTATCTATACTCAATAGCCCTGGGCTTCCTTTCTCCAGAAAACTCTAGGCTGGCCTAGGCTGTATGAAGGAAGTCGTTCTGAGAGACAAATATTTACACTGCACATATACCCACTTTCTCATCAGGATCTAACTCTACCCGAGGAAAAGGAGAGGGTGTTTCTAAAGAAGCAGACGTTGTGCAGAGCCTTTCCACTGGCAAAGCCCCGGAAATACCACATCCACTGCAAGGTATTTGGAGGGCTTTTTTGTTGTTTTGGTTGTTTTTTGCCATCAAATCTGTTCCCTCACGTTTCTGCTTCTAGCACAAACAAGTGGTCACAATATTCACAAAAATATAAGCAAACTCTCTAAAAACATCATCTAATCAAAAATGCATGCACAGCCTAGCCAAACATCATCGTGAATCTGCAGAGGAACTTAAAGCCGTGTAACCATCTCTCTCTCAGCATTCGGGGTGGAGAATATCAGCTTGAGCCTCTTAATCTGAATTCAAAAAAAAAAAAAAGTCCCACGTCTAGTTAAAAAAAAAAATCCTGCAGAAAAATACAAGACTAGAAGGAGAAAGCACTCACAGGAGGTATGTAATTATTACTTGAGTAAGTGATCTTATACAAGTGCATTTCCCATTAAAAAAGGAACCCATTAACCTAATTCATAAATCACACGTTATATCCGTCGAAATAGCTTTTAGAGCTGCCAGCAAGTACAGAGAACATCTAATAATGCCATTAATACTTTAATTTTTTTTTGCTTTTATCAATTATACAGTGGGATACAGAGTGGGCCTCATTCCCCACATAAACACACTCAAGGAATCCATCCTGACTCAGAAGGCAGAAGGCATTAATTTGGGAGAAACTCACTTTGTTCTTCATTCTGAATGGGGATGGGTGCAGTGAGGGGCAATTCAGATGTATCCCAAACCCAACAAAAATATGAATTAAATATTTCAGGATATCTCTGTCATCCTGAGTTATAACTACCAACTTTAGAATAGCACTTTCAACACCTATTGTTTGAAAAGTCAGTTTGAATAGTGTGTTCCTAATTTTTTTGTGTGTGTGGGGGGAGGTAATTAGGTTTATTTATTTATTTATTTTTAATGGAGGTACTGGGGATTGAACTCAGACCTTGTGCACGCTAGGCATGCACTCTACCACTGAGCTATATCCTCCCCTCCTAATTTTTTTTAACCTAATAAAATATATTTACCCCTATCTGAGTTGGCTTCGTCACTCCAACAACTGTGGTGTCTTGACCAAGTCAACATCGGTAGTTTTGGTTCTTGTGTGATTATTTTGTTCCATAAAACGTAAGCCCTGACCTCCTTTGAGCTCTGAGCTCTAACCTTCTCTGAACCAGATCGTATTCAGGACTCTTAGTCAAGAGGAACAAATTACTCCTCTTGGAGACCTAGACAGACGAAGAGTAGAAAGGGGCTTATTTTACCCCCAAGTGCTTCAATAAATGACAATGAGCATCTAAATGGAGGTGGCTGATTCCTTAACCACTTGGCAAAAGACCTGGAAGCTAAATAAATGATTTCTGGAAGTACAGACGTTAACCACTGGCAGAATAGCTCCAATGCTCCCATCTGAGTGACTAGAGAGGGAAAGCTCCTTTGGTTTTGTTTTTTAAAAATGCAAGCAATCCCTTGTCTAACTAGGGGTGGGGGCTCCTCACGAAGCAACGAGGGCTTCTGGGAAGTGCCTCACCGATGATGCCATTGATCTTGAACCCTGAGAGCCAGCGAGGGAGAAGCTATTTGGGTATCAGGACAGAGAGCTGGGCAGGCAGGTGCCAGCCTTCCCTGCTGACTTTATTTGAAATACAAACAAAATCCCTTCAACTATATGCAATTCCTACAGCAAGTTTGCTTCTCCAGGGAAGAGGGCTGTGTCTAAACAGGGTCCCATCAGTGACCCTCTCTCAAAATTGCCTTTCTTCATTCGTCTTTAAATTACAGCCCACAAAAGATGCCCATATTATACATGTGAATGATCACAAAGCCTTTGCTCCTTTTGGACCAAATGGTGACCTACATGAAACGATTTGCTTTAAATTCACAGCATACAAAAGTTACGTTAGAAACTGGAGAACATATTTGGCCTTTTTCATCACATGCACTGTCCAAATGACTTCCCCTCCCCCCTACAGCTCATCCAAAGGATAAACCATAATACTTTTAATATTTTCCTGTTTTCTGTACATAATCCACTAATGCCCCCCAACCTTTTGCATGAAACTAATTTTTTTCCTAAAAAATGATGACTGGAAAAGTTACTGTTAGAAAAAAAAGAAACTTTTGATTGTTTTAATACTCATTTATCTCAAACCTGCACATCTTTCTTCTAAAAATACAACCTCTTTTTGTCTTTTCCATAAATTCTCCATTGAAGATTGGAAGCCCTCTGGTAATCAGTAGTTTGAAAAAGCCACACACAGAGAATGAAATGACACTTTCTCTGATGGGTGTGATCACCTCCTGACAAGGAAAAACTAGTTCAATGGCAAACAATAATGTGAATCACTGGCAAGACAGGAAAATATTACTCGGTATCTATTCATATAATAATGGGGAAAATCGTCTAGAGATTGAAAAGGTTTTATATCAATTAAGTTAGCATATATCCTATAAAATTGTTGCTAGTTATTGTGTCTGGAGAGTGGAGATGACATTTGGCTTTAATGTGCAAGTTTTTATGATGGAACAGTCTTATTTGATCCCAACAGACTCCCCTCTCTGTGGCTTCGTGAATTACGTTCTTTACAGTAATTATTCTTAATATAAAGTCACAGAATCTGGTAACTCAGACCACTACACACTTCTATCTTGCATGGCAGTCTCTGGACAGACTTCCCAAGTTCACTATACAAAAGTCTCTGTATTAGTCTGTTCGAGCTGCTATGACAAAATAACACAGACTGGGTGGTTTAAACAACAGAAAGGTATTTCTCATGGTTCTGGAGGTTGGGGAGTCCAAGGATCAAGGTCCCAGACAATCTGATTTCCGGTGAAGGCCTGCTTCTTAGCTTGTAGTTGGCACTTCTTCCTGTGCGTGCTCATAGGCTAAAGGGAGAGGGAGGAAAAGACAGAACGAGGGGAGTGCCCCCTGGTGTCCCTCCTCGTAAGGACATAAATCCTTTCATGCTCTGCTCTGTGACCTCACTCATCCTCCATTACTTCTCTCCAAATACAGCCACACTCAGGGGGGTCAGGGCTTCGACATGTGAATTTGGCAGGGGGGTGGGGTGGGCACAACTTCTACATAGCAGGAGGTAATCACCAGCCTCCATCAAGCTATCCACGTCAGGTTTGCATGCTTCCCTGGATGTAAGTGGACCTTAGGCAAACAAATCTAGAAACCCCCCAAACCATTCATCTGGCTGCACAGTGGACATGGGAATGGAGGCCAAGAAGAGAGGCAGGGAGGCTGCCGCTGCATCCAGTGCAGAGCTGGAGGCAGGAGGGGACCCTGGGGACGGGAAGGATCAACCTGAGACAAATTTTGAAGATGAAGTCGACAGGACCTGCCAATGGAAAAAGGACTCCCAGATTTGAGGCTGGGTTATGTCACCGACAGTTTCTGAGTTTAGGAAAGCACTTGTCCCTGTTCATTGCTTAAAACCCTAAGCTTTTCTGTATACTGACTCTCTCTTTCTCTCTCTCTCTCACAAACACACACACACACACAGACACACACACACACACACATTCTCTGAGCCAGAATACCTATTCCTGACCAGAGGCCCTAGCTGCATGGTTCCTGAATCTCTAGGTGCCTGTCTCCGCACTGGTAGAAAGAGGACTTACGAGTTTATGTGTACAGGTGCTTAGGACAGCGCCTGACGCATAGCACTCACTCAGTTAACGTTAGCTATTATCAGTATTACAAAGAACAAATCAAAATCATTGCTTTTGCTACCCTTTCCCTCTATTTTGCCAGCCAGCAGTTCAGTCATGTCTTTTCTTGATACTGCTTTTTTCTCAGGAGAGGAATAGTATCTCAGGTGTGAAAGCCTAGAAACTTGGGGATCATCTGGGGCTTTTCTGTTTCTCATCCATCCCCTTGTCCATGTTCCATTAAGTGCCATCATTTCTGATGTCTTCAGGGCTGTCTATACCCATCCCTTGACTCCTGCCCTAGCTCAGGCTTCAAGGTTTCATGTCTGATTTAATGCGATATCCTAAGAGCTGATCTCCCCAACTCTGGGTAGCTCTCTGACTCAATCTGCCATGCTGGTCTCCTTTAGTCCTAAGGTGTAATTCCCCAGCCTCCTTATCTAAGAGCCTGCACTTTTCCGTGATCTCCCACTGCCCTCTTCCCTAAGGCCTCCGTTCTGGGCTAATCAGGAAGAAATTCTCAACGTTTGTCACCAGTTACCTCTGAACCTTTGCACAATGCAGGCTATGCTGTGGGAAGCTTTCAAGGGCTAAGCCAAGATAAAAAATCTAAACTCTGTGAGGGTGGGGACACACCCAGCACCTTTCATATAATACTTCTTAGATAAATAATTACTGAATTCAGGTGTGACTAGCTTGAACAAAAACTGGATGTAGACAGCAGGGAATGGATCAAGTCAACAGACAAGAGGCAAACAGGAAAAATCGATGACATCAAAGAATCCTTAGGAGCCATGATGACATCACTGGCCCCAGGCCAGAGAGCCTCTCACTTTAGAGAGTCCGGGCCCTCTTCGGGCCCTTCCCTCCCCCACTACAGGAGCCTAGAGGACAAACCTACCTGAGGTGACCATCCCCCTTGCCCTGGGACTCAAGATCATGGAGTTGCCAGCGCACCCCAAGGCCAGAGGGCCGGCCACAGGGTCTTTGTTGTGGTGGATGTTGGAGGGTAGAACGGAGTTGGACAGCAGGTGGACAGTCACATCCCTGTGCTGAAGACCCTGCCCCTCAAGGGCAGCCAGGAGGAGAAGAAGGCAGGCTGGAGGCCAACCCTGCCTGCATCACCACTTTCTAGCAGGAAAGGTCTAGGGGTCTAAGAATTCTAACCTCAGATCTGGCCTTTGAGATCATTTCATGGAGATTTGTTTGCCAAGATAAGAGGATACGGCAATTCATTTAGCAATGTATTAGCTTGATTAGTAGTTTTAAAATATCTTGACACGTGGTACATGTGTCTACATTTGTATTCTTGCCCTGGGCCCTGCAAACGTTAGGGGTGGGTCCACAGGAGCGCCAAATCGGGGTTCTGACCAATCCAAGACCTAAAGGGAAAAACCCAGCCTGCTCCGTTAGAGTCAGCCCAGGGGGGTGAAGAGCACAGTGTTTGGGAGCCAGACATCCAGGATTCCAACCCAGACTCCACTCTCTGGAGCTGGGTGGCCTTAGGCAAGCCACGTCACTAGTCAGCCCAAGCCTCAGTTTCCTTGTCTGTAAAATGGGGCTAAGAGTACCTACACCTCAAAAGGTTTTTGAGAGAATTACATGACTTAATATTTGTTAAGTGCCTGCAACAACCCCTGGAACATAGCAAACACACTGTGTGAAGAAAAGTTAGGAACCACAGGAAACTGGGTTCTAACTGTATACAGAATGCTTTACTCACAAAACCCCAGACTTAAAATTCTCTGGTATCATCAGGACAAAATGGGTTAAGTCAGGTCTAGGGGCTTGGCCTGGAAATCCAATCCCTATGTGTAGGAAACTTCGAAGGGAAGACACTTTCAGTAACTTAACTCACTAAAAAAAAATTTGGAAAAAAATTGTTCGTTGAAGGACTGTGTGCAAATGTGAAAATATAAACCATGAGTTTCGAAGCATATACTACGGCCCCAATAGATAAAATGGGCCACGAATACTGTTCCTAACACGAAATTAAATCAGAGAATCAACACATGGAAATACATCCATCTGCTCCAATAAAGTAAAGGAATGCAAAACCCAAAGCAAATTTAAGATACCATCCTTCATCTGTCAAAGTAAACTCTACCAATACCAGTGATGTAGCAGGAAAATCTGAGGACATTTTTTTTCCCCCCAGTGACATCAAAATTAGCATCACTTGTGAAAGTATACTCTTAACAACCAAGACAAATCTTGAGTAAGTGGCAGACTGGAGATTCAAATCCATATCTTTTTTTTTTTTCAATTGAGGTATAGTCGGTTTACAATGCTGTGTCCATATCTTGACGACAAAACACTTGCTCTTTCCACTGGTTATGAAACCTGGAAGGTTACCCTAAGGAAACAACAGAAGGGGGGCACAGAATGAAAGCCACTCTCTGCAGAATGGAAATCAGCTGTCAGCGTGTTCACTGGCAAATAAAAAGAACGACTTCCTTAACTGTAATAATTTCTTTAAATGACATGGAAACACAAGGAATTCTATAAGGGAAAGCAAAATGGGAGTGTTTCAAGCTAACTGCAGCTCAATAAAAATTCATACACTTGGAACCTTAAATTATGGATTAAATAGATCCAAATTTAAAATGCATATGCCAAAATGGGGGTGGATGGGAGTGTTCTGATTATTTTGTAAAGTATCTGATATTATAGTATTGGGTATGTGTTGTTTGTTTTGGGAGGGAGAGGTGGTTAGATTCCTTTATTTACTTACTAATTTCTTTAATGAACTCAGGACCTCATTCATGCATGCTAAGCACAGGCTTACCACTGAGCTATATCCTCCTGATATTATAATATTTTTAAGAAGGAAGAAGACAGACTACAACTGTGAAACATTAGGGCCTGAAGTGTTCCTCTTCAAGATCATCTACAACAGTCTCTCCATTATGCTGCTGAGAACCAAGCCCTGGAAGAATGCCATTTGTCCAAGGTCACAGACCTCATTCGGAATAGAAACCACACTAAAAGATTCTCAGCTTCCGGGCCACTGTTCCTATCTCCCTCTCTATCTCTACTTTTTTTTAAGATAATATTTTAATAAGATACTACCAGGGAATACAATCTTTTAAAACACTAGAATAATAACACGCCTTCCCAAGCGTTAGAACAACGTCTTGGATGTGCACACTCTAGGCCACTGAAGCATATATAGCCTGTAAGACGCGCAAGGTTTGCTGTTCCCAATTTCAAAATTCCTTTACATCCACTACCACTATTTGTTTAAAAATTTCTTCAGGGAACGTCAGAAGATAAGAACGAGGTAAGTTTTCATGACCAACACTTCTAAGCTCATGGCCCTAAGCTAAGTCATGAACCAGACACTATCCTAATGATCTTACTGGTGTAACTGCAGCACTGTAACGTCACTGCAGAGACGCATGATCTCCAACACCAGTGTGTACAAGGACTGGACTTCTCCTAGACCCGGAGTCCAACCGGATTTATGATGTTTCTTTGCTAACAATAAATGGCACTTGCATTCTCCCTCATCGGGAGTCTATCCATATTCACACATCATAGACCCAAAGGTTACCTTCAACATGGAAATTAGTATGAAATTAATCCATGAACTTTTCAAATACTATTCGAGGTGATACATTTTCATCATTGTAGATTTTAAATGAAATATGAAAGAGGGACAGCGTCTATGACCCCCCTTTCACAGCTATAAGAGAAATGCTTCTTCCCTCCTAGAAACACACACACACACACGCACACGCACACACACACTCACCCTTATTAGCTATTCCCTGAGGAGCTAAAAAGGGAAGGCTTAATATGTCTCCTATATTCCAATGATTAATGCTTTATTTAATATTAGGAAAAACACCAGTGCCAAGTGAACCAATACAGTTGAAAAAAGTAAATTCTTACAAAATCCACCCATTACTCCTAAAATCTGTTCCTCTGCATATTCTTACTAGCATTTAAAATGCCTTTTATATCTGTTCCAAAAGAACAGAAGGGAAAAGCTGAAAAGGAAGTGGGATTTATAGCCCTGTTAAAATACAGTACACTAAAGAAAATGCTTAAGTAGGCAATAATCTGCTTGCAGGTTAAGCCTCATTTTATTAAGGAAACTGGTTACTTTCAAGACCTAAGAGTTAAACTCATTCAATAAATACCTATTGAACGTCTATTATTTATCAAGCATCAAATTTTGAGTTAAAGAAATTTAACAAGGATGTTTTCAAACTATTTCAGTTCTACAAAGCTGTCCTGTCGTAAGCATCTAGACACTTAGAAGCTATATGCCATGTCCTCTTTGCATCCATTTTGCATTTTAAAAACTCTTCTTAAAGAGGAGTAGATCCAGAAAATGAGTTTTATCTGTCTGGGTGTGGTTATCTTAGGAGCACCACCCGCAAAGAGAAAATCCAGGCTTTCTCTTAAATTAGGAACATACACATTGCTGAGTAAAGCATTCCCGTCTATGTAACATTTATAACTGACAAATGGTTCTTGCAGCCCCATCGATTAGTAACTGCTCAGACATTTGCTCAACATCTCCATCTGCTCCAGTGGAAATCTGGAGCCCCCGTGTACAGAACCCACCTTGAAACAGCTGCAGAAGTAATTACCCCTAGGAAAAGACGGATTCATTTTCTTCTGTATCTTCCTGATTTTATCAGTCGCTGTATTTGTTTTTGGGTTTGTTTGTTTTCTTGTTCACTAGATGATCAAGAGCAAGATTTGCTGAAAATGGCTTGAGTATGTGCCTGAGGAAATGCACACGCACTGAATTCCACCTCCAAACTGCCAAATAAAAGGCAATCTCTTGGCATCAATCCATGAAAGATAATCTTTTAAAGGACAGATCCCTTGTTTTCTTACTAAAAGGTAAATTGACAAAAACAGACAGACACAGCGATTGGCTATCTATATCTTTCAAAAAAAAGATAGGATTGTGATAAAACACAACTGGCAATTTCCTAGGGGGAAAAAGGTAAAATAAAGTAAGTAAAATGAGTTCCTCCAAATCTTGGATCTCCCGGTGCATTGTGCTCCTGGAGCCACGCCCAGCCCTGCTGGCTTCCCTTTGTGTGAGGCACCCGGAGGCTCTGTCCACAGGGAGAGGCACTGCAGTGACAGTCAAGCACGCTCGGAGCCGGAGGGAACCGGAGCTGGGAGGGAACTGTATACCTTCTCCAGCCCGGGCTGCTGACAAAGCTAACTCGGTTTCATAAGCCATCCTTTCTCAGTTCCACTAAAGCCCCAAACAAGAAGAGAAACATGTAATCCAAGGCATTGGCACCTATGAAAATGTCTTAATACTTTCAAACATGAAACAAACACTTGGAGGAAGAAATTTACATTTTCAATTCCTTCTTGGCTCTACTAGCAAGCCTCTGCAACAATGACTAACCACCAGAACACCAGGCTATGAAAATGAACTGTTACAGCTGTAGCTTCACTACATTTAAATTTTGTGCAAGATTTTAAAAAGTGTTCGGGGAACAGGGAAGGTTTGGGAAAAACAAACAAACAAGATTTGTTGTTCTACACGGAAAATTGGATTTCAAGGCCTCTTTAGGCTCAACACAGCCATCATGGCGTTTATACACAAAATTTCAGTCTGATCAATTTGTTAGACCAAGACAAATGGTCAGGGGTGTCATTGATTAATAATTATGTTCAATCTAATTTTTAGCCTTCACTAGCTATTTTCTTTCTGCAAAGATGAATGTTAAACACTTATAAGCCCAGTCTAGATGTCCAGATAATTAGAAGAGCTTTCCAAGTCAATGAGCCATTCTATTGGGTTAATCTGGATAAAGTCACTCAACAAAAATAAGAAAGAAGCAGCCCTTCTGCGATCCCACACTGGAGTGGAAAATACAAATGCACAACTTGCAGGCAGACAACAAAATGCAGGTGAGCTTTCTGAGGCCGATGGCAGGAAAATAATGAAAACCTTTGTCCTTCCAGTGATAGTCATCGTAAAAGATTTCTTGATTTTAACATTCAGATTACTAAATCAA
Organism: Vicugna pacos; assembly: GCF_048564905.1. Lineage (NCBI taxonomy): Eukaryota > Metazoa > Chordata > Mammalia > Artiodactyla > Camelidae > Vicugna > Vicugna pacos. The sequence continues at coordinate 65,492,289 of NC_132994.1, read as the reverse complement.
TATAAAAACATATAAAGTACTCTGATAAAACGGACATCATTCTTCAAGGGTTACTCAACATCCTGAACTCAGGAGACCTCAGACTTGACACGAGGGACACTATGCAGTTCTAAGTTCTCTCATATGCAAAAGTGCTGCCCTCACCAACGTCTTCCAGGCCCAGCAAGGTAAGGATGGTTTAGGTATCCTCACTGCAATGCTCAAAAGGGCAGTTAGGGCGACCTGCCAGCATCATCGCTTGACTACATATGGACCAAACAGGTTTATGAGAACTGACTTAGAATTCTTACCACCATTTTCCACTGTTTCTATGGACCTGAGTTTGTGGGGTTTTTTTTTTTTTTTCTGTGAAGTTAGAAACTATAAAATTATGACACGGCACCAAGCATTCCTTTTTTTCAAAGAATATGCAAAAGAGATAATGGCTGTGAACCTGGAATTTCCATTTTTTTCCTCTGCTATTTTTTAATCTTTCTGTAATTTCTAATTTCCATATTTATAATGTGTAGAGATCCTTACTGGTCATGCACAGAACTTTTATTGTTTTGTTTTATAATTTACAACTTCCTTCAGGGAAAAAATAAATGAACATTTCCGACAAAAGATTTCTGATCCACTTTAATGAAATTAAGACTGATTATTCTAGTCAATTGCTTCCCTGCCACCTTTCCCATCCCTGCTCCCCCAACATCACCACTCACACCCAAGTGACCCTCAGGGGGTGACAATCACCTTGATCCCATTCTTTTAACCAGTCTAACAATAATTACCTAACCATTCTCTTGTTCTATTAAATGCCCCTAACAAGAAGAGTCTTTGAATTGGCCTGCTAGAGGTCTCCCTTCCGTATGGTAAGTTTGAAATAAAAATTGGAAATAGCTGGGGGAGGGTATAGTTCAACTGGTAGAGTACATGCTTACCATGCACAAGGTCCTGGGATCAATCCCCAGTACCTCCTCTAAAAAATAAATAAATAAACCTAATTGCCTGCCCCACAGGGAAAAAAAAGGAAATATGCTCATAACATTATCATTGGGGAATTTTTTTTTAACTTTAAGGGGAAAACAAAGGGAGAGAAGAGGGCAAAAAGGAAAAAAAAAAAAAAAAGGAAAAGCTCTTCTCTACAGAAGAATGCCAGATGTAGAAATGTAGAAAGAATGATGGATGAGAACATTACCATTTTGCATCCCCCAAGGTGATTCAGCGAGGATCATCAATGGAAGCTAAAACATTGTTTGGCAACAGAATAATCAGCGTTAAACTCTCATATTATCTCATAGGGAAAAGCATACCTTCTAATGAAGAGATATGGTGGGGAACCTTAATCAAACTCAACTCAGCATCACATATAATGGGGCAGCTATGACTCCCACTGTGATGTAATAGTAAGTACTCAATATCACATACATGCATTCTTGCTAAGAACGTTCAGCCGGAATCTAATCATAGAAAAACAAATCTGACTATTCTACTATCCAAGAACTAGCCAGGGCTCTTCATGATAATAAATCCCACAAAAAAGCAAAAAGGCCAGAAAGGTAGTCTAGCTTGAGAGATTAAAAAAAACATAACTGAATGCAATTTGGAAACTTTGACTAGATCCTGGATCCAATTTTTTTAAATGCAGGTATAAAACACATTTAAGGAATAGCAAGAGTTCGAATGTGGACTCTATTAGATGATGTCATTAAATTTATGTTAAATTTCTCAAATGTGATAATGATACTGTGGTTAAACAGAAGACGGCAGGAATTTATTTTTAGGAGACAGTACAAAGCTCTTTAGGAGTGAAGTATTTTGTCGTCTGGAAGAGTTCAACAACTGTAGAAAAGGATACAAACAAGAGAAGGAAAGCAAATCTGGTAAATGTGGATGCCTGGTGAATTTTATAGAAAAAACTGTTTCTGTGTATTTGGTGAGAAACATATTTAATCAACGGAAATTCTCACCACCTCCTCATCATGGAAACATTTTATTATTCTAGCAACTCCCCCATCTAGAAAGAGTATTTCTTACCTATTAAGTCAGGATTTTAAGAGCCATATTTCAGAAGCCAGAAATGCATATGCTTTAATTGCCAAAGGTGCACAATGCATGTACTCTTGGATCCTTTGTGCTGTTTGTTGTATACACACTCATTTCAGAAGGCATCTTTAATTTTTAGCTTTACTTGGAGTGGATGTGTAAGAATATCAGATACATTTTCCTAGGGCAGTCTACCGAGGCAATAGAAGTATAAGCAGAAATAAACAAATGGGACCTAATTAAACTTATAAGCTTTTGCACAGCAAAGGAAACCATAAACAAAACAAGACAGCCAACAGAAAGGGAGAAAATATCTACAAATGATGTGACTGACAAAGGGTTAATTTTCAGAATATACAAACAGCTCATACAACTCAGTAAGAACCAAAAAACAACCCAAATCAAAAATGGGCAGAAGACCTAAACAAATATACCTCCAATGAAGACATACAAATGGCCAATAGGCACATGAAAAAATGCTCAATATTTATCACAGAAATGCAAATCAAAACTACAATGAGGTATCACCTCACACCAGTTGGAATGGCATCATTAAAAAGTCTACAAATGATAAATGCTGGAGAGGGTGTGAATAAAAGAGAACTCTCCTACACTGTTGGTGGGAATGTAATTTGGTGCAGCTACTATGGAAAACAGTATGGAGATTCCTTAAAAACACTAAAAATAGACTTATGATCCAACAATCCCACTCCTGGGCATATATCTGGAGGAAACTCTAATTTGAAAAGATACATGCACCTCAATGGTCATAGCTACACTGTACACAATAGCAAAGACATGGAAACAACCTAAATGTTTATCAACAGATGCCTGGATAAGTAAGTTGTAGTATATGTATACACTGGAATACTACTCAGCCATAAAAAAGAATAAAATAATGCCATTTGCAGCAACACGGATAGACCTGGAGATTGTCATACTAAGCTAGAAAAAGAAAGAAAAATACTATATGATATCACTTATATGTGGAATTTAAAAAAGGGCACAAATGAACTTATTTACAAAACAGAGACTCACAGACATAGAAAACAAACTTATGGTTACCAGAGGGGAAGGGAGGTGTGAATGGATAAACTGGGAATTTGGGATTTGCAGATATAAACTACTACATATAAAATAGCAAGTTTATACTTTTTAGCACAGGGAACTATATTCAATATCTTGTAATAGCCTATAATGAAAAAGATTATGAAAAGGAATATAATCTATATATGTATAAATGAATCACTATGCTGCACACCAGAAATTAACACAACATTGTAAACCAACTATACTTCAATTTGAAAAAAAAAGAATATCAGATATTTAGTTTGCCAAAAACAAACTAGATCAACACCAGCCATCAGGAAAATGCAAATCAAAACCACAACAGGATAACACTTCACATCCACTTGGATGACTGTAGTCACGAGGGCAGATAACGAGTGTTGGGGAGGATGTGGAGAAATTAGAACCCCCTTAGACTGCTGGTGGGGAAGTAAAATGGTGCAGCTGCTTTGGAAAACAGTCTACTAATTCCTCAAAAAGTTAAATGTGGAGTTAACATACAATCCAGCAATTCTGCTCCTAGGTAAATATTCTGAAAACATATGTCTAGGCAAAAACTTGTACACTAATGTTCAAGGCAGTATTATTTATAATAGCCAAAAAGTGGAAACAACCCAAATGTCCATCAACTGATTCATGGATAAATAAAATGCAGAGTATATCCATACAATACAATATTATTTGGAAATAAAAAGAAATGAAGTACTGATATATGCTACAACATGGATGGACCTTGCAAACATTACACTATGTGAAAAAGGCCAGACATATAAGGTCACATACTACGAGAGTCCATTTATACGAAATGTCCAGAATAGACAAATCTTTATAGATAGAAAGGAGATTAGTGGTTACCAGGGACTAGGGGGAAGGAGAAATGGGGAACGGCTGCTAATGAGTACAATGTTGCTCTGGGGGATCAAAATGTTCTAAAATTGACTGTTGTGATGCTAAATGTACTAGCACTATGAATGTACTAAAAAAAACCCCACTGAATTGTACACTCTAAGTAAATTACACACTTTATTGTAAACTGTAGGTATTTGAATTACTTCTTAATAAAGCTGCTATTTTAAAAACCTGGAACAATTAACAGTCTTCCAGAAACTGAGACTAGGAAATACCTCAGAGGGAAAGTCACTCATAGATACCTTCCTGGAGTAGATATATCTGTTCATTTCCCACTAATCACAAACAAGATCTACAATGCTTCTTGAGCAACAGTAAAATGTCATGACAAATCAGATTTAAGTAGTGTTGATTCCCAAAGGAAATAAAATACATTCTAACTATGAAAGTCTCCCCAGATGTTTTGGCAAGTTCTTAGGACAGAAATAAGTGCTAAATTTGGAGGGAGGACTGAACAGGATGACAAACAAGTCTAAAGTGCTATCAAAAGATATTCTGCACTAAATTTTAAAAATTTAGGAAGGATTTAGAAACCTTAAAAAAAAAATCTTAAACTCAGGTGACCTTTTGGCATCCATCTTTGTATGGGCTGACTGACAGATTACAGTCATCTTTAAAAAGACAGCTAAAATCTAAGAAGAGCCATTTGTAGTGTCTCTATTCATATGTCCACAGAAACCTTTTATGAAAAAGATTCACCTAAGCTTGAACATCTTTCATCTGGATGATGAGATTTAGTCATTAGACATTAAATGTTTCCCACACCTGGTACTGGAGGCAGCTTCCTCCCAGCTTTCTTAACATGGACTGTACATTACCCTAAACTCTCATATGCCCCCAGTTCTAATTTTATTTCCATAATATTAAAACAAGGGTTTGAAAGTGGGTCAAATACCTGGCAAATTATTAACACAAGTCTGTTCCAAAATTGAAACACTGCACAAAAGTTTTCATATAACGTAGGTATTTGATTAGATGTCATACCGTCCCTTGTAAGCAAAAAGATCAATATTGACAGATTTAGACTAAATTTAGTTAGATATATAGCTGCCAAAGTTTTATTTTTGTTTTAAATACACATATTTGAGAACATGTCCCATTGTTTTAATAATGGTGACTTGCTTGGTCTCATATGAAGGTCCCCATATCTCTCTTAGTAGGAAAGAAAAACATAAAGTGGGGGTCTTCGGGGGGGCGCAGGTAGCATCTGTCAGGCAGGAAGGTGATGCCCAGTGAGTGTGTGCAGGAGTCAGAGTAGCTGGGGAGGGCTCAAGGATGATCACTGAGCTCTCTCCATCTGCAGTAGCTGAAGAAAAAGGTCGGGGAGCCCAATGGCAATGGAAAACATTGGAAATCTGGAGACTTTGCCTTTGAACTGTCTCAGCTGCCACTGAAAAGAAACCACAACCTACACCTTCCTCGCAACCTCACACTGTAAGTTCTTGCCATTATCCCTATGAAAAAGCCTCATTAATTAACAGTGACACTTTAACTTGCCAACTCGTGAGAACAGCTATGATGTCTTTCCACGGTTGCATTCTAGACATTTAACAGGCCCTGATAACAGATCCAAAATGGTGTACAATGGCTATCGACACAAAATCAGGTCCTTTGTCCTACAAATCTGTAACTTACTTTGCAAAACTTGTCCCAGGATACGTGGCTGGCATTCTGAAGACCACTCTTTGCAAAATAACCCCACTCCAAGCCCCACGTTCTCTCTGTTCACCAGGGTTTTGTGAATTCTGCTGTGACTACTGTCTCTCAAGGACCTGAAAATATTCATGAGTCTTTTAAAGACCAAAATCTACACTTCTGACTTTAATGTAGCAATATTTGGCACTAAAATGTAACCCTGAGGACTAAGTACAATACTCCAAATGGCCGCTGACCTGGGCAAACCACAGTACAGTATTTCTATTAATGCAGCGTAAGAGTGTATTTCAAAATGCTCTGTATTTATTAGCCCCTCTCTCTCATTTTGTATTATAGTCAACAGAAAATCAATCAGCCCCCTAGCGTTTTACTTCCCTTTTAGCTTTAAACTAGATCTTTTTTCATGCTAAATTCTCTTCCACATTGATCTCTCTGCTCGTTTCTCAATAAGCTTAAAAAGCAACATATTAAAGAGAGCTTTAAAAGTTGACATGATCTAACACACTGCCATTCTAACACCTCTTCATTTTCACATGCTCCTCTCAGCTTTTAACCACATGCATGTACTTTCCATATAACTGCTGTTGTGGAGGACAGTTCTGCCTGTTTCCCCCATTTTTAAACCATACCCATTTTCTCAAGTTGCTACAAATTCTCCTCATGTGTCCCTTAATGACAAAGGATCAAGTATATGTACCACACATAATTCACTTAAACTGATCTTTAAATATCTGAAATAAGGCCATGACAAACATTTATAACACACATTTTATGAAACATAATTTACCTTCCCTGATACTATCTATTTGCTGAATTTTCAGAATTAAGTGCACTGGAACAAAGGATGTGAACACTCATATGGTTATATGGTTGCCAAATTGCTCCATAATTTGTTTTTGTTTTTTTAAGCATGGGAATTGATGCAATTTCATCAGGGTGTTTCTCTTCCATCCTCCCTCCTCCTCTCCCCCCCACCCCGCCTTCCACAGATCCATTGCTTTTCTCTGTCTACACTGCTCGCCTTGGGTCTGCCTGCTCCAGTGGGCAGAGCTAAACTGGCTTTCCTCTTTATCCCAAAGCATATCAACCATACCCATGTTTGAAAAAAAGACATAATCCAGCATTTGCTTTCCAGTCTACCTTTTTTAGCTTTTGTCAATTTGAGACCTCTGTCTTCCCTTCTGATGCAAGCTGGTAAAATATTAACTCACTCTTCAGGCTGATTGGTCAATTATGTTTATTCAACTGTATGTTTCACTAGATCACATTTAAGGAGAGTTATTGAACTACTCAGTTTTGTCAGACCTCTCGTGAAATCCACACTCTCCATCATCCATTTCCCCAAAATCTTGCAGTCCAGGAACTGGACAACCTCTACCACAATAAAAAAACAAGAAAAGAAGAAAAAAGAAAAAAGAAAATTAAATAAATTTGATTATTAGGTTTATCCCTAAGTGAACCTAAGCTGACCCCAATGATCACCATTTTTTTCTTTCCTCACACATCTGTTGATTAATCCATTCTAGGCCAGGAAGGATGTTATAATCACCATTATCTGTGGTTCCTTCTGATAAGGGAGACTGTCCTGGGGACGGATGGGTAAGGAGACTTCTGTATGTACTGTTACATTTTTAACAAGCATTATTATTCTTGAATTTTAAAAACCTGAATTTAAACGAAGTAGTCCCTTCTCCAGTTAAGGTTAATATATTCACATTTGTTGTCTTCTGCTGTATTTTTCCAAGTTCATTTTCTTCTGCTATATTTTTAATCTGCTGGATTGAAGTTAGTTTAGCTAACTGATTTAATAGGTCATGAAATTCCGACAGTGACTAAAGTTCAAGAAAGTAAAAGGAGTTCCCTTCCTTTACTTTCAAAAATTTTTTAGAAGGGGCCAACTGGATTCCTTCATGAAGGGAAAGTCATAAGCAACTGTAAGAACCTAAGTCAGGTCAGTTAACAAGTTTCACCTGCTTCCAGTTTTTCAATGATATCATTTTTCAATAAAGAATGTTTTGATTACTAAAAACCATTGAACTGTACACTTGAAATGAGTGAACTGTATGTTATGTGAATTAGATATCAATAAAACTTTTGCAAAAAGAAAAGGATGCTTTAATTTGCATATACAAATTTAACTTTGTCCTTAAAACATAAGCGCTTACTACAAATTCTATTTTCTCACAGATTTAAATTCGGTCTGTATCATCCAAAGAAATGAGATCTTTGAAGCTGAATTTACTTTTAACCAGAAATATTACATACATATTTATATTATATAAAAATCTATCTTTAACGTGTATTTGCATATCCTGCTATGTTGATGTAGAATTTATTGGCAAAGAGCCACCTAGAATTTTGCATTACATATAGATCTTAGTCTTTTATGATGCAAGCAAGCAAAAGTTATAAACTGCTTTAAGCAAATATTTTAGAGCCTAATAAGCTTTTGTTTACTGTCCCCAAGGCATGTCAGCCTCCTTCCAGGACCACACCCTGCTCAAGCTCTCATCTTGGGAGGACTGTGGGACCATCCTCCGAGCTGCTGTTCTCCATTCCCTTCCTCTCTTTCATTCAATCTCTTCTGCGTATCATCAGCTTTTCTCACACAACAGCCTCCTCTCCACTTGCCCCAGGCTGGAGGCTGCACCAACCGGGAAGATACAGATTTGAGGTGGGTGGGCTCAGCTTGAAGCGGCAAAAAAACAAAAGGGTGTCCCTGGTGAAGAGATGGACAGTTTCAGGATTTAACAGCTCGTAGGTGTAAGGGGAGACAAGCAGAGGCACAAGATATCTCCCAAGAGTTTGTGGAGCAAAAATGGCTGAAGAAATACCAACAGAAGGGAGTTAATATTTGTTGAATGGATGCCCCAATGACCAGCTTTGCATGGATGCAACTCAAAAAGGTCTGAGTGAGAGAAAGCCCAAGAAGGATGTAATAATTCTCCTGCCATAACAAACAAACAAACAAAAACCTGCAGTGCAGGAGGGGCTGGGCTACCCCTGGCATAGTGTTCACCTGGGAAACAGTCCTGACAGAGAACGGTTTAAGCTGTTTCAGGACAGAAATTATAAAAGGCTTTAGAGATTTTCTTTTTTCTTTTCTTTTTTTTTTTTTTTTTTGAGGTGGGGAGAGGAAAAGGAAAACAAAGAATTTCTAAACTTTAATTCATACCAGATATCTGCTTGTTGAAAATGAAAATGCCAATAAATCAAATGCTTGAGCTTTGTAAGTCAATTGGCCATGTTTCTGCTTCAGACAGAATCCCCCAAATAAAAACTAACCCAAGAATGAATAAATTTATAGCCCAAACTATGTTTTTATATAAATATGATCAAGATGCCACAGGCTGTGTGTAGATCTCAGTGTGCCCACAGTGTTAGAAAACTGACCTCAGTTACGTAGACATTTCTCTTTCTCCGAGGCCATGTTACTCCACGGCATGGAAAAGTATTTAAAATCAAACAAAGGCAATAAAAGAGCTTCGCTTTATTGCTGCATTCACTGACTGAATGGAAAAAAAAAATGGAAGAGCAAAAGAAAGCATGTAAAAAGCCACTGATTTTTATCTGCTCTCTCAGCCCTCAAGGTGCACCTTGGGGAATGAAGGATAAAACAGACCCAGGTGTGAGACTAGCGGCGGCAAAGAGGAAACTTCCAGAGGGACAGGCACACCCGCACGCAGAGGGCCTCTCAGATCACAGGATTCCAGGTGCTCCCACTATGCAACTCCCTACATCTCTAAGGGAGTCATACACAGAGAAAGATGGCCAGAAGCAAGAAGACTAATTTGAAGACTAGACAGATCAAGCAGACCTAGAACCCACAGAACTTCATGAGGGCGTGGATGCTGGTAAGTGAAGGGAGGAGCAAGATGCTCAAGGTACCAGAAGGGAGTTCTCTATGGGAAAAGGATGCAGGCAAAGGGGAAATAAGAAACACTGTTCTGAGAGCAAACTTGTCCAATACACAGAGGCATATGTGGGACTGAAACTTGATGGATATACTGAGTATTAAAAAACCTGGTTGAGGACAGTATCTCTTAAGGACAAAGCCTTGACCTGGGCTGGCAAATCAGCTGGGATGACCCTTAGGGAGGAAATGTGTTTAGAATGGAATGGGGTTTACACCGGTACTGTAGGACGGACGATGCACTGGGAGGTCAGAGCAAAACGGGAAGGGAGAAGATGGAGATTGTAGATGCCTGGCATTCAGTCACACGCAAATGAAAGGGAAAACATGAGCCCTGTGATTTGCCTCTAAACCCAAGGAGCTCTCACAGCCTGGCATCGGCTGTTTCCCCACCCTGGTGGGATGGGAAAAGTGGGGGTGGCTCTGAAATGACCGGTTGGCCCACAAAGATGAATCGGTTGCCATTCACTTGACAGTAGGTAGAGGGATGCATCCTAAAACACCTAGAGAGCGGGATGCACTGGGATCAGAGGCGCTGCCGAGGGTGTCAGAGGTGAACACAAGCCGTCTTCTCAGCATCACAGCCATGGCCTGTTTCCCACGGCAGTGGTCTCCTTCCCACCAGCCCCGAGCCTGGGAGCTGACCAAACCGGGGCAGCTTGCCCCCTTGTATTGCAATAGTGCATCCAAAGCTCCGTAAATGTTCACTTCGGTGGCTCCTTTTTTAAAGGGAGCTGATACCACCCACCTCACAGAAGTTATGAGCAACTGGTAAGACAGGAAAAAGCAGGTACAAGAGCCCCCAAACTGTCTGGGTCCTCAAACCCGACAAAGTCAGTGAGCTGACAGTCAGTGAGAGACGGGACTCTATTTTTGCTCTTTTATATTTCTGTAGGTACCTGACCCTTAAGGCTCATGCATTAGTTCATCACCTACAGGTTTCATCCTTGTCATCAACCCAGAAACACACGCTGAAATAACTGTGTGAGAAGCCCTCAGACATGGGCAGAGCACGAAACTGGGACCAGTCTCCCCTCTTTCCCACAGAGTTTATGCTTTGTGTGAGTAAGCACAGAAAGTTACACTGAAAGAAAGAGTCAGTGCGTGGATATATTAAATTTATTTTTATTCATAAGTTCATTTTTAAAATAAACACAGTATCAGTAAATATTTATTAAGAGGCAGGACTCACTCCTTTATGCCTAGATTGAGATGCTCCTGCTTAAATGGCCTTAAGTAATCTCACAAGAACAGCCCTACTTCAATTTTTAAGTTTTCAAAGAAGCGACTTGCTTAAAATTTTAGCTTAGTTACAATCCCAGGATACAGTTATTTGCTTTGATCAGACTCAAGGAAAAAATAAATCAGTGTGCTTCTCAACTTCTTATCCGAGGCCGAAATAAGCCAGCTGGTCAGCTCATAGCAAAGGAATCATAAGCTTTGGGGATTTTTCCTTCTTCATGACCATAAAAAGCAACAAACGGGTGACATTTCCCTTTACTCTTATTTGCCAGAGGAAGAATTTGCAACTCCATTCAAGAAGGTTCTATTTTGACCTTCCCCTGGTCTTCGTTCAAGTTCACATACAGTTACAATACCTCCAGTATTCACTGCAGGAGCTGGAAAGGGTTTGAGGAACACAATAATTTACAGCATTTAACTCCACAGTAGTCCAATTGTCTTTGGCCCCAGAAAATACAGTTAAGGGAAAGTTTCAAGACATTATGTGACTTGTACTAGGATGCTCAGCTCTACGTGCAATTAACTAAGTGCCACAGAAACTGAGTCTAAAACGTGACTGGACTCCTGCACACAGAAAATAAAGACCATAGCTGCTGCAATTAACTGGATTATCTGAACAATGAAACTAATCCAAAGCATATTCAATCCGAAAGTTTTTAATGATCCTTATTGTTGCTCTTTCTACTTCTTTCTCTCTCACTGCAACCCTCCAGAATATATTAGGAACTCTAGACATAATAAATGAAAAATATGGAACATTTCATCTCAGGATAATCTGAGGCATTTCCAAAATAAAGTACATTTAAGAGCTGGGATATATTTCACATTTCTTTCTATTTTAACCAGACAATAAGAATCTCTCTACATGTGGTTAATTTGTGAATGAAAATCTGTCCTCCTTGCTCCCACCTCAAAGAGAATAAATTTTCTACTAGCTCAGAACGATTCTCTCAGTCTCAGATGATAAATAGAAAGTTCAATTTAGGTCCCGCCTCCATCCTCACAGATGCAGAAGTAGATCCCAATTATTGGATTCACATTGCCAATCACAGTAAATGCAGAAGTCATACACTGGTGTTCAAATTCTCCACGGCAGAGCCACAAAATACCTCTTCTGGCTTCTCAATCACTGTTCTAACTGTGCTCCTTCGCTAGCTGACATTTCCCAGTTGCATTTGGGTAAAGATGTATTATCTACGTCCCCTTTGGGAAAGATATAATTAATAACAATAAAGGCTCTGCAAAGTCCTGCAGTTAAAAAAAATGAATCATTATTCCAAGTTTTCCAAGACTATTTTTCACTCAGTATTTCTCCCAACACAGTAAGGTTCCCCCTTGCCTCCATATTTTATAATTTAGTATTTTTACTATTTAAAAAATTATTTAATGATTTTCTTGCCTCCTTCTCTCAAGCATCTCTGTTCCTCGACAATGCACCATAAATTCCATTTCCTCTGTCTGAGTTTGGGCTGCTATGTGTGGCAAATTACCATAGACCGGGTGGCTAAGGCAACAAACATTTATTTCTCACAGTTCTGGAGGTTGAAAGTCCAAGATTAAGGTGCAGGCCAATGTGGTTCTTGGTGAGAGTTCTCCTGGTTTGCAAAGGGCATTACTTGGGGAGTGGGGAGGGGAGCAAGCTCTCTGGTGTCTCTTCTTAGAGGGGCACTAATTCCTTAAGCAGGGCTCCACTCTCATGACCTAATTACCTGCCAAAGACTCCGTCTCCTAACACCATCCCACTGGAGAGTTTCAACATATGAGTTTTGAGGGACATACTCAGTCCATAGCATCCTGCGTGCCACCTTTCCTGGTACCCCATATGTGCTCTCTCTTGCCTTCGAGCCCTGTCACGTTAGTGTCTCTTTGTCCATCACTCAGCTACAATTCAGGGCAAAACATAGTTTCCACAAGCTCAGGTCCCCAACAGAGCTTAATTCTGGCAGCAAAGAAAGACCTCCAGTTCACTTAAAAGGTGCTCTAATTTTCCTAAATATAGTTACACATCAACTGCCTATTTACTTTTTTTTGGCTGTCTTTTTTTCTGTTTTTAATTATTTTTTAAATTAATTTTTTTAATTGAAGTATAGTCAGTTTACAATGTTGTACAATTTCTGGTGCACAGCACAATGCTTCAGTCATTCATATACATACATATACTCCTTTTCATATTCTTTTTCATTATAGGCCATTACAAGATATTAAATAGAGTTCCCTGTACTATACACTAGAACTTGTTGTTTATTTTATATATAGTTAGTATCTGCAAATCTCGAACTCCCAATTTACCCCTTCCCACCCTCTGCCTGTTAATTTTTGAACAATTTTTATTCCGAGATTATGCAATAAAGAAAAACTCACCACAGCTCTGATTTTCTAGTTGTTAATCTATAGCCCTAACTCATTGGTTTTGGAGCTGGGAGTGCAGGTGCATACAATGCACCTGTAACTTTTAGTCAAGCCCTTGAGAAGTTAAGTTAGCCACCTACTCTGCCCAAGACTCAAGCACTCTGGGTAAGGAATAAGCAGGGATCCAGCGATCACAGGAACTGCTTGAGAAACTTTCTCTGACAAATGTAATGAATGCTGTAAACCATGACCTACTTCCCTGAATACTTCGGCATTCTTCGAATTCCTCCCTGTCGTGGAGGACTGTTTATCAGGCACAGCTCCAGAAGTGACTTGAAATCTCTGTCACTGCTGCAATTCTAGATAATACTCTTAGCTCCCATTTAGGACAAGCCTCCACTTAGGACAAAAACCTTTTGACCATTCGAAAGGCCTTAGGGTGTCTTTAATTAAATAACAAAAGAACAACCAATCATCATAGTAATGAAAGCAAAACAAATTTTCTATACTGCAAACGAAACAGACAGATCTAAGGCTGCCATCAAACTGAATTTAAAGGAAACCTACACTTCTAAAGGTTTGATGACAACAACAAAAAAATCAGACACAAAACCAAATCAATTTGAGTTTTGCCCCCTTGTAAGTATTTTTTGTTTGAATTTTATACACTAACTTTTGTCAAGATTGGAGAAAAGATCTTAACAATCAAGACTGACCTATTTGGTAAACTTTAGTGGTGACATTTTCTACTGCTTTTTAGTAACTTACTTCATATAAAACAGAACAGAACAAGAACAAAAAAAATTTCCACTCAAATATTTAGATTAACACTATAGGAGTCAGGAACTCATGTCTAAACATTGGTTAAGCATGTCATTTCTGAAGTAATTAAGAAAAAGTCATTATAGACTGTCTAATTCTTAGCAATTTCCTATAGATTACAATCCTTTCTCCACCCACCCTCCTCACCATTTGGTACTGCAGTGTATATCAATTGCAGATTCCACATCTAAGGTTGAACTCATAGCATAGCATTCAATATGCTACTGGTGTGGAATAACACTGTTTTATGTACATACCCAAGTGAAGGATAATTTCAAACATAAGTTTCTTAGGAAGCATTATACAAGCAGTTTGTTACCTTAGTGAAAAATTATCAACCAGAACTGAAAATGTAAAAAAAAAAAAAAATTAGCCAAGAACCATAACATACATCAACAATCTTGTTTTATGCATCACAACAATATGTATTTCAAAGAGTAGGGAAAACTAGGAAGGACACAATGAAGCATGTCTTCAATAAGGCTGGTCAATATCAGGAGTGAGGACAGAAAATTGATCATGAGGCAGACAAAACCCAGAGCCTCTAATGGCTCAATGCAATAAGAAATCATATGCTCAGACATGAAGAAAAATAGCAAACCATAAATCGTCCTCTGAACAACAAACCAAAGGGCAGACGCCGGAGATGGAAAAAATTGCAGGGAAGAAATATCTTCTTTGAAAGGGAAGATAAACATTTGCCAAGCCACCTAGATTCTTTGCCTACAAATGGAAGGAATGCTAGTCAACCATCAGCCTCACATTTTTAGGTGGACCCAGACGGGCTGGGGTAAAATAGTCCCCTGTTGCATGATGAAGCAGTGATCCAACGTCTGTTTAGCCTGGTGCCATCTGTTTTACCTAGTCTCCTCTACTAACGTTCACTGTTGGATTCACTTTCCCCAGAAACACCATCAGCTCTCCTGTGCCATCGTCTCTTATCCTTTGATATTTGACCTTCCCCTGTGCCCCCAACTCCGCAAGCCTGGACTGGACTGCCCTCAGTGCTGGTGGTCTGGGCTCTGATGCAGACTATTATTTAGAGGAACAGCTGCCCTCTGTGGTTACCTAGACTCTGCTGCAAACCTCTTCTTCATGTTAAAAAAAAAAAAAAAAAAGCCTGAGGCTGTTACTATCAAGTGATGGTCTCCCTTTTAAAGATACTCTTGGTGTAAACCCTTGTTTGCCCTGGTGGCTAACACAGCAATCCACAACTGAAACTGACATCATGAGGGGGACATTCTTGTCTATTACAGAAACTGAGGCACTCCACCTTCCAAGTCTTGGAATCTCAGTTGTTTTTTGACCACCCCCATGCCAAGCCGATACCCTGCACCCATCCTGTGCCCCAGCTAATATCTGGCACTTTACCACATCGTGGAACTATCTCCCCTTCCGGTCTCACTTCCCCCCATGCTCCTAGGATGTCGTCTGTGCTGTGTCTGAGAGGGTCTGCCTCTTTGCTTTGTTCTTTATCAGAAGCCTTCACTTCACTTGGTCTCTGCTGCTTGTGCAGCTCTTGCTCTGATTGGCTGCAACTCTCTCATCAGCTTTCCATTATTCTCTTACAAACATTCAGCTCTTTAATATGCTCTGTACCTTCTGGCCTCCCGACTAATGGCCTTTTATCTGCCTGCAACACTTGCCAAAAATGTTCTTTTCTTTGTACATCAGTTATCTGGACAATTCACTGAATAGACATGTACCAGCTAACGGCAATTCTTCTATTGTCTGTCCAACTTATTTGAATCTTTTGTTACTGAATTATTTCCTCTAGAGGGACCGTATACCTCACTTAGATTATGAGGTGTTCAAGGATAATGCTGTGAGTTATTTAACCTCCCAAAGCATTTAGACCAAGGCCTTTCATATAGTAAACAGTTAGGAAATACTTGGTTGACTGTTTTTTAAATGTTATTATTTTTTGTTTGTTTGTTTTTTGGAGGGAAGAGGTAATTACGTTTGTTTGTTTGTTTGTTTACTTTATTATTCTTTTTAATGGCAGTACTGAGGATTGGACCCAGGACTTTGTTTGTGCATGCTAAGCATACACTCTACCACTGAGCTATACCCTCCCCCCTTGATTGACTATTTTTAATGCATAATGTTATTATATACCAAGAAAACAAATTCACTTCGGAAGACAACACAGGCTCCCCACTTTTTAATATTTATGCATGTATAAACTTGTCATAGCCATGAACCAGAGTGACACCTGGGACGTAGAATTTAGAAGTATTTTAAACCATGGGCCTCCCATTAGAATGGAAGATTTTTAGCCACTCTTTAATGCTTTTAACTAAGTGTACAAATAAAGAGAAGGAGATTTTTTAAAGTAAAAAGAAACTATATATATATATATATATGCATTTGGAAACTCAAATTTCAACAGGACGGACTATTTAATCAATGGTATTGGAACAACTGGTAACCCGTATGGAAAATGAACTTAAATGTCTCCCTCTAGACATAAAATAATCCATTTTAGTGGACTGGAGAGATGGATATCTGAAAGGAAGCACTTTAACCGTTTTTTAGCACCGAGCTCTTGGATTTCTGTCCTCCTCTTTGTACCCGCAGTTCTCAGCACAGCACCCAGAGAACAGGAGCCAATAAAGATGTTAATGAAACCAAGACTGAACAGTAAGTAAGTGGGGGGAAAGCCAGAACCCTATTCTTCAACCACTTGGTTAGGTTTTAAGATTTCTTCACAGATTTCTGGACCAGCCAAATACCATCAGCTCAGTCATCAGCCATTGTCTACTTACCCAACACAAGGGACGTTTTAAATTGATAAATGAGGGAGGAGGTTGAAGAGGCAATCAGGTGGGAACGAAAAGTGAACAATGACAAGTAGCTCTTGGCTCAGAAAGGATAAGAGCATCTGATTCAACACCTGTTTACCCTGAATAGTACATTCTATTTAGAATTTAGAATTTTAATTTAGAATATTTCTCTAGTAGCAGCACACTTGTTTTCAATCCAGTAGAATAAACGAAAGAAATTACGTAGGAGAAATGTTTCCCTTTATTTTCAATTCTGATGAGGGGAATACCTAACTCTTTTTACATCAGCTGAAACCCTCCCGCCTACCCGCACCACACAAGCTCCAGCCTTAATCGCTCTGTGCTGTTACCTCCGCCTCTTGGGGGCCTCTCTCAGCTCCTACACTGGCTTCCTCAAGGCAATGATGGCCCTACAAAGCAAATCGAAATCCCTGATGAGCATTATGGCTACAGAATCTCAGACCCAGGGGTGGCCTGGGGTTCTGATTGAATACATCTAGAATGGGGCCCAGTGGTGTCTTTAAAAAGCTCCCCAGGTGATTCCATTGCACAGCCAGGTTTGGGAACCACAGAAAATTTAATCTCCCAGTCCTCTCATCGTTTGCAATGTCTGCATCCAACAAACAGAAGATCAGCCAATGATTTAGAGTAATCGCCCCTTCTTAAATTTTGGCTTATCTAATTTAGAAACAAACATAAAATTGACATTTTACTAAAAGCTGGTTAAGTTAGACAGAATGAAATTACAGGGTTTCTTCCATTTGTGTGTGCGTGCGTGTGTGTGTTTGTTTGTTAAACATCATTGAGATGTGTGTGTGTTTGTTTGTTAAACATCATTAAGAAAATGTAAGGAAGACAAAAACCTTTGAACTTGAATGAATACTTACTTGTATTAAGAGACACCTAACAGTGTCCAGGAAAGGCCCTGTAGTTTCCACTGCTTTGAACACCTACGTTTTTTCTGGGAAAATATTTATTCCAATTAACAGAGCCAGGCTGTCATCTGTTATGAGAATGAGAACAGAGCCCAGAGGAGGGGCCCACGATCTACTGTTTCCCAGGAGGTCGATTTCTGCAGCCCCCAAATCCTGATTCCAACATTTCATGGATCAGAAGTATGAAGAAATTCTGGCAACTAGATGCTGTTAGATTCTTCCCAGAGGACAAATTTTAAAATTGAAATTGATAGCTAAAGAAGTAGGTCATTGCAAAGTAGATCCAAGCAAATAAAATTAATGACAGTTTATTAATTTGGGAAGGAAAGGGAGTAAATATGAGCAATGCCTCAGCTCCCTTTTTACTCTAAATTTACTTTTTCTTTTAAAATTCTTTTTCTTGATTAATTTGGGGGCGGGGGGAGTCTTTACAATTAACTAACAGTAAAATAAACCGTAGCCTTTAATGCTCTAAAAGCCAGTCCAGTTCCTGATGGAGTGGTACCCAGAAGAAAAGCACAGAGCCAACATATGTGACAGGGCACCCAACTTTATCATTAAAAACGCATCAAGAGAACTTAGGTGCAGACTGACAAACTATTAGACAATCAGCTATCCACTGAGGCCAAAGTATCGAAAAGTGAGTGTCAATCTCCACAGAGGAGGGATACAAAATGGTCAAATCTCTTTGGAAAATAAATTTAGCAAGCACTATCAAAATTTCAAATGCATGTAAAGTCCTTTGATCCAGCAATTCCACTTCCAGAAATCTATCTTAGAGATACATCTGCACACATACAAAGATGTCTGAACTAGGACTATTCCGTGTCAATTTATATAACAAAAGACTAGGAAAATTTAAATATAAACCCAGGCGATTGGTTAAATCATGATGGAACTTCAACCCATAAATAAGAAATTTATGTAACCAATCATAAGAATGGGGGTAGATCTTTATGTCCTGTTATGAAAAGATATCCAAACCCTAAAGCTGTAGAATATATGTGATATGATCTTATTTGTTAAAAGGGAAATATGGGGCTGTTCTTATTAATATACTTGCACATACATACAGTTTTTTAAAAGAGCATGCAAAAAAAGACCAATACTGATTTCAAACTATGGTCAACAGTACTTGAGGGGTGAAAACGAATAGACTTCCCTTTTAACCGGTCTTCAAATTAAGGTTCTCAATCATGAACATTTTCAGAAAAATTAACATTAAATGAATACTGCTCACAATGACTTTAAAGAAAAATCATTTCGTAAGAGTAACCAAGTGCTTTTTCTTTCTTTTTTTTTCTTTTCTTTTTTTAAGCAAGTGCTTTTGATCATCTTTTTATAAACCTTCATGATTCAAGAATGATGATGTCAGGTCTACAGTTAGTTTTAAATAAGTAAACTCAGTTATTCATGATAAGAAATACAAAGTTATGTATAAGTGAAATTATTACGGATTGGTATCTCCACTTTAATCCTTTAATTAGATATACTAAAACAAGTAAGAACTTAAGTAGAAAACCCTACCCTTACAGTCTCTAATAAGGTGCTAATTTGCAGGAAGATGGCCCAAAATCTAAACAGACAAGACAAAGAACTATAATTACAAATTTTTAAAGAATTTTTGAAAATAAACTTACACATTTCTATGATATAGTGTCTCTTCCTCCCAAACCCAGCTTTTTTTTCCATATTTTTCTATTGTATTATTTTAAATGAAACATTCTAACGTATCATTTTTTTAGGCTATAAGAGAATTAAGAATTGGCTTCAAGGACATCTAGTTTTTTTTTTTTCATGAGATAAAAGTCCTGATATACTTTTCTCGCAATGCCAAGTGCTAGAAATTCTAATTTCTCGCTTCACGAATGACCAAGTATGACCAGTTTAGCTGGGTTTTCCTTTTGTTGGTATTCTGGATCACTGAATATGTGCTAAAACTGGTGAAGAAAAAGAAACAATATCACAGTCGCTTTTAAAACAAAACATTTTAGTTCCATCTTACTAATTATCCTATAAGACACCAAACTAGAATCATCTTTATAACATAGTTTAAAGCTATCACAGCCCAGAGACTAGTGGACCCACAGTGAATTCAAAGAGGGAGGACATGTGCGTTCTGTTCCTCACGGAAGAAGGCGTTCCAAGTGGAAATCTTCACTGATCTCACACATCTAAGAGCCTAAAAGGCGGTAATGGATTAATGGAAGACATTGCAATCCCCGAAGGCTCTCACTATCCTAAATGATCATCCTCACACTCACATCTCCAATTTCTGGACTGTGTTCTAATCAGAAAGTAGCACCTCTTGCAATCTGAGGAAAATCAAGAACACAGGTAGCCACACACCAAAACACCGCTCTGTTAACACATAATTCTCTCCTAATCATCTTAAATTCTGGGCCTTGTATGGTAGAACTGGTGACATAATCAAACTCTGGCGATCTCCATTCCCATTTTGTAAACACAGGGCAAGTGGGAAACAGCACACTATGTTAGACTGGAAGAGGAAATATGAAATCCGACTGGCCAACTCAGTTGTCTGTGTTAATGCACAAATGGCACGGACATGCTTAAATCTGCTAATCCGGACAATGGATTCTTCTACTTGAACACATCTTTACGTGTGGGTGAGTCACTGCTCTTGGAACCAAATGGAACCACAGCTTGAAGGAATGACAAGGGTCCCCATCTCCCCACCTGCCAGGGACCTTGGCCTACACAGTTGCAACTGAGAGCTGTTCCAGTTTCAGCTCTGAGTCACTGAGCAGAAAAGACAGAAAGGCAAATTTACAAGATTGTCTGTTCAGACTTAGCCTGGAGCCCAACTCCAGAAATCAAGATCTGCTGGAGATATGGAAGTTTGTTGTTGGCCAACCCACCCTGCATTGCTACTGGGATGAAAATACTCTTTCGAAGACAAAATCTGTAAAAACAGATGACTGAGGAGTAACATGAGTCTTTGTTTACCACCTGCGTTCAGGCAGTCTCATCCTCCTGCACCCTGCTGTGGCCAAAATGGCCAGCTCTCAACAATAAACCTGGAAAATAACCCATCAAGCCATTTCCCCCTCAGAATTAATGCGTAAAGAGTATCAAAGGTTGGCTGGAAGATAAGGCTCCTTCTATTTCCACTGAACTTTATCACAGCTAAAAACAAGACTTGTCTCAGTGATTCTGAATGTTAGGCTTGAGTAATCAAGTTTTATCTTCCATACGACCTCCAACTCAATTAGAGTAATGTCTTTTGAGGTGTGAGCACTTAGAAGTGATAAAATTAGCAGGAAAAAAAAAAAGAAAGTAAACTATACTGCTAAATGGGCAGCATGCATGATACAAATATTATTTAGATGGAAAAAAAATCTGCTAACAGCCTTTAATTAATGATCAGCATTCTACTTGGGGGGAAGGAATGTATAAACTCCCCCAGATGTCCACACATCCAATCAAGAAAGCTCAAGGTGTAATTCGTAACTAATCCAGTGTATGAAATTGTCTCATTTAAGCAACATGCATTTATAATACATTTGTCTATTTGAGATTAAATGCAATTTGAAACTGCAACCAGAACAAGCCATTCTAAAGAAACAGAAATCAAAGTCCTCAAATCTTAATTTTTTTGCTAAATATCCACCTGGTGTGTAAATAACCAGACTGACTTAGCCACTATGTGATAAATGAGACAGATCATGATAACAAGAAAGTCAAAGAAAAAAGGATTCCCCAACTTGACAGTCTCCAGTCAAAAGCAGGGAGCCAGTACCATCCTACGTGCCACACATGGGGCAACACCTGTTATGAGCAAAACCAGATATAGTTCCTGCTTCTGGGAAGCATCAGAACCAACAACCAGGAGAACATATATTAATCAAGTCGCTAAACCCACAAAAGTGGAAACTGTTAGAAAGAAGAGTCCATGGTGCTATGGAAACCTAGAATGGCCAATGGGACTACTCAGAGGTCAGGAACTGGAGCTGAACAGGGCGAAGAGGAGAGACATGAGCTAGGTGCTGAATCATTCTTAATCAGAGAGCCCTTTTGAAAAGACCTAGGTCCTCAAAACCTGAGTAATTCTGCTTGTTGAAATGAAAAACCACACATTTTCCAAGGATACATGTAAGTGTATTGATTTGTTCCCAAATTGATAACTGGGCAGTATGCCAAAAAGTTGAATGATATTCTGGATGTCATTAAAGTAATTTTTAAAAGGAGGTCATTTAGCTGTTTCAAGATGGTGGTGACTAGGAAACAGGGAGAAGGTTAAAGAGAACAGAATGGAAGGAATATTTTAAATGAGCACATTCAACTTTATTGGGAAGGGATTAAGTCACATGTTTCAGTGTAAATTGTTAATAAGACCTGAAGGACTGGTAAAAGCCAAGGAAAAATTATTCCCCGATTGCAAGCTTTTAGCCATTACACCTTACTTTCATTGCTGGACTCTAAATACAGGGTTGCAGCCATTTTGACAGAGTTGGCATGACCAAGTGACGTACAGTAAATATTAAAATGTGGCCAAGATCTCAAAGGGATGGTGTATATCAAAGGCACCTCTTAGAAAATCTAGATATTCCAGGCACAGCTAGTACTTGTGAGCATCTATAGCTCTAGGGGCCAGGATTTTACAAGTAGTTACGTTAACTACTAGAGATAATCTGGTCAGGAGCAGTCTCTCAGCCGAAATTAGACTAGGACAGCTAAAGAGGTCAAGGCAATGAGGTCATAATTCTGTGAAATTTACCGAGATTGCAAAGTTTTTCTATTCCACACTGTAACCATCTGTACTTCCTGAGATAACTCTTAAAGGTCCTCATGTATTCGGTATATCCTCAAATTTGACATAAGAGGGTTTTTCCCCTATTTAAGTATTAAGTATGGTTACCCACATCTTCCTATAAAAATATCACAAAATGGGTTGGGCAAAGCCTTGCTAATGAACACACACGCTGGAAAAATATCTAAAGGACAATGATCAGAACTAGTCACAATATTTTCGGCCGTAGTCGCGAAGAATAAATATTTCAGCCTTTAAGACTTAAGACTATAAAATGCAAAATGTCTAGGAGGTTCAGCACTGCCTCCATAGACCAGAGTACAGGGAATGCTCGCTTACGCCTCTGACTGCATCCTTGAGAACTTCTCACTACTCCAGTATTTGTTTATCCAACTGAGTCCACAGGCAATGAACGGAGCGAAAAGGAGGACGCTGCCGTGTTTGGAAACCTGTCATTCCCTTTGGAAATGCAGCGTCTGCTCAGGTTTTCTTTTGGCTGAGCGAGCTACACCCCAGGCTTTCTCTGCATCAGAAAGGCGGTGTCTGCTCCAGCCGCTGCCGCAGGAGGACTGGGTACCAAACCCGGGTCGCTCCAGACACAGCTGGTATCAAGGACGGTACGCTGCGGGGAACCCACGGGTGGCGAGTTCGCCAGGAAGCAACACCCATCGCGGCTCAACAGCTGACTTTCCGCATGGGGGAAACGGGGGTGGGGGTACCGGGAGCTCAAGACGCCTGGCCGGTGGGTCAGCTCGCGGACTCCCCCACGCAGCTCGCTGGTCTCGGGCTGGGTCTCTCCCACCGGAAGCGCGTGGAGAAAGGCTCTGTTAGCGGCGGGCAAGGGACGGATTTTATTACTGCGGATGGCGCAGTCGCCTCGCCTGGTAATCCGCGACAAAGATGCAAGCGCCCCTGCCGCGCTCGCCGCTGCTCTGGTCCCGCCCCGGCACTACAGACCCTAAAAAGCCTTAAAAAAAAGGATTCATACTCCAGAGTTTCCAGATAGGCTGTACGGGCCATTAAGTTCTCGCAGGCGGAGATCGGGGGACCCCCCCCCTCCCGCGCCCCCGCCTCCCCTGGGGAGGTGGCCCGGCGAGTCCATACCTTGGTGGCGGGGTCCGCAGCGGCGATGGTGGGGTCTCCAGGCTCACCGGGCGCCGCCTCCGCCGCAGAGCTGCCGCCGCTGGGTTCGGGCTCGGCCGGTGTCGCGCTCCCAGCCTCCGGCTGCTCCGGGCTCCGCTGCTCGGTGGAGCTCCCGGCGCCCATGGCTTGTCTGCGGTTCTCCCGCGCCCAGCTACCCGGTTACGCCTTCTCAAAATCGCAGGGACGCGGAGGAGAGCCAGAAGCCGTGCGCCCGCGAGGTCCCAGGAGCGCCTTCCTCTCCCGCCGTCCTCCTCCGAACCCGCCCAGACAGCGAATGAAGGAGACGCGCTCGCGGCAAACTCCTTAAAAGAAAAAAAAAAAAAAAAAGCCACCTCTTTGCCGCCTCCTCCTCCTCCCCCTTGTTTTTCCCTCGCTTCATCACATGAGCACAGCCCCAGACACGCCTTGCACCAGCATCTCCCCCCAGGCTGCTAGGACCCAAGAAGCAGCCAGAGCCTAGAGCCAAGGGCCAGGCAAGCAGCCCACCCTGACCCCCAGGGCACCTCCCGTTCGTAAATGGGGACAGGATCTAGGGGACCACCCAGGCCTGCCTACCCGAAGGTGAAGGGAGAGCGAGAAAGAAGGGAGGGCAGAAAGCCCCCCGGGGAGGTCGGATTCGCTGGGGGTTATTAAATGATTAATGACCCAAGGCAGGGCATCTGCTGCAACCGATTTTCAACTCGCCCAGAAGCGTACCAGATCCCCGTTTGCTTTCCTTCAGATTGTTTGCCTCTAGACCATCGTTCCTGCCTCCTCCCCATTAGCAGAAGAAAGGCAAGCGCTCCTTGGCTCCTCCGGAGTCTGACCATATTAGGACACCTCACGTGGCAGGAGCTGGGAACGGAGAGGTTAATTCAGTCAGACCACGGATGAGGTGGGCCAGGCGGCCCCACACTCTCCTATCACCCGGAACAAGTGATATCAGGCGATGCCATCAGCAACACTGACTGCCTTCCTCCCCCGGGGGGAATTTGGGGGAAGTGAGACTGTTACTGGAAACGGGCCTGTCCTTTGAGGGCCTGATGCTGGAGGTCCAGGCCGCTTCTCCCTCGCGCCCCGCTGAAGCTGGACGACATATATCTGCTCATTCTCCGTCAGTTTTCCTCCATAGATGAAGGCTCTAAATAATATCAGCTTAAGTGGCTTGTGTTGTCCCTTCCTAGTCTTGAATACTTGCTACATGAATATCTCAGGCAGTCAATAAATATTTGAACTAAATTAAAATTGTAGCTGGATTACCTGGGACATAAGCATGAAGGTGGTGGGGCTGAAGGAAAAATTAGCCCAGTTTTCACCCACAACTCTGTGTCTTAGTTTTCACAGACAGAATCTCATTAAAAATGAAGAGACTTTGGAATATTGCCACTAGACATCAGATGAATATTCCAGACCCAAATTTAGGACAAACTAGTAGAGAATTGATGTAAATAGTAGTTCAGCACTTGGTTGGCATGTAGTAAAAGCCTAATTAATTGCATGGAGTAAAATGGCTCCTTGGAAACCATAGGTTTGTTACCCAGCATAAAACCTTTCTGAAGTTATCATTTTTATTTGATGGAGTATATAAAGGCCACTTTCTCTGGAATCTATCTCTTAAGAAGAGTATATTTGAAAAATGGTTGTTTTTCAGGACTTTTAAGCATTTCATAAATTTTGACTATTTAGGAACCATTTGAGTACTTATTCTGTGCCAGACATTGTGAATGCACTTTGTGTGTATACTCACATTTAATCCTTACAACGTTATGATGTAGATCCTATTGTTCTCATTTTATCAAGGGAGTGGAGGAAAGCAGGCCCAGAGAAATGAAATCAGGTGCTCAAGGTTCCTCAGCTGGGAGATGGAAGAGCTCTCTTGCCAACCACTGCCCAACACTTCACCTCTCCCCACCTTCTGTAGGGAAGTTTCAAATGTGTTCTCTTTTCTCAAAGATGTTAGTAAAAAGTAGTGTTTAGGCCTCACCTAGAATGTTGGCTAAAAACGCTGTTAAAACCTATTTGAGAATGCATCAGAACCTATGAACATGTATCACTAAGTAGGACAAATACTATCAAAATTTCCCATTCTCTGAAATTATATTTATTCAGTTCTTGGGAAATATTTAAAGCTTTTCGCATCTACTAGCTGTTGAATTTTCAGAAGAGATGGCAAGGTCAAAGATTTCAAGCCAGCAGTATACAACCCACATGCTGAAGAAGACATTGCCATGGTCTGATTAGATAAGCCATTGCTTGCTTTGTGTTTATTTTTCAGGCTGTGAAAATGCTCATATTCTTATTTTTTAACTGCAAAATCTTACTTTAAAAAATGTGCACGTTCTAGTACTCCCTATTCTGCCTGAAACAGCATCATGATAAGGAGATATTAAGAATAATGGGCTCCTTTGTAGATTCACACAAACACACACATTAACTGCTTTTGGTTTCTAGAATGACCCAAGAATCCTTCCGTTCTTACTTGTAGACTGGGGAATTACTTTGTTATTTTTGTAAAGAAGAGTGGTTAGATTATTTATGGTCCCTAGTAATGAGATGTCCCAAACTTTTGGACATGCTACTCAGTGCTTTAGAAAATTACAAAGCTTATTCATTCATTCATTCTTTCTTTCAACACATATTTATTGAATGCCCATCGAATGCCTAGCACAGAGTTACTGTGTTTCCCATTCAAGGCTCTAAATCAAGTCACCAAGATATTCTTTCCCAGCGTTTTGGAGACACCTTCAGAATTGCTTGCGTTAGTGATAGAGAGGAAGGCAGCTGTGCTGTATTTTCCACTTCTCCACAGTCCAAGGCTGTCAGTTACCCCGATTTCTCACCAGCAGCCCTTTCTCCTCCAAACTGCAAGACGCAGGTGTCCCCGCACATCCTCTCCCATGGGGCAGTTGGTGGTTGACTTGTTTCCCTGAGAGAGTTAATACTCTCATTAAAAACAGTTTGAGATTTCTCAAAAACAAATACACATTGCCCACATAGCAGGCGGAACTTGTATGACTTACGCTTATTGCTCCAGAACGACAGGTCACACAAGATTTGCCAATGAAATTTAGAGCCAGAGCTGCCCATCTTGTGCATACATCAAAACATTTTCAGATATGTTTCAAATGAGCTCACTAATGTAAACACAACCCTTTGAAAGCACAATAGTAACTACAATGATGAAAATAGAATTTAAAATCAACACTTAACTCTACCCTGCAGATTCATTCTCTAGCTACAAAGCCTTACAGCAATTTCACTTGGAACTGGCAACTCTTTACCCTTGAAACTATCACTTATCCCTTGCTTTCCCTAAATAAAAAGTCTGCTTTTTTCTGGAGCAATTACTCTACATCAAGATATCCAAGTCATTTAAGAACCCAGCTCCTACTCTCCTATCCTGCATTTGCTGATTATTTACCAGAAAACTAGGAGAATTAATTACTTTATTCAATTTATGAGTAACTGATAATCCAACATTCATACAGAAACTATGGGAAAAGTTCAACATACAGATTAAGTTCAAAGGTCAACCTCCTGTAGATATACATCCAATATGGAGACAAATGTGATTCTTCTAACTTTTAAGGAATGTATTGTTTTGGGATTTAGTAGAAAGCTAGCTATTCATATATCAGTTTCATTTACCAAGATTTTAAATTGGCTCCTGAGTCAAATCTGAGATTACTCTAAAGTAACAAAGTGGAGAAGCCATGAGTTGAGGGTTGGAGGGGGTAAGGAGTTGAGGGGGTGTGTTTAGCTCTTTCATTCATATCATTTATGTCTACATGTGCCTCCCCCTCCCCAGCCACTGTGGAAGCCTTTACAGAAGCAGTTATTTACACAGAACAAATTTAACATAGCTCCCACCACTTTGTTCAAGATGTGTCTAAATGTAAACAAATAAATGAATATAATTGAAATGCAGTCACCAATAAGCCAAGATAGCCAATTTGGCTTCTCATTTCCCTAGAGTTGGGCTGCTCTCTACCCACTGCAGAGTGACTAGAGCCCAGACACAGTAAATGATTTGCCCAATATGGAGAGAAAGTTTCTAAGGGTACATTTTTGAAGGATACCTGAAGGTATCTGAAAGGTTTCTGCACTCCAGGGCAGATCAAGTTACTATTATCCAACCACTTCAAATTTCTTCACAAATTCTACAAAGGGTCTTGTGAATATCCAACCTTTAAAAATATATTTTAACCTATTAATTCTACAAACTTTCATTAAGTGTCAAGCAAAATGCTTGGGCTTTTTCAAAAGTGGAAACTGGTTTCATTAAGTCAACATTGCTTACTCAAAAAAAAAAAACATTATAGAGACATACACTATAAATTATTGAGATATTTTTATGTTCTAATAATTGAACCCCTTTGTGAATTTTTAATCTTAGATCTGCTATATGTTGTTTTTGACATTAGAAAATACTCCAATTATTTTTTCTTGTGATTAAGAACCCAATGAAAAGACCCAAACAATTACTAAAATTGTATAGAAGAGAGATTGACTATTTTATCCCATTTTATAGAGCTCCCATCCAAGTCTCAGTTGGTGTCTTGAGATTCTGTATTCCCGGGAATTGATCTCAATTCTATCAACTGTGTGTGGTTTCTTTCTTTCTTTCTTTCTTTCTTTCTTTCTTTCTTTCTTTCTTTCTCTCTTTCTCTCTTTCTTTCTCTCTTTCTTTCTTTCTTCTCTTTCTTTTCTCTCTTTCTTTCTCTCTTTCTTTCTCTCTCTCTTTCTCTCTCTCTTTCTCTCTCTCTTTCTCTCTCTTTCTCTCTTTCTTTTCTTTCTTTCTTTCTTTCTTTCTTTCTTTCTTTCTTTCTTTCTTTCTCTCTTTCTTTCTCTCTTTTCTTTCTTTCTTTCTTTCTTTCTTTCTTTCTTTCTTTCTTTCTTTCTTTCTTTCTTTCTTTCTTTCTTTCTTTCTCTCTCTCTCTCTCTCTCTTTCTTTCTTTCTTGACTTCTTGTCACTCCTACAGATGTAGTAACTATAGGAGGGGGTAGCTGTGATAAATCAGAATAAAAGATAGAAAATCAAAAGTGAAACTACATATTCTTCTCCCTCCTTCTCTCCCCTCAACATGTTACTTCATTACAAGTTCATTGAGAGCATAATTAGTTACATAAAAAAGGATTCCAAAATCTAATTTGCTTATGCTTATGCAATGAAAACTTTGAAAAGTGAAACAATCACTCAGATATTGTTTTGAATGTTATTATGCTCTTGAGAATTCTATGGAAGAAATCATGGGCAAAATATTTGAATTTCACTTTCTCTTGGAGATTTTGAAACTGGTTATTTCAGAGTGTGAAGTTATGAAGTGTTTTCCTGAGTAAAGACGATGAGTCAGTGAAAATAATATCCAATAAGTGACTGTAATATCCAGTATTTCGAGCAAAACTTAACAGGAAAAAAATTCCATGATTGGAAGTTGCCAACAGTCTCTAAGAATATTGTTTTGACAGTTTTATTGAGGTATAACTGCCATAGAAAGAACTACACACACTAAAAGGGTACAGTTTGATGGTTTTGTTTTTTTTTTTTTTTTTTACTGGGGACTGAACTCAGGACCTTGTGCGTGCTACGTAGGCACTCTGCCACTGAGCTATCTCCTCCCCAGTTTGATGGGTTTTAGGACAAATATATCTATCTTTGAAATTATCACCACAATCAAGATGATGGGCAAAACCATCTACCCAAAAATCTCTCCGTGGGTTTTTGTAATCGTTCTATTCAGCCCCTCCCAAGTGCCCACCTTGTCCTCTCAGGCAGCCACTGGTCTGCATTCTGTCACTATGAAATAACTTGCATTTTTTACTACTTTATAGAAATTCACAGAAATGGAATCACCTACCATATACTTTCTTCTTCTGGCTTCTTTTACTCAGCATAGCCATATTGAGATGCATCCATAATTATATTGAGTGGCTGCATTCAGCAGTAGTTGCAGGAGGTGATTTTTATTAAAACTATTTTTTGCTTATATGACTTTCTTAAATATTCAGTAGTGCTATGTATCAGTTTTTCTCTTTGTAATGAAAAGATTTAGGCATATGTTCATGATATACATACATATCTCCTCCCATTGAAATCTAGAGAATAAAAATTCAACTGCCATTTGAGTCTGAATTAGAGAGGAAGGAAGTTCCATTCTGTATTCAATAAGCCTGTATTCATTTTATGTGTTTTTCCTGGTTCATATCCCTATTCTAGTCCGAATAGTTGAAGAATTTTTTAAAAACAATTTTATTATCTTTACACAACAGTTGTTAGTTTGGCTAGGAATGATGCATTTTAGGCCATAATTCCAAACCTACATATGACAGCAGTAATTTCTCAATTTAGGGGGAAAGTATTATGGAAAGTATAGTTATGTGCCTTAAATGTTATTTCATAGCAATGTAAAATGACTTATTAAAAAGTATATCTTACCTGCTTATATCCATGACCTGGATCAAGGTGTGTGAAATTGTAAAAATTGTGACAATTTCAAACCAATATTAATTTCACACTTTCTGCTACTGATACTAATTTTTGCATTTATCAGATATCTAAAATAACTGATAAAACTATATAATATCATCTCAATTTTGAAAGGATAAAAGCTGAATATATATGTTAGTGTGTGTGTGTATATGCCTAATAAAAAAAACTCGAATGTTACGATAATTCTTTCTGGATGATAGAATTTAAAATGGTTTTTTTTTTAGAACGCTATGAACTCATCTACAAAACAGAAACAGATTGGCAGACATAGTAAACAATCTTATGGTTACCAGGAAAAGGGGGTGGGAAGGGATAAATTTGGGAGTTTCAGATTTGCAAATGTTAGCCACTATATATAAAAATAGATTTTTAAAAGTTTCTTCTGTATAGCACAGGGAACTATGTTCAATATCTTATAATAATTTTTAATGAAAAAAATGAAAACTAATATATGTATGTATATGCATGACTGGGACCCTGTGCTGTACACCAGAAATTGACACATTGTAATTGTACTTCAATAAAAAATATTTTTTAGTGGTGATTTTTTTCTTCATTATGCTTGCTGTTTTCTCCCCAAATTTTCTACATTGAACATGTGTTACTCCTGCCAACAGAATAAAAAAAAGTTAGAAATTTTTAAACTATCTAAGGAAGAGTAAAACCTGAAAGATACACATTCGTATAGTATATTATGACAACCCAGTACACTGTATTCACAGTATTGAGTGATAAATTATAATACTATAAAGTTTCATAAAGAAATAAACAAAAGAAGAGACCTTAACCATTGAGCAGTAGTTCTCAGACTTGGTTGCATACTAAAATAACCTGAGAGTTTTGACAGATACTAATGCCTGCATCCCAACCCGAGAGATTCTGATTTAATTGGTCCATGGTGCAATGGGTATTGGATTGTAAAAAACTCCCCAGCTGATGCCAATGTGTAGCCAGAGGTTGAGAACCACTGCTCCAGAACCTTGAGATTGAACTGACTTTCTTGATGTCACCTGGCTTCCTGCTGGGAATTAACAGTCAAATGTAATAAGCTAGGATATAGGAGAAAAGCAATTTCCTTTTAGTACAGTTTTTAAATGATATTACAGGAAGGGGGAGTCTATACTGTGGAATTATAATAATTACATATATTCAATCTAATCCTTCCAAGAAAATCAATCCACCAGGAAGGGGTCCAACATAGGGTTTCATGGCATAATGAATTTTGTTTTACAGTGGGAATATCTTATAGTGAGACTGTATTTTTAAAAATCATGCCAAATTAGATGGTTATTCCAGTATATAGTTACAGATAAATATAAAATTATCTGTATTCAACTATATACTCCTTATCATATTCCTAGGCAGAAAACCATTAGATTATGAAATGTTGAACATTTGCTCTTAAGTATAGAATTTAATCACTATAGAAAAATATTTGGTCAGCCAAAACCCACATGCTTTCAGTCATGAAAATAATCAGAGTGTGAACTGATAAACATCTTAACTAGGAATACATTGAAGAAAGGCAGATAAGTTCATCCAACATTTTTTTGCATTATTGCAAACTGACTTGCTAAACACTTTTAGAATAAACGTTAAATAGTTTTACAACAATTTCAATAAACCCATATAAATATGTACAACTGATTTTTTACAAAGGTGCAAAAGCAATTCATGGTGGGGGAAATAGCCTTTTCACAAACGGTGCTGGAACCATTGTACATCTATAGGCAAAAAAAGTTAACCTTAACCTAAATCTCATACCTTATAAAAAAAACTAACTCAAAATGGATCAGGGACTTAAATGTAAAATGTAACACTATAATACTTTTACGGGAAAAAAATAGAAAATCTGAGGCATCTAGGCTTAGGCAAAGAGTTTTTAACTTGACACAAAAGGCATGAAGAGGAAAAACTGATAAGTTACGCTTCTTCAAAATGAAAAACTTTTGCTCTGCATAAAACCCAGTTAAGAGAATGAAAAGAAGCTACAGATTGGGAGAAAATATTTGCAAACTACATAGCCAATAAAGGACAAAGGACTGGTATCTTGATGTCAAGAGGGTCATCAAGTTATGACGGTTTGACTTACAACTTTTGGACTTCACCGTGGTGCAAAAGCGAAATGCATTCAGAAGGAACTGTTCTTCGGATTTTGATTTTTGATCTTTTCCCAGGCTAGTGATATGCAGCACGCACCTCTCGTGATGCTGCCAGTGGCAGGAAGCCATAGCTCCCGGTTGGACCCACCATCAAGAGGGTAACAACTGATATCCTTACAACCACCCTGTACTCACACAACCTGTCTGGTTTTCACTTTCAGGACAGTAGTCAATAAATTACATGAGAGAGTCAACACTTTATTATAAAATAGGCTTTGTGTTAGGTGATTTTGCCCAACTGTAAGTTAATCTAAGTGTTCTGAGCACATTTAAGGTAGGCAAGGTTAAGCTATGATGTTCTGTAGGTTAAGTGTATTAAATGCACTTTTGACTTTTAACAATAGTTTCAACTTATCATGGGTTTATTAGGATGTAACCTCATCATGAGTGGAGGAAGCTCTGTATAAGGAATTCTCAAAACTCAACCCTGAAAATCCAAGGAATCCAACTAGAAAATGGGCAAAAGACTTGAAGAGACATTTCACCAAAAAGGATACATAGATGGCAAATACATACATTGAAATGTGTGCAACTTGGGAAAAGCAAATCAAAAATACAATGAGCTATCACTACACAGCTACTAGGGTAGCTAAAATTAAAACATAGGGACGGCGCCAAATGCTGGCGAGGATGCAGCAAAGCATCTCATCCATTGCTGGTGAGAATGTAAAATGGCACAGCCTCCCTGGCAGCTTCTTAAAAAATGAAACAGGCAACTGAGCACATGACCCAGCAACTGCACCTTGAACCTTTACAGACTTAAGTCAACACCAGAACCTGTACATGAGTGTTTACAGCAGCTTTATTTGGAAGCGCCCCAAAGGAAAAAACAACCCAGATATCCCCTAACACACTGAATGGTTAAATAAAATGTGGTACGTCTATACCATGAAATACTGCCCAACAGTAAAAAGAAACCCCCTGTTTGCAACAGGTTAGACAAATCTCCAGAGAACTGTGCTGAAAGAAAGCCACCAATCCCAAAAGGTTATGTAGTGTATGACTTCATTTATAGAACAGTCTTGAAGTGACAGCACTGTAGAAATGGACAAGAAATTAGTGGTAGCCAAGGTTAAGGAAGGGTAGGGAAGGAGAGAGGGGGTATGGCTATAAAACTGCAACAAGAGGGATCCTGGTGGGTTGGGAATGTTCTGTACCTTGACTGTATCAATGTCAATATTCTGAGTGATATGTATTACAGTTTTGCAAGATGTTACCATGGTGGAAACCGGGTGAAAGGTATATGAGATCTCTGTATTTCTTACAACTGCCATATGCCTACAATGAACTTTTTGGAAGTTTAATTAAAACAAAGGACAATAAAATATATATTCTCAGAAGGGCTAAAATAAAAATCCAAGATACTTGTTTTTATTCAATTTTAGTCTCTGCAATTTCCCATCATCCTTTTTAAAAATTTTTCTTTCTTTTTTTTTTATTTAGGTATAATCAGTTTACAATGTTGTGTCAATTTCTGGTGTACTGCACAATTCTTCAGTCATATATGAATATACGTATATTCATTTTCTCCCATCATCCTTGAAATGCCCTTTAAAATGAAACTAAGCCAAATTAGATGTCAACACAGTGTTAATAGGTTGGTACTTTGTTTTGCTTATAAGCTTGTTAACTCTGAAACAATCAGACTTGATAAAACATAGAAACAATAGATTTCCTGACTCTGCCCTGCTGCGTAAATACACTCTTTTAAGTCCTTGGCTTCATCTGCCTATGAAGTCAGGGTCCCGTCTGTAATTATCCTGGCCGGTATCATCTCCAAATTCTCCTGCTTCCAAGGAACCAGATCAAGAAAGAAATAAAAGCAAGGGAGACGAACTCAGAGGACCACCTTAGACTCTAGACGAGTTCCTGCAAGTTTCCCTACCTTTCTGCTTCTCTGTTCACCAGCTTTTAGCATGGCTTTAGTTAGCAAAATACATGTAGGAATCCAGCAATATCATATATCAGATATCATATAAAGAAAGATTTTTTTAAATCAGATGAAGAAAGAATAAGAGGGGGTACTTTGGGTTTTAAAATACTAGTTTCCTGGGGTAAATTTAATTTGAATAAAACTGAGCATGGTTTACATTTTCTAGAGTGAAAAGAAATCCACATCCTTCCTGGTCTACATTTAATAACAATTATTATATATTAGCTTTTCTATAAACATTTGCAACATTCAAGGCAATGCAGCAAAGAATTCCCCAAGATTAAGAAATCAATAACTCTATGGCATTTAAAGCTCCAATAATGGTAAAGCTGTCAGCCAGCACATAGCAGCCACCAATATTAAGCTGATTTTTCAGCAGAGTAAGACTCAGACCCTGGCAGTGGTCTTACCCGAGAAATGTCCCCAGGAGAGTTTTTATTTCCCACATTTCATTGTATTTAAGTAAAATGGTTTCAGGACACTTTGGAGATATGCAGAGAAAAATTCTAACTTAACCTCTTTTTAAAATAATGGTCTGCCTAACTCTGGTGGCTGAGAGAAGAGGTAAGAGGATTTTGAGAGATCTGAACAGTTTAAATAGCTCGTTTACCATTCTGGGAAGGAAGACACTGAACTTTCTCCATTCCTGAAAAGAAATGGCTCAAGGCACTAATTTCCTGTTTGTCCCTGGCTCCTGGGTTTTCTTTGACATCCCTGAGAAGGGTTTGGTCTGAACAAATTAGCAATTGAGTTAAAGAATGTTTGCTTTTATTACTAGACAATCTTCCTATAACTGACGCAATTTTTCTCAGCACAAGTTGCAAAAACAATTCCTTTGAAATGCATTATCATCCAAAACTCAAAGCCAAGCAGATAACTGTATGGGAGTCTCCTCCTCACCACCCCAAGCCACAGTCGGGATTCAGGAAAGTGTGTGGAGCTGGTAAAAAGGTTCAGCCTTGGCCCTTGTTTGAGTTCTTCTTTCCTAAAACTGCAAAGTTCCAGTTTGCCTCTTATCACTACCTCTTTATAAATTTATTTTGTTCTGGTTCATACATTGATTGTGGAAACTGCTGCTCTGATCTGAAGTCCCTTTACGGCCCTGACTGGACCCCACTACTTTCAGCTCCCCTCCCGTGTTCTCCTCCTCAGTTCCCCTGCTAGCCCTGGGAATCTAGGGGTAAGAGAGGGAGTTTGCTGTGGAGGAGACTCACCCAGGGCTTCCTTGCTTTTCCTAGCGCCTCTGGCAGCCCGTCAAGTGTCCTGGAACCCCCTAGACTCTTGGAGAAACAAGCACAATACTCTTTGGGGGGGGGGTGTGCTTAGAAGGAGGAGGGGCTGATCAGAAGAGGGCCCAAAGACAGTGAAATTACTCTTGGTAAGGCCGACACTCTGTAAATTGGCACATCTGGCTTCTTTCTGTTTTGTTTTTTCTTTTTGACGATGAAGTAAGGAAACTTTAAAACGTGTTTATTTCACCAAACATTGTGGGATCAAAAAATGCTGTCTTGACCAGTTAATGGTAGGTGAGGATTTTGTCTATGGATCACTAACTGATGAACAAGAAGAGGTGAGATCAGTTGTATTATAGGTTTTGCCGTTTGGAGAACTTTTTTCAAGAGGAAGCACTGGTGGAAACAGTAGGAATTAACGTTTAAACTGTTCCTAGGACACACAAAAAAAAATGAGAACTACTTATTTTGAAAATAATCACGTGGATATGACAATTAAAACTTTCATTTCAGAACCTCTCTCAGGTGCCACTCTAGGTCTGTCATGATTTCCCACTAAAACAAGAATTCTGAGACTGAGATTCTCTAGGAATTTTTTGTGAGCAACCGTCTGAGTAGCACAAGGATGCGTTTCAGAGGGCTGCCCCTAACTGGTTGGTCCTCCGAGGACTCCCGAGACGCAGGAAGAAAACAGGAAGACCTCTATTTACATCTATTTAATCTCATCCTGTCTAAGTTACTAATTTGTGTATATGGTATGATGTACCTAACATATTAGTGTTATAGTAATATAATATTTATAAATAAGTATAAATATGTCTATTGGATCTGATGCTCAAGTTTAAAAAAAATTGATGGAGTATACAATCAAAAAGGCTGGAGATCACTTTGCTAAAGGCAAAAAAAATCAGGCATTAGTGGTTGACTATTAATTCATTCACACGTCACACAGCTCCCAAAGGATGGGACCACATTTTATAATTTTTGTTGCCCCATGACCTAGCATCATCCTTGCAGGTGTAAGAGAATTGTTCATGGAGGGTACACTGGATTGTGAGAGGAGATAGAGAGGAATGGAGAGGAGCTGTTCTTAGATTAGTTTACCTGGATTTGTATCTTGGTCAGCCACTTGGTAGCTGTGTGACTTCAGGCAAGTTATTTAACCTTTCCGTGCTTTGGTTTGCTCAATAATATTAATGCCTGCCTTATAAAGTCATGAAGAGTAATTGTGAGGATACATGTAACGGACTAAGAACAGTGCCTGGCACCAAGAAAATATTTCCTAAGCAGGATTTCTTCTTTTCTGGGGCAGTGGTCTTCAACCTTTTTGACTCTATATTGCATCAATGAAAAAAAAAAGCATTTATCTTCAATGTATGTATATATTATTTATTTAAATATTTTTATTTATGATATATTCTTTCTATTAGTGAACACTCTGGAGCATTAGTACTGCAAGGCAATGCTGTGTGCTATTTTGCCAGGATTGGACTGCATGCCTGATGGAATATGGCAGAAGTGATGGTACCACTTCTGAGATTAGGATGTGAAAGACCTCAGCTTCCATCTTGGATGCACACTGGCTCCCACTCTCTTGTTCATTCTCTCTCTCATCTCTCAGTTGGAGGAAAGCAGGCTGCCATCTTGTGAGCAGCCCAGTGGAAATGCCCATGTAGGGAGGGGCTGAAGCCTCGTGCCAATAGCCAGCAAAGAACCGATGATGCTTACCAACAACCTGAGAGTGAGCTGGCATTGTGTTCTTCCTCCCAGTGAGCTTGGGGATAACGACAGCAGTGACCAACAACCCCAACGCAACCTCATGAGACACCCTGAGCCGGAACCACTCGGGGAAGCCGTTTCCAGGTTCCTGAGACTCAGCAACTGTGTGAAATAACAAGTGTCTGTTGCTTTAAGGTGTTAAAAAGTGCTATGCATTTGTGTCTAAAGGACAAATAAACTACATTTGAAATGGCAAGTCCAAGAATTTTTAGATGCTTATAAAAGAAAAAGATGGTAGATTCTTACGATTTTTAGCAAATGCATATTCCCAGTATTCACTTGACCTATCTGAGTGGAGGCCTTGGTGTTTCTCATGTCACAGTTTGGCGACAGCCATGCTCTGCAAGGTGGCCGCATCATTTAGTTTCAGAACAAGATCTAGATTGAGCTCAGAGGCAGGTGTACGACCAGGAAATGAGCTCATTAAATGGCAGGCAGAGCCGCAGAACAATTTCACAACAAAGACATTGCAACAAAGGCAGAGCAGACCTGTGCAGTGACCACAGAGGCAGGATCAGCTGTGATAATCCCATGTGCAAATAAAGACCCAGGGGGTGCTTGATTCAGACCAATTTAAATAAGACTGTAGGTATAATTGCCTTTTTCTTATGGCTGTTTGAGAGGCTCCAGAATTTTATAAGATGACACTAAAACACCTATTTTCAGATCTAATCATGGAGTTGGTGATATATGTAAATTTAAATACCAAAGGGGCAAGATAGGGGTAGAGAATGAGGGGGTAAAAACCACTACGTACAAAATAAATAAGCTACAAAGATATAATGCACAACACAGGGAATAGAGACAATATTTTATAACAACTTTAAATGGAGTGTAATCTATAAAAAATATCAAATCACTATATTGTATATCTGAAACTAATATAATGTTGTAAATCAACTATACTTTAAAAAAATTAAAATAAATAAATACTGAATTTTAATGTGGAATAGTCTTAGGATCTGGAAGAGCTTCCCTGGAGGTGCAGGAGGTATCTGGAAGAGCAAACAGGAAAAGTAAAGAGCCCACTGTGGAAGGCGTGCTACTGCAAAAGAGGCCAGGCAGAGGTTGACAGTTTATTCCCCACAGAGGGAGCCTGCAAAGCACTGCGAAGAGCAGTAACTAAAATCAGTATTTGTGAAGGGCACCATGGGTGGGCGTGAGGATGATTGCAGTAGGTCTCTCAGATCTATGTGGAAATTTGCAGGCTCCCATCTTTTCATTGAAAGGAGTGATTTTAAACATCTCTGCTTTTTTTTTTAATTTTAGTATCTCTGGTTTTTAATTGAAGTATAGTCATTTACAATGTCATGTCAATTTCTAGTGTACAGCATATTTATTTACTTTTTAACAGAGGTACTGGGGTTTGAACCCAGGACCTTGCGCATCCTAAGCATGTGTTCTACCACTGAGCTATACCCTCCCCCGCTAAACATCTCTGGTTTTTAAATG
The DNA here is from genome assembly GCF_048564905.1 of Vicugna pacos. Lineage (NCBI taxonomy): Eukaryota > Metazoa > Chordata > Mammalia > Artiodactyla > Camelidae > Vicugna > Vicugna pacos. The sequence continues at coordinate 65,453,640 of NC_132994.1, read as the reverse complement.
TGAGATTTTAAACATATTTAGCCTTAATTTAACAGAGACAATGATTCTAGGATGTGGCCTTTTAGGGCACTGTCATCTTTAATAATAGGTGGCCCACTTTTTTATTCTCATAGCAAAATAAAATTTTAGATTTCTTATGCTAAATGTTATTTTAATTTGTAAACATGGGGCTTTGTGCTCTAGTGCCACGTTTCATCAACACGTCCTCCATGGTAGATTGCTGTGATGAGGAGGCCATCGCTTCTGCTTCACTCAGTGCACTGCATGGGGACTGGCCTGGTCACCCATCCACCACAGGAGGCTTGTGCCTCTGTGTGCGTCCAAGTAGCATCTCCCCAGGTGGAGACTATTAATATATTGCAAAAGAATTTGGGTTTTCCAATTTTTCCCCCCAAAACAGCATCTCCCGTCCTTCCTTGTCACTGAGATCCCATTAATTATCCAACTTAGCTCTTCCTGAAACTCCTTCTAGGATCCTAGTTCATGGAGATGACAGGGGCTACTATCTGAACCCTGGGCTAATGCCACTCCCTGGGCTCCACAGGGAGTTCCTCTCCCCCTGCTCCCAGCATATCTGAATTCCCTTCCTCTGTTGACTTTTTCTTTTATACAAATGCTTAAATCTATTTGAGACTTAAAAATAAACAACACTAAGCTTTGCTCAACGCCCTCAGAGACTGCCTTTCTTTCACAATCCAGTTCTTGGAAGAACAGTCTATGCAGCACGTTGATCTTCACCTTACCCTCCTTCACTGCTCAGCTCTCTGCCATCTGGCATCTGTCCCACCACTGCAGCGGGCTGCTCTCCACTTGTCCCCGTCGCCAGCAGCTGAGAACAGGCCTCAGCTTCTATCTTTGTTCCCATCCTGGGATCCGACACTGCGAACCACTCCCCTTGGGAAATCTCTTCTCCTGAGACTCCCCAGCTGGAACTTTTTCTCAGGCCACTGCATTTTGGTCTCCTGCAGGGTTCCTTTGGACTCGCCTTCAGTGTGGCTGCCCCTCCTGGCCCCGCCCAGGCCCTCTCTTCTTCTTTTCTGGCCTCCTCTCACACTCCATCTCCGTCCAGAGTGGCTCAGTCCACCCACAGCTGAAGTAGCCTCTTAATGTCTGAATGTGTCCCTCTGCCCCGTCTCTTTCTGTGATCCAGGATGGATGATCCAGCTGCCGCTTTGAACATCGACAAGTATAGGCAGACCTCAGAGATATTGTGGGTTTGGTTCCAGATCACAGCAATAAAGCCAGTATCACGGGGGTGGAGGGTGTAGCTCAGTGGTACAGCATGAGCTTAGCATGTGCAAGATCCTGGGTTCAATCTCCGGTATCTCTGTTAACCGAAAAAGAGACAGACATATCACAACAAAGCGAGTCTCACAAATCTTTTGGTTTCCCAGGGTAGATCAAAGGTATGTTTACACTATACTGTCGTCTATTAAGTGTGCAATAGCATTATGCCTAAAAAAATGTATGTACCTCAGTTAAAAATGTCTTATTACAGTCAAGGACAAATACTGTATGATATCACTTCCATATGGAATCTAAAAAGTACAGCAAACTAGTGAATTAAACAAAAAAGAAGCAGACTCACAGATATAGAGAACAAACCAGTGGTTACCAGTGGGGAGAGGGAAGAGGGGAAAGGCAATAGGGGGAAAAGTATTATGAGATTATATGAAATCATGTGTATGAGACTTTTGAAAATTGCAAAGCACAATAGAATTTAAAGAATCTTTTATTTAATTAATAAAGTATCTTATTGTTAAAAAATGCTCTTCCCTGAGCCTTCAGCGAGCCATAATCTTTTTGCAATAATAACATCTAAGATCACTGTTTACAGATCACCATAACAAATATAATAATAAGGAAAAAGTTGGAAACACTGTGAGAATCACCAAAATGTGACACAGAGACATACAGTGAGCAAATGCTGTTGGAAAAATGGCGCTGACAGGCTTGCTTGCTGCAGGGTTGCCACAAAACTTCATTTTGTACAAAATGAAATCTCTGTGAGGCACAGTGAAACAAGGTATGTCTGTGCTTCTGTTGCAGAACAATGTGTTACAGCTCCGTGTTACAGCTCGGTGTTGCAGCTCAGTTGTGACAGCAACCTAGATCCCGTTGAGAGACCAAGCAGCACTCAAAGAGTTGGAGAACTTATGTTTACTACTCCAGCAGGCCCAGAAGAGTTAACATTCCAAGCTCTTGACCCTGTCTGCAGGTTTACACCAGCTTTTATAGGCTGCCAGTTTTACACTTTGCAATATCATATGCAAATAAAGTATAACAGAAATTGACCAACCAGGAACAAGCATTGTAGAAATAGACCAATCAGGAGTGAGCTCCATGTAAATGAAGTACTAAAAATGGACCAATCAGAAGTGAGAGTAATAACCAATCGGGAGTGAAGGAAATAACCAATCGGGAGTGAAGGAAATAACCAATCAGAAGTGAGCTCAGGGAACCAATAGAATTTTAGGGGTAAGTAAGCTGTTTCAGAGGCAAAAAGTGAGATAGAGCCGCTGGGCCAGGGAACCGGATGGTGCCAACACGAGAGTAGTGGCCCTGCTTAGGGGTCCTGGTGGTCTTTTTATGGGGCTTCCTGCCTCACTTCAAAGTGAGCTCACCTCCCTTTTCTAAAAACTTACTCCTTCTCTTGCGTTTCCTATTTTTCTAGTTCATCAAGCCAGAAAGCTGCGAGCCAGCAAAATTACACCATCTGCTGCATCCACTCACCCAGTAGCCAAACTTGACGACACCCTGAAAGGTTTGATACTCACTCTCCTCCGTCCAGTTCACTGCTACAGACCCTTGTCAGGTAGGCTCTTACAATCCTCCCTTGTTGCAGTGTCCGAATGGACATCTTCAGAACAGCCATGCATGGTTTGACATGTGTATGTTTGTGCAAGTTAACTTTAATCCACATTCTAGAAATGGTTAGTGGATGTTTAAAAGCAGAATGGTGGTTACCAGGGGTTGGAGGGGTGGAGAGAATGGGAAATTCTTGTTTAGTGGGGATAGAATTTCAGTTTGGGAGGTTGAAAAAATTCTGAAAATGCATCATGGTGATGGTTGCACAACATTGTGAAGTACTTAATGCCTCCGAATGGTTTAAAGATGGTTAAAATGGTCAGTTGTAGTTGTGTATCTTACCACAATTTTAAAACTGAAAAAAAAAAAAGGCTAATCAGAAGTCCACCCCAGAAGGCACTTCAAATATCTCTGTTTGCACTAAAGGCTTTACTGATTAGAATAAGAGATGTTAAAGGTCATTTTCAACTGGTAACTAAGGTGATGGGGACATGTGGCTGCTGAAAAGAGTTACACAGGCATCTTCCTCTTGTGAGAGTGGGTGTAAGAACCAGGTGAATCCTTACACCCTCAGAATGGCTCCTTACGTCTAGAAATCCTAGCAATGTCCACTCTTCTCTCACAGTGACGGAGGCCCGCTGTCATCCTGCCCTCAGAACACGGCCCACGTGCCATGGATTAACTCTTTCCTGTCAGGTGTTGGTCCCCAGAGTGCAGAGAACTGGGATTTCATGGTGCTCACACAACACCTCGTGTGACTGGTTGCCTGCCTGCTGGCTCCTAAACCTTTGTGCCTATTTTCAAGCTCTGGGGTGGCTGCTTTTGTGGTTAACACGCAATCTGAAGTGAGCTTGTGGGAGGAGACCTGTAATTCTTGGCTGCCTCTTGACTGTCATGTCATTTCTCTCTCAAAAGTCTTCCTTCCACTTTTCAGCATCCCAAACTGAAATTCTGTCCCCACTAAACAAGAATTCCCCATTGTCTCCGAGTCCTCCCCTGTCTCCTGGGACAGACAGCCTGAGCTCTCCACTCAGGGATGAGCTGGTTTAGCAGTCTGGCATCTTCCAGTCAAATTAGGTAATTTGCCTTTCTGTTCCATTCAATTAATCATCAATTAAGGATTTTTTTAAATTCTTAAAATTTTTTTGTTTATTTTGGGAGAGGTAATTCGTTTTATTCATTCTTTTACTGGAGGTACTGAGGATTGAACCCAGGACCTCATGTATGCTAAGCATGCATTCTACCACTGAGCTATATCCTCCCCCTAAGAAAGGATTTTAAAAGCTGAAATAAATTGGTAATATCTTCAAGGGGAACTTATGTAACCTCAAAAGGAAAGAAAAGAAGGAAGGGCATCTAAGAGAACAGCAGAAACTATACGGATGTTTTGCCAGGGACGCACTAAGCTGGAAAAATACAGAAAAGCTAATGGTCATATGGCCTCTTTTTGGGTTAAGTTCTGGAAAAAGCATTTCCTTCTAGAGTGTTCATTCACTTATGCTCCAACCTGAGGCTCTTCTTAGGAGCTTAGATAAAACTGGAAATGTGACTAAGCTACAGTTGGGGTTTTTAATTTAATAACAGCAGGAAGATCCTGAATGGAATCTTGATGAAGTCAATACCAATATTCTCGCAGGGCTTGTGTTTGTAGCTGATTTCCAATGGGAAACCGAGGGACTTTTTGCTGTAAAGCTGCACACGGGAACCAGAGGTGCCTTATCTGACGAACATCCCCCCCGTGCTAAGTCAAGGCATCCTCACCTGATCCTCCAGAAGCACTACCTGTGGGCTGCAAGCTGACTTGCCAGTGACACAGAGAGGCGCCCAGCGGATGCCCAGCTGGAGCGTCATCAGATTGCAGGGAGAGCCAGGCTCCTCGGTAAAGGAAGGTGGAGCGGGCACCAGGCAGGGGAAAAGCTCATTGAGAACAAGGGCAGGATGCAGGGAAAGAGCAAAAAATAAACCTGAACTCAGTCTCAATTACAGTTAAGTGGCAGCCACCGGAAAGCAACCTTAAAACAGAAGGCATCCACCTCATCTGCCAACGCCTGCAGGCTCTTCTGACCAAGCCCGCTGTGTAGCTATTCTTAGTCACGATCTTCCCCAGACCAATCTGAACTGGAAGTTCAAAAGACTCCTCTACTGTCCCTTCCCCTTTTATTTCTTGATTTTTACCTTTCACTGTGCAGTCTGTGTTAGTGCATGTTCTGGACATGATAAAGTACGGCTAATTCATGCAAACAAAATCTTGAGAGGAAGCATTGCAATTAACAAGATGACTAGCAGAAGGTAAATGGAGGCCACAACTGGCTTTGTTTTAGAAAGTCTGGGTGCCTTTTTTTAAATTGAAGTATAGTCAATTTACAATGTTGTGTCGAACTCCTTTTCTTATGGAGTATTCTAGATAACTGAGGTTTTTGGGTTTTGGGGGGTTTTTTTTGGTCTCTTGAATTCAATCTGGATAAAGTTTTATTTTTTTCAAATGTATGGAATAACTGAGACTCACATCTAATAATGTGCAAGTCCTCACTGTGTGGTTTCAATGATTTTAAATGCTCCCTTTGAATGAGTGTGATTTCTAAATCAAAATGTTTTGAAACCAACAGGACTGTTTACCCTTAGGTAAATTAACTATGGCTCCGACGACTTTGTGCTTTCATTTGTGGAAGGGATTCATTATTCATCAGCAACGCTGGCAGGGTTGTATTGTTATAAAAGCAGTGATGTGAATTCACGAAATTTTCCGGGATCCTCCTTGTTGCGCTGGGTAAGTCTCACTAGTCAGTTGCAGTACAAAAAAAGGAATTGTACGTGTGAGACGGGGCACTCGACTCTTGGGGGTTGGTGTCTATGTACAAAGAGTGTAGATTCTGTGGAAAGGCAAGGAGGTGTTAAACTGTGGCCAAGAACAGCCTTTGCAGGGAGGAGGGGGTATAGCTCAGTTGTAGAGTGTCTGCTTAACATGCATGAAGTCCTGGGTTCAATCCCCAGTAACTCCATTAAGTAAGTAACTAAATAAACCTAATTACCACCCCACTCTACCTCCCCTCCAAAAAACACACCCTTCACTGTCAGCAGACTTTGGAGGAACTACTTCCTGTCTCTAAGTCTTCATTTTCTATTTTCTCATCTGTGAAGTGGGGTATAATTCACTCAGTTCACACAAGACTGTTAAAAGGATTCCATGAGATGAAAGATGCAAGGCCCAATAGGTAAACTGTTACTGCTCCAGTGTCAGCTGTAGCACCTACTGACTCTGGAAGGTTGGGCAGGGCTGCGAAAACCTGGCTGCTCAATTGTAAATGGGGCTGTTAATCTCTGCTTCTAGGGTGACTGTGAGAATGGCTGGACAGAAGAGAATATGTGCCGAGTGCCTGACACATAGAATGTAGTCAATCAGTCTTGATGCCTCCTTCCCACCCCTGACCCCTTCGTGGACTCAGAAATGGATGGAAATCTACCCACTAATTGTTTAGATTTATCTTGAATAGGTTGCCACTGTATTTGGAGCCCCATAGAAGGACTGGCAATGGAATAATTGAAAACATCATGTTCAAATTCCCTAGTAACGTGTTTTGGTCCTGTCTATGAGGTTAGAACATCATTTACACTTACTCATTCATTCCTCCCTCAAACTCTAACAGTCTATTCCCAGGTCTTGGTTAAACACTGGAAATATCATTATAAGCAACAGCTTCTGCCTTCTGGGAGTTTACATCCTGTGGGGAGACTGCAGTATGAGCAGAGGATTACGATACAAATGGATGGAAATGTGGCTGGGATCCCACCGGTTTCTGAGGAAGGGCCGGGAAGGGGGAGGTCTGGGGAATGTGAGCCTGAGCAGGTTACAGGCTGGATCCAAAATGGTGAAAGGATGAAAGGTGAGTCATGGACAGCCACATGGACATGAGGGGGAAGAGAATGTGAAAGGTGACCACAGAGGGACAAGCGTGTACAGCACTTGGTGTGTCTGGGGGCTTTGGGCAGATTGGCAGGACTGGAGCACATACTGTATGTTCCGGGGGTGGTGGGGGGGAGGTGAGGGCTGAATATCATGCTATAGTGGTGGTCCCCAGAAGCAAGCCAGGGTCAGATCATAATGGATCTTGTAAGAGTTAGGACATTTTCAGATGGCCCTTGGGGAGTCATTGAAGAGTTTCTGGTTTCTTGCATCTCTAAGATTTATTAACATATATATTCCATTAATTAAATTTGGAAACATATAGGATTTTTATTATATTTGTTTAATTTTATTTTAAAAAATTACCATATCAAAAATTGACCTTTTGGGGGATATATAGTGCTATGGATTTCAACACGTGTGGAGTTTCATGTAACTAGCACCACTATCAAGATACAGAACGGTCCTATTACACAGCCTTGAATTCCCTTCTGTTGCCCCTTTGTAGGCATACCCTTCCCCCACCCCAACCACCAGCAACTACTGATCTGTTCTCCATCACTATAACTTTGTCTTTTTGAGAAGGCCATATAAATGGAATCATATAATATAGAAACTTTGGAGACCTGTTTCTGTTATTTAGCCCAGTGCCTTTGAGATTCCTCCAAGCTGTCGTACATATCAGTACTTTTTCCTGTTTATCACTGGGTAGTGTTCTGTTGTATGCACATAGAACAGTTTGTTTATTCATCCCTCATAGAAGGACATTTCATTGAAGAGTTTTTAGCTCTCAGAAGAAGAGATGGGAAGAGGGCTTGACTGTGGAGAGGGAACAATTTCAGGAAACTAAGACAGTGACCATGAGGCCACAATAGAAGGGGACAGATAGATTTCCAGAAGGGAGCATGGACAGGGCATGAATGACTAGCTGGATATGAGCTGGAGGGAGAAAAAAAAAGTCTAGGATGAAGCTCAGGTTTCTGGTTTGGATGACAAACGAGATGACAAACTAGAGAATTCAGAAGGAGGAGCATGATGCAAATCATGTCAGTGGCCCAGATTTGACCTCACTAAGAAAGCCCTTCATGGAAGGATGAAATTTTGTGCACTTGGCACATAGCAGAGGCTTAGTAAAGGGCAGATAATTGGGAACTTAATGTGTCCCAGGTACTGGTCTAGTGCTGTAGGCACAAAGATGAAAATAGCACAGTCACTGACCCTAAAGAGGCAGATCTGTAAGGGGATCATTTTAATAACAACTGCAGGAGGTGCAAAACTGGAGAGGTGTACTGGGCATTTCCAAAGTATGAAGTAAGAGCCCTGAGCTGAGCCCAGGCTGTCAGAGATGGCTTCCTGGAGGAGGAAGTGGCTTAAGGTTTAATGCAAAATCTTTCCTTTGAGAAAAACTCTGTCTTCCAGATGGAACCACTTACTTTGCAACTGTTAACTGCAAGGGACAACAGTTGAGCTCTGGCGTCAGGAGCCTGCTAGTATGCAGTACACAACCAGTTCGTGCAAAGCTAAGGATGCTGGGAAAGTTTGCCTGGAGGATGGGATAAAAACCCACCATCTGGGACAAGGGATCGCTGAGTTACCCAATTTGGGAAAGCTAACTAAGCAACTAGAATCACGCAGGAGCCTTTAAAAAATGCAGGTAACTGAGCTGTGCCACAGACCAAAATCATAGACTCTCTAAACATGAGCTATGTAAAAACAAAAAAAGGTGAAGGAGGGTGTAGTTCAGTGGTTGAGTGTGTGCTTAGCATGCATGAGGTCCTGGGTTCAATCCCCAGTACTACCATTAATACATAAATGAATGAATGAATGAATAAATAAATCTAATTATCTTATCCTCCAATAAATAAACAAATAAATTAAAGGAAAAAAGAGAAAATGGTAATGGTTAACCTTTTAAATTTTAAAATTAAAATTAAAATTAAAAAACCACAGAAAACGACTTTGTAGACGATTCTAATGAAAAGTTGGGTGATAAGACTAAACTGGCTGGATAGTTTGGCCAGAGCCTGGGGATACTGAAAATTACCTACCCCGATTTTTGCCGCAGAGATAGTCTAAATCTTCATCCTCAAAAATGCTGGGCCATCAGTCATGAGGGAAATGGAGCGTGTGAATGATTCAGTCCCTCCCATCCTTATTCTTGAAAATCCAACTCCAAGAACAGGCTTCTCTGACTAGGTGTTAGTTGTCCTTATTTATAGTCAAATAACCCCACTGTATCCAATAAAAACACGTGGACAAGTTAAATGCATGGGTTTTGTAGAAGAGCAATAGCAGCTCTAATTTCTTGAGTTCTTACTATGTCCCAATTTTGCATATACATAAACATTTCCTATTTTCTGACAACTCAGGGAGGTAATTGTGAAATAGGCCTATTGTTACTTGTTCAAGTTTGTGCATCTCCCAGTGGCTGAGCCGTCAGATTCCAAATCTCATTCTTTCCATTATATCAAATAAACGACCTTGAAAGATTTATAATGAGGACAAGAGTGACCAGTCAGAAAAATGCCAAGGGAACCAGGAAGGAGAAGGAATATGACAATTAAGTGCGTAATCAATCGGGTAGAGGAGATAATGAAAACCACACAAACGAAGGAAGAAAGAATGAATAGAATTCAGGGCAAGCATCTATTAGCAAAGGAGACTGAAAAGTCTGAGGGAATCTTTTGTGAAAAATAATGAAATAGGCCCAGCATTTCCTGACCCGTGTTTTATGTGTGTGCGAGGCTGGTGTTTATAGTTATTCCTGAACACTTCTTAACCCTACGCCACTTCCCGGGTTTTTTGACCTCAGGAAAATAGTTCTAAAGAAACTGTTTCTGTTGTCTCCAGCTGTCCCAGTTGTCCATCAAATCCAGCCTTTGTTTCTTTTGCAGCATCTCAGCCTCTGGGTTCGGCTTCATCTTGGCCTCGAATTGTCTAAGAGGCTGAGGGCTGACAGCTGAATCCAAGTCCCAGAGACTCAGACCGTGACCTTAATAACACACATCAAGTAATTCACATAAGAAGAGATGGAAGAAAGAGAAGCACAAAAGAGGGCAAAGGATCATCAAAGGAGGAATAAAGGGACTAAGAGCCGAGCAAGCTGACCAAAGATATCTGGATTAATAACATGGCCAAGAGATTGCTTTACAACAAGCTGTGAAGGGTCATGGTAAGGAGAGTTCACAGCTACTTTTTTTTTTTTCTCAACAAAGGCCAAAACAAAGGAGCTAAATATAGTCTGGAATTTAGGTTAGATGTAAAGGACTTTCAGGGAGTAAGATGGGTTTTAATAAAAGAAAAGATTATAAACAAGGCTATAAAACTCACCCTTCCTGGATAATATTGAGGCATAATTATTATTCTCAAGCACCAATAATATGCATGGCAGAATGCTGGACACTTCAAATATATTCATTACTTCTTTTAATCTTTTTAGGAACTCCCAAGGTAAATATTATTACCCACATTTTACAGAAAAATAAACTGAGGCTCAGTTGTGTGAAGGGGTTTTCCAGGGACACAGGTAGTGAATGGAATGGCTGGGTTTAGACCAAGTTCTTCTTGACCCTAAAATTGATGCTCTTGCCACCATATCAGCAGGAACCATGGTCTTGAATTGATTCAGACTAGGTGATGACCAAATCAAGTCGGGTGGGCGCCAACCCTGCCTTATCTTAGTGACTGGGTGGAGGAAAAGGGAAAGAAGGAAAGAAAAGCTGACTGACCTTGTGTGGGATGAGTTTCATGAAAACTGCCCCCAGCACAAAGCCAAGGAAAACCTTTAGGGTAAGTCCTTTTGGATGGGGAGGGGAGGGTACAGCTCAGTGGTAGAGTGCATACTATGGTCCTGGGTTCAACTCCCTACTACCATTAAATAAATAAAAATAAACCCAATTGCCTCCCCCACCAAAATAAACAAATAAACAAACAAATAAATCGCTGATAGGAGCACTGCCTTGTATGCTTTATACACACTGTCCTGAGCACTGTTTTCTGGATTGCCCCAGGCCACATGGACAGCATTGAGCAGAGGGAACAAATCTTCCGCCCAGGTTCCAAAGGTAAAAAAAAAGAATATCAGCCAAAATGGCAGAGAAAGGGCCTCTGAAAATTCTCTTCTCCATAAAAGTAATGAGAAAACTGGCCTATGTTCTAGTGTGCCATTTCAGCTCCCTAGGGTAATCCTAGAGCCAAGTTGAAAAGAAAGGACACTAGAAAGTAATTTGAATTCACATGGAGAAATAAAGGGCATTGATGAAGGTATAAAGCACGGCATAACTTTATTTTTTGTTTGTAACACTTTTCCTGTCTGATTTAAAGGAGAACTGCATGCAGCAATAATTACAGATCTGTGTTGCGGGGCACACAATGCATAAAAATGTAACTTGTATAATAATAACAGCACAAAAAGAAGGGGAGAGAACAGGTCTATATAGTAGCAATGATTTTGTATATGGTTACAATTAAGTTGGTGTTCATATAAACAAGGCCATTATAAATTAATGTTAATGTTGATCCCCAGGGCAATTCCTAAGAAAATTGCTTTTTAAAAGTTATTAAGAGAAACAACTAGGAAATTGAAATCATATACTAGAGATCTTTATTTATTAATTATTATTATTTAACATGCAAGACAGCAGTATGGAGAATAGAGGAACAAAAAGACATTAGACATAGAAATAAAGGACAAAATTACAGACATAAATCCTTCGTTGGTAATTACATCAAATATAAATAAATGGATTAAACACTCAAGTTAAAAGGTAAATATTAGAATGGATGAAAAAAAAAAAAACCAGTGATCCAACTATTTGCAGTCCGCAGGAGACACAGTTCAGATTCAGAGACACAAGTAGGTTGAAAGTAAAAGTCTGAAAAAAGATAAACCACACAAGCAGTAACCAAAAAGGAGCTGGAATGGCATACTAATATCAGACAAAAATAGACTTTAAGATAAAAAGTATTATCAGACACAAAGAAAGACACCCCTCAAGGAGATATAACAATTATAAACTGTTATGACTAAATTGTGTCTCCACCCCATCGATTTATATTTTAAAGCCCTAACCCTCAGAACCTCAGAATTGAATATATTTTGATATAGGGCCTTTAAAGGGGTAATGAAGTTAAAGTGAGGCCTTTTGAGTACGTCCTAATCGTATTTGACTGGTGTCTTTTTAAGAAGAGATTAGAACACGAAGCCACTCAGTCTGGGCTCTTTTGTTATGGCAACTCTAGCAAATTAATGTATAAGCATATATGCACTTAACAACAGAGCCTAAAAATACATGAAGCAAAAACTGAGAGAAATGAATGGAGAAACAGACAATTTAACAATAATAGTTGGAGGCTTCAGTGCCCTGCTTTCAATAGTAGATAGAGCACCTAGACAGGAGATCAAAAAGAAAGTAGGAGAATAAACAAGGCTACAAACCATTTAGAGCTAACAGACAGATATTAGATTAATCTACATAAGCACTCCACCCAACAGCTGCAGAATATACATTCTTCTCAGGTGTACATGGAACATTCTCCAGGATAGGTCATTTGCTAGGCCATAAAACAAGTCTTAAAAATGTAAAAGGACTGAAGTCATACAAAATATATTCTCTGACTACAATGGAATGAAATTAGAAACCAATAATGAAAAGGAATTTGGGATTAACACACTCCTAAATAACCAATAAAATAAAAGCAAAATCACAAATGAAATAAGAAAATACTTGGAGATGAATGAAAATAAAAACGTAGCATACTAAATTCATGGGATTCAGCAAAAGCACTAACTAGAGAGAAGTTTATAGCAGCAAAATCCTATACTAATAAATAAAGATGGTTTCAAATCAATAATCTAACCTTCCACCTTAAGACACCAGAAAAAGAAGAGCCAACTAAATCTAAAGCAAGTAGAAGGAAGGATATGATAAAGATAATAAGGTAAATAAATAAAATATAGGTTAGAAAAATTATAGAGAAAATCAACAAAACCAAAAGTTTATCTTTGAAAAGATCAACAAAATTTACAAAATTTTGGCTTGACCGACAGAGAAAAAGAGGGAAGACTTAAATTACTAAAATCAGGAATGACAGAAGAAACACTACTCTAGACCTTTCAGAAAGAAAAAGAATGATAAGGAAATATGCATTTTGAACAACTGTGTACCAGCAAGTCAGATAATCTATATGAAATGGGCAAATTTTGAGAAAGATACAAGCTACCTAAACTGATTCGGGAAGAAATGAAAAATCAAAATAGAAGGTTGAATTAATAGTAACACAAACAAAATGAAACAAAACAAAATTTCCCACAAAGAAAAACTCAGGATCAAAGACAGGAAAAGAAAGGACTAATGGACTTTTAATAGACCAAAGGAAGGAAAAGGAGGGAAAGGTCCAAGCCCCTCAATTATCCCAAGCTTACTTTATTTTTTTTTAAATTATGATGAAAAACACGTAACATGAAATTTACCATCTTAACCAATTTTAAGCATACAGTTCAGTAGTGTTAAATATATTTATGTTGTGAAACAAATCTCCAGAAAATTTTCATTTTGCAAATCTGCAATTCCATACACATTAAACAACGACTCCCTTTCCCCCCCTCCCCTCAGCCCCTGGTAACCACCATTCAACTTTCTGTTTCTGTGAATCTGACTATTTAGATCCCTAACGTAAGTGTAATCATACAGTATTTGTCTTTTTGTTGGCTTATTTTTACTTAGCATAACATCCTCAAGGTTCATCCATGGTGTAGCAGGTGATAGGATTTCCTAGATTTTTAAGGCTGAGTAATATTCCATTATATGTATATATCACATTTTTATTTGTCCATTCATCCAACAATAGGTACTTGGGTTGCTTCTACCTCTTGGCTATTGTGAATAGTGCTGCTATGAACATGAGTGTGCACAATTCTCTTAGAGATCCTGTTTTCAATTCCTTTGGAGATATATACAGAATTGGGATTGCTGGATGCTGTGGTACTTCTATTTTTAATTTTTTGAGGGCCCTCCATACTGGTATCCATAGGGGTTGTGCCATTTTAAAATCCCACAAATAGCGCATAGGCTTTCCAATTTCTCCGCGTCTTCACCAACAGTTGTTATTTTCTCTCTCTCTCTCTCATTGATAGTAGCCATCCTAATGGGTGGGAGGTGATGTTTTATTGTGATTTTGACTTGACTTCTCTGATACTTACTAATTTTCTTTTACCTGTGGGTGATATACTTTGGAAAAACGTCTATTCAAGTCCTTTGCCCATTTTCTAACCAGATTATTTGATTTTGTTGTTGTTGTTGAGTTGTGGAATCCTTTGTATATTATGGATATTAACGTTTTACCAGATACATGCTTTGAAAGTGTTTTCTCCCATTCTGTAGGTTGCCTTTTCCCTCCCTTGATTGAATCCTTTGATGCACAAAACATTTTAAGTTTGATGTAGTCCCGTTTTTTCCAATCTCACTTTTAAAGCTGATTTCCCACCTCATGCACCCTCTTGTGCATCCACCTTTATTCAGTGACTCTCAAACTCGAATACGCATCACAATCTCCTGGGGGCCTGTTTACACTATGGATTGTTGAGTACCACCATAGGGTTTTTTTTTTTATTATTTAATGCTTTTTTTTAAACATTTTTTATTGACTTATAATCATTTTACAATGTGTCAAATTCCAGTATAGAGCACAATTTTTCAGTTATACATGAACATATTCATTGTCACTTTTTTTCTCTGTGAGCTACCATAAGATCTTGTATATATTTCCCTGTGCTATACAGTATAATCTTGTTTATCTATTCTACAATTTTGAAATCCCAGTCTATCCCTTCCTACTCCCGAGTCCCACCATAGGGTTTTTGATAGAGTAAGTCTGGGATGGAGCTTGAGGACTGACAAGTCTAACAGGTTCTCAGTAATGCTGATGCTGATGGTCTGGGGATCACACCTCAAGAACTGCCTTTCTAGTCAAGCTCAATCCCTCCATGGTTTTTAGAAATTATTGTCATGTTTTCACGCCTTTTTTCATGCTGTTTTTTTCTGCCTAGAATGTCCTTTATCGACACACCTCCTCTGTGAACTTTCACTGAACCCTCAAGCTGGAAAGAAATCTCTCTCTTTCTGAGTTTCTATGTCACTTTATATTTACTTTGTCCCTTACCTCCTTTCACACTTATTTATGTACCAGTCATATGCTCTACTAGGATAATAAACTTCTTGATGTCAGTACTCTTGTTTAATTTATCTTAATATGGCCAAACAGTGCCTAGCATGGTCCTTGACCAGTATTAGTCTTGCAGTGGATATTTGTTAAATGAACAAAAATTAAGGAAATATCCAGGGAATAAAAAGACAGCAACACTAAGGAAATAGAAAATTAAATAAAAGATACAGGAAAAGAGAGGAAATAAGTAGCAGAGGAAAGTGGATTTGTAGGGGAGGGGGAGTTCTTTCCAAAAGGAAATTTTGTTTTGCCAACTAAATGGAAAATAGAGCAGGTCTCTCCAGCTGTTCTGTTTGTCTGTTTTCTTGCAGCTGTGCTAGAATTTTTTTTCTTTTTTTTTTTAGACTACAATTGCTGATCACCATGCCAGTAGGGCCCTTGTGATTAAAAAAAAAAGAAAGAAAGAAAGAGAAAGAAAAAGATTAATGACTTTAATTCCCAAACACTTAGGGAATTAAAGTGTGGAGGCATGCGATGTTCTGAAGTATTGATTGGAAATCTACGCTGGCTGTGCTTTCATCTTATGAAAGATCAAGACACCTTCCCCCAAGGAGAACTAGACAAGTGCCACTATAGTGTGAAAAACAAGTGTTGAAGGAATCATGTGAACTTTTGAATTAATTCTCTATGAATGAAATTTTAAACCAATATTTATAAAATGACCCCAATGTGTAATTCTTTATTGCATTTAGTGTCCCACTCCTCTGGTAGGTTGGACTGGGCCCGATTTCTAAATTCTACTTTTTAGTGTGTTTATCAGGATAGCGTTCCTTTAAAACTAGCAGTGGGGTGTTTCCCCTGCCATGCTTTGCCCTATGGATTGCCAGAAGACTCTTAAGCCTGGGAATGAGGCCCCATTGCAAACACCACAAGCTAAGGAAAGAAGCAAACCACAGACAGCCCAAGGGTTTCTGCAGGAATTGTGCCCTGAGCACCCTTTGGAAGTTTCTGTGATCTTTGTCCCCGTGGCAGTGGTTTGCTGTGGGTCAGGGCTGCTCCCCTGGGATTGTTCTGTTCAGCTGGTTTCCATTTCCGTTTTTGTTTGCTTGCTGTTTGGACACTTAGGCAGATCCTATTGTGTTATCCAGTCGCTTCTGTCCCCAGGTGCACTACCAGAGCATTCGAACCACTAGACACGTGTTGCTCTTTAATAGTACATAGGAAATTGAGAGAATCTGGAGAGCCGGCCGGAAAAATTTATTAGGCTCGCACTAACTCTTCATCTTTTAAAATCATTTCTCCATGGTGTGGTTGCACCTGGAAGACCTGGAAGTCAACCACTCAATTATGAGCTTGAGATTCTATGAAATTAATCATGTCCGGAAATTAATCGCTTTTTTTTCTCATCTCTTCTGTGAAGGTCTCAGCAGTCAAATTATCTCCTGCTACTGGGGGATATGCAAGAGTAAGAATTTGGAAGCTCTTTCTAAAAGACTTTACATAAGATCTTAAAATAGATTTTTTGCATTTGTATGCAAATTTACCTTTTAAAAATTTTATCTGCATATGCTGAGGGAAAAGATGAGATTTATCTAGCTATGTCTGTGTGGTGAAATGGGGGCCTGTTTTTTTTCTGGTTGGTGCCTTGGGGAAATTAAAGCATGGGTATAACATTAAATGAAATTCAACCTAAATGTTAAAAATCTTGGAGGAAATTGGATACATCATATATGAACCTGTTCTATCATCAAATGAACGAATTATTTTGATGCTCAATCAGGGGAGAGCTAAAGGTGACACTAAGCTGGATGTCAGTTTTCCCTCGTTTCTGCAAGGACTTCCAAAACATAGTGACCCTGTTTAAGCATAAATTGAACAGAGATCCTGAAAATCATTCTAAGACAAAGCAGAATTAAAATTGAGATAGAAAAAATGATTTTCAGTACTCGCAGTTTCTTCTTTTCCTTTTGAAAGTTGTTGTATTTTAACTTTTGGAAAATAAAAGCCATAACTACACATATAGAAGACTTTTAAAAAAAATCTGCCTAGTATCAACCCTGTTCTTGGGAATTGCTCCTTCCATCACTTCAAACCTGTGATTCTCGTGGAGGCAGCCGTGCTTGTACGTGACCTGGCTCCCTGCCTATGGTTGACTGAACAGAAGGTGATATCAATGATTTCCTTCCTGGGATATTGGAACCTAATTCCAGAGGTGGTCGTCGGGATCCATAACCAGTGCATGCTGGCTGAACAACAATAGGGAAGATAGGGAGTCCCTCTTTGGAGGCAGAAGTGTGACTTGGGGAAGCCATGGTTTCTGCATGTAGACAAAGCCCATTGTAGTGAGTAGGAGTGAGGCCAACAGGAGGAACTAGGGATGAAAAGAGAGTCCTGAAGATGTTGAAATTCCTGGGTCCTTCCTTTGCGCCAGCTGGATTCTTGCTCTTCTACAGCTCCATTGCGCAATCCTTCCTTGGGATCTGGGAGCAAATAAATTTCAGTTTTGGCCTAAATTACCTCAAGTTCAGCTGTTTTTTACCCTGTAACAAAGAGTCCTAACTGATTCAACATTAAAAACTACATTCTCACTTACATGTTGTCTTTCAATCCTGTCACCAAGTTTTCATAATTTTTATATAGTTGTAACTGGCAGAGTTTTATAATATTTATCTTGTTGTCTCTTATGTAATAGTGTATTATTAACTTATAATATATTTACAATTTTATTATATTTGTTTTTTAAAGTACAATTTTCAAATAAATAAAAATTTAAATAAATTATAAATAAATCATATTAATTATATTATATTACATATTATATTTATGTATACAATTTATTATATTAAAATAAATATTTATTAATTATATGATATTAAGTATCCTAAGCTATACATTTGCAATAATTAATCAGTAAAAATATCACATTTAATATAAGAAGGCTTACAATATTCAGAGTAATCATTTTAATGCTTATGAAATATTCCATTCATTGTTGTGACAATTAAGAGTTATTCAGGCGGAGGATATAGCTCAAGTGGTAGAGTGCATGCTTAGCATGCAGGAGGTCCTGGATTGATCCCCAATACTGCTATCAAAATAAATAAATACATCTAATTCCCCCCCCCCCAAATAAAATAAATTAATTTTAAAAAAAGAAACAAAAGTTATCCTTCCTGGGAAGGGATAAATTGGGAGTTCAAGATTTGCAGGTACCAGCTACTATATTTAAAATAGATAAATAATAAGTTTCTACCATATAGCACAGGGAACTCTATTCAATATCTTGTAGTAACCTATAATGAAAAAGAATATGAAAAGGAATATATGTATGTGTCTGTATGACTGAAACATTATGCTGTACACTAGCAATTGACACAACAGTGTGAACTGACTATACTTCAATTAAAAAAAAAGTTATCCTTCACCGAATGCTCCTTCTGTTTCAGGTACTGCATGTACATCTTCTACATATCCCTTATGACTATAGTGTAGATGATTGCCTTCAGTGTAGAGATTTGAGAACTGGCTTGGAGAGGCAATGTTACTTGCTCAAAATCTCATAGAAAGTAATAGACTAAGCCTCAGTCCGTCCCACTGCAAAACCATGCCTTTTTTCCATACAACATGACTCTTTACTACGATGGTGTATTAGTCTGCTCAGGCTGCCGTAACAAAATGTCATCAACTGGGTTCCTTAAACAGCAGATGTTTATTTTCTCACAGTTCTGGAGGAGACCAATTGTCCAAGATCAAGGTGTCAGGTGGCTGGATTCCTTCAGAGGCCTCTTGCTTATATGGTCTTTTTTGTGTGTGTGTGCACACACCCTTGATGTCTGTGTCTAATCTCCTCTTACAAGGGCACCACTCAGATTGGACTAGGCTTACCCTAATAGCCTCATTTTAACTCCATCACCTAAATCAGCCTTTAAAAGCTCTATCTCCAAATATAGTCATTTTCCAAGGTACCCAGGGTTATGGTGTCAACATATGAATTTTGAGGAGACATAGTTCAACCGATAACATGATTGACTATAGCAATTTCACCCTTGGCTGACATTTGCCTTACTTCCTGCATTTCGGATACTTTGAATTGGGTTAGATGTTTGGCTTTCAATATTTTGCTTCTGTTGACTTCAGAACTCCTCTTTTCATCTGCAAAGAACATTTACTCTAAAGATATAACCATGGTATCAGATTGTTGGACTCTATTTAATGTTCTTCTGTTGGGTCCAGTTAGTCTTCCTTTATTAATATACTAAACAAATATTTATTGAGTAGCCAGCCTGTTGTTAAGTATTACTATCTGATGTAAATATGAAGAAATATGATATTCTTGGGAATATCAAGGTGAATCAATCTTGGATGCAGTCTGAAGCTTTTAGTCTAGTAGAGAAAAAAAGACAAAAAAAAAATCAAACCCACCCATAATTATAATAAAAAGAATGAAAGTTTAAAGCAAAGTGTACTCTAAGAGATAAATATTGTAGAAATTCAGAGGAGGAACAGATAACTTGCAGCTGGGAGGACGGGGGAAGACTTTCAAGAGGAGATTGGCTGGGATCTGAGCCCTGGATAGTGTTTGAACCCGGGAAGGACAAGGGCATTTCAGGAGCAGAGATCCGCACCAGTGCTGCGCTTCTCAGACAGACCCGGAAGGCCGGTGTCCTCCAAAAGGAAGCACTAAATGAGAGCCCAGACATCGCACAGGAGGAGAGAAAAGAGGTCAGCACCATGATTTATCAACCTGAAACATATTATTAAGCCAGAAGATAGAGTTTATTTTCCTTTCAGATAATATTACCCTGCTAAATTCCCATCCATTCCTCCATCCACTGCAGTCTGACTTCTAAAGTCAACAAAAACCTCCTAATTACCAAATTCAGTGGTCCCCGTTCAGTTTGCATCCTTCCTATCTTTCTGAGGAATTGTATTTTTCTCCTATTTGAAGCTTTCTCCTCCCCTGGCTCCACCGTGACGCCCCTTTCTTCTGGCTCCCCTCTCCCCTCCCCCTGGGTCCACTCCCAAATCTGCACTTCCTGGCTCTACACCAATGTAAACATTGGCACTTCCAAGTGTTGCCTTCCATTTTTTAGCTCCTGCTTATTTGCGGATGTCTTCCAAATCTGTATTTTCAGACAGATTGCTGTTCTAGGATTTTCAGTCTCCACCTGGATGTGCCATGAGTTTCTCAGACTCAGGGACCAGATTCATTTGCTTTTTTAAATCTATGCTCATGTCCTACATGATTTCAACAGTCTGTGGTTTTAAATGCCTTTCACGTGCTAATGACCCCAAAGTGCGTATCTCTAGCTTGGACGGCTACCCTGAACTCCAGACTCATGCTTGCTTTTTTTGGTGCCTCCACTTGGATGTTTAATAGCTACCTCAGATTTTTATTTTTTAAGTATCCTATTTTAAATTTTATTTTATTTTGCTCTTTTTTAGTGGAGGTACTAAGGATTAAACCCAGGACCTCATGCATGTTAAGCACGTGCTCTACCACTGAGCTATTACCCAACCCTCATCTCTCGCTTCAGACTTAATATAAAAACTGTACTCCCTGCTCTTCCTGTTGTATCCCCATCTCAGTTAATGACAGCTCTATCTTTTTCAGTTGCTCAGATCAAAAGCCTTAGGGTCACCCTCGCATCTTTTCCTCTCTCATCCTGAATCTGCTCTGGCAACAGAAAAACTATCGGTTTTACCTTCTGTATACAGTTGGAACATGACCACCCCTCCCCACCCCATGGCCACAAACCCAGTCCAGGCCACATCATCTGTTGCTTGGATTCTTCCAGTAGATTCCCAGCGGGTCTCTCTTCTTCTGCCCTTGACTTTCCTCAGCCTGTTCTCAGCAAAGCAGTCATGTTGAAGTCTGCTTACATCCCTCTGCTGGAACCATCCAAGGGCTCCCACATCACTCAGGGTAAAATCAATTCCCCCTTCTATGTCTTCAGTGTGATGAGCTTCTGTTATCCCTAGGACCTGGCTGCTGCCCCTGGCCCCATCTTGCCTCCCTTGCAACCTCTTTGGCCCCATGCTCTTCCCCTAACAACCAGACAAGCTCCTTCTGCTTCGGGTCTTTGTATTTCCTCTTCCTGCAGCTTCCCCCAGGCTCGCTTCCTTCAGGTATTTATGCCAAAGGCTCCTGCTTGGGGCCTTCCCAGGCCACTCTAAGATTCTAACTCAGCTCCTTACACCGTGCATTTTCCTTCCATACTTTATTTTTCCTTCTTAGTGCTTATTACTGTCTGAACATAAGGTGCATTTTATTGTTAATTGTCTCCCCACCGAGACCCAAGAGAGCAGAGAATTTTGCCTGTTTTTTTGAGTTGCATCTCCATTGCCTAGAACAAAGCCTGGCACCTAATAGACACTTCTCAAAAATCTGCTGAATGCTGACACCACTTATATGTAATACTCATTTATTTCCTCCGTTTTGTACCTAATCACGTACCACTCTTACACTGCTATTTTTAAATAGGTTCATGAACATGGTAAAAAGTTCAAATGGTACAAAATGGACTATTCATTTGTCATGGATTCGTAGTTCAGCTGCTATAACAAATTATCATAGAGTGGATGGCTTGAGCAACAAATATTTATTCCTCATGGTTCTGGAGGCTGGGAATTCCAAGATTAATGTGCTGGCAGATCTGGTGTCTGGTAAGAGCGCATTTCCTGACTTGCAGCTGGCCATCTTCTGGCTATGTCATTGCAAATATGATTAATTAAGAAGAGGTTTTACTGGAGTAGAGTGGGCCCTGAACCCAATAGAACTGATGTCCTTATAAGAAGACAGCCCCGGGAAGAAAGAGGCAGAGATTGTCGTGATGTGTCTGCAGGCCTAGTGATGCCAGGGATTGCTAGGGACAACCTCTTTGACAGAGACAGAAAAGGATTTGTCCTTAGAGCCTTGGCTCGGACAACACTCTGATTTTGGACTCTAGCCTGTAGAAGTGTCAGATGAGAAATTATGCCATTTGAAGCCACCCAGTCCATGGTACTTTGTTATGGCAGCCCTGGGAAACTAAAAATCACTTAAAAGAAATACATCCTTTTTTGATATATATTAATTTTATTGCTTAGGCTTTTTCTGACTTGAAGTTAGGTACTGAAGAATCTTCTATGTCTATCCTGTTAATGGCCACGTAGGACATTTGCACTTTGGGGCTCACACTGCTACAAATGTCATTGTACACATGCATTTAGAATTCCTTCCAGTAACTTGTGCAGTTCTTTTCTTATCTTTTTTTTTTTTGAAGTAAAGCTTAACCAAGAATGGAATCAGTAACAATAACTCACGTCTGCATTGTGCTTTAGGACTTAACAACGTGCTCTCAGATCCATTTTCTCACTCTGCTTTTGTTAAAAGGAACAAATGAAATGTTGCTTGCTAGTCCTGTTTTCTTACCATATATCACCTTCACCAAATGCAAAAGTCAAAGCAAAATGCATATATTAAAAATAATTGTAGTTGGGCCAATCAGTAGTATAATTTGTGAATTTTTCTTCTTTGCTCACAATTATCTCTAATTTGGTGATAAATATGATAAATGCCTGCAGAATGTCTAGCAAATCCCATAGCTCGCCATGCTAAAAGGCACTGCCTTCTGGGAGCTACTGTTTTAATCAGGAAGAGAGCATAAATCCACAGAAGCTGGGTGATTGGAAATGTGTCTGTTACAGCCTCCATTGTTGAGAGCCGCAGAAAGACACAAATCAGGCAGACGTTTTTTCAAGATGCGGATCACAAATAACCTTTCTCCATTACAGTTGTTTTTTTTCCCCATTCCTTCCAGAGTAGACACTAATTAAATTAGCCTTCTTTACTCTGATGCTTTAATAAAGATTTGTGCTTCTGTTTAGATGTCACGCCTTTCCCAGAACTAGATGTGTGTGTCTGGGGGCAGGGCAGGCAGGGACACTAGTATCTGTTTATACATGTGAAATGAGAGAAACTGTTGAGGAAAAGCAATGAACAGGCATTAAAATTCTCAGGCTAAATGGTAACCCTGATTTTTTTTGCTTCTTGACGTTTTAAATACCAGTATGCTACAAAATATATGACCTCTCTTCCCATCAAATTTACAGCCTTAAAAGATAAGACAGGCCAATGTAAGATAGAAGTGAAAAATATAAGTTTAACTTTTTTTCTTTATTCAGCCATGTTAAAATCAGAATCAGATCTCACAAAAGTGAAGATGTCCACTTCTAATAGCAGTGAAAGTCATCAGAGATAGGTTTTACTTGCAAATGTGTTACCTACAGCAACTGTGAGAGGTTTAATCCCCTCTTCTTAAACTACCTCTTACCCCAACACAGACTGTCACCTTGAGCCACTTCTTTATTTTTCACACTTCTGTTGTTGTCATATTATTGCCTTGGACATCGTGGTACCACTCAACACCCACTCCCCTTTTCCTGTAACTCTGCCAATCGGGGTCCGTCCATTCAGGAGCCCACACCTCCCCCACGCAGCTCATGTGCTTCCTGGAAGCCGACTGCCCTCCTGAGTCTAGGAAGGATAAATGGCTCAGGTTCAAACTCATCTACATAATCTCATTCTTGGCTGGGGGTGGACACATGTCCATTTTGCAAAGAAGTTTGCTGGGGCTCTTGGGGATGAAGCCGCCCCATTCTCCTGAGAGAGCTTCCAAAGAGACCTGGTCCCATTCCCTCTGCTTGAATTAGGAAGCCTGTGGGCCTGAGGCTGCTGGATGGAGCCAGTACGGCAGAGTGCAGGTGAGAGACTGGAAGACCCTTAGGCCTCGAGGACATCAGAGACTGAAACAAACTAACCCTGGAGGCTGTCCTGATTCTCAACTCACAACACATCTCCTTTGTGGCGTAAGGCAATTTGAATTGGATTTTCTGTTACTTCCAACTGAACATATCTTAACTGGTGTTTTGTTTTTAAACTATAGTGTATCCATAGAAAATCTGAGGTACAGTAAGATTGACAGGCCAGGAGATGATTGCCATCGAATATATAATTTTTTACTCACAAGTCCCAAGAGAAAGAGGCATGCTACACCAGGGTGGTCCACACAGGGTAGCACCAGGGATGGTCAGGACTGGAGAGGGAGGGAGGAACTGTGGGCAGGAGCCTTTATTGTGGATTCTGTGGGAAGGAACAGGTGAGGCATGGCAAGCCTCTCCTGAAGCACCTGAAATTACTTCGGTTAGCAAGATTGGTTTGAATAATTTCAGTGGGATCTGAGGTACAGGGGCTGTCCCTAGATGTCAGGTATCTGGGCCTGGGGTGATCAGGGCAGGTGGATGGGGACCTAGAGTGTGAGATCCTGATAAAGAAGGTGTTGGGGCATGGGCTTTGGATTAGTTGGTTTGTATTTAAAAAGCACACTCATGGGTAAGCTGTTTACCATCTCCAGGACCTGCCTGCCTAGCCCTGGAGGGACAATCCCTCCAAGATCAGCAAAGCGCTGGACGTCAAAGCATCAGAAAACAGAAAATAAAAGACCACAGCAAGCATATGATAAACACAAAAAGCTTTTTACTAAAGTCACCAAAGAGATTATGTTTTTACTATTAATACTGCAAAAGAGCAAGGAAACAACTAAAGCTGGCTCTTCATAATGCCATCATAGATTTTTCTGACAAAAAAATGTTGATCATGCATATTTACGGAATGAAGCATTCTGGACTGTCAAGCTATTCACTGAGTTATTAACTAGTTGTGTGTAGTCACTTTTATTTTATTGAAATCTCTGATATCCTTTGCTCTTTCTCCTTTATTCATTCAACAATTTTTTTGTTTGTTTGTTTGTTTAGTGCCTACTATGCGCTAGGTACTGTCCAGGGTACTGAAAACACAGCGAGGACCACGAAAGGAGCCTTCTGTTTTAGAGCTTATAGTCTGGAGGTGGTGGTGGTAGACTATAAAAAAGGAATTGAACAATTATAGAAGACAATTTCATATGGTGATAAGTACTAAGAAAAAAATAAATAGGATAGGGAGTTAACAGATGATGGATGAAGCCTGAAGGAGAGCCTACTCTCTGATTGGATGATCAAGGAAGATCATCCATTGCCTGCCCCTTCTCCCACCTCCCCTCCTCTCTGGATGCATTCTGGAGGTGTCTTATTTCACGCTTAGGGCTTCAAGAGCTTCTGAATAAAAGTGCAGGTGGCTTTTGCCCCTCCCCTTTCACCCCACTGTCCTAGACATTGAGGATATTTTTGCTCTTTGGTTGTTGTTAAAATAAAGGCAACTCACCAACAATGTAGAGGTTCTCTCTTCCTCTTTCTGTTCTTTATAGTAAATTCAGTCTAGCCATTGCTTCCTCTGCATCTACTCTGGTCAGAGCACTCTGTTGGGTGCTGGGTCTTCCATCCTATCCTGCTCTGTACATCTTGGTGTTGCCCAGTAGGGCCTGGACTCTCACTGTCCTTCCCCACAGATAACTAACTGCAAAGCATTTGTGCAAGTGCACCTGGATTTGTGAGTCTCTTGGTTGGATTCTTTGGTTTGTTTGCTTGCTTGGTGTTGGCTACGCACTGGTTTAGAGCCTTAGACTGTTCTGGCTGCTATAACAGAATCATATAGACTGCAGGGTTTATAAACAACAGAAATTTATATCTCACAGTTCTGGAGGCTGAAAAGTCCAAGATCAAGGAGTCAGCACATTTGGTGTCCAGAGACAGCCTGCTTCCTGGTTCATAGATGCCCATCTTCTTGCTGTGTCCCCCCAATGGCAGAGGCTCTCAGGGGAAATAATCCCACTCATGAGGGCCAAATAAATCACCTCTCCAAGATCCCATCTCCAAATAACATCACAGCGGTGATCAGGTTTCAACATAGGAATTTTGAAGGGACACAAACATTCAGTGTATTTCAGAGCCATTCCAGAAGGCTGAGGATTCTAGAAGCCTTCTTTCTCTAGGGGACAGATGAATCTTTCCAGACGGCAGGTTTTACTGATTTAGGTTCGCATGGAACTGGCTGCCTGTACCTTTCATCTATAATCGTTGCTTTTTCTATAAATATATGTTGAAATCCAAGATCTATAAGTTTCCTTAGTGTCCTTGTTGACAACGGTGAGTATTTCAGACTCAACTGGGTCCCCACCCTCACCTTCAAATTCATATGTTGAAGTCCTAACCCCAGTACCTCAGAATGTGACTGTATTTGTAAATAAGGCCTTTAAAGTGATGATTAGGTTAAAATGAGGTCTCATGAGTGGGTCCTCATCCAATATGACTAGTGCCATTATAAGAAAAGGAAGAGACACCAGGGACATGTGTGAACAGAGGGACAGCCACATGAAGAGGCAGCAGGAGGCCAAGGCCACCTGCAAGCCAAGGACAGAGACCTTCGGAGGAAGCCAACCAGCCAGCACCTTGATCTTGGGCTTCCAGCTCCCAGAACTGTGAGAAAATCAATTCCTGTTATGTAAGCCCTCCCTTTTGTTATGGCAGCCCTACCAAACTAATACAGGGAGAAAGAAGGGGCCCCTGAAGCTCATTTCTTGGTCTACGTGAGTTTTCTCTTCCATTCAACCCATTCTGTTTCTCTCATGTCAGACTTTGCATCTTTGCTCTTCTTCTTCTCTGCTCTAAACATTCTTTTTTAATCATTTCTATTTTTATTTTATTTGGCATTTTTCTTCCTGGTTTTCACTAAGATTTTCATGGGAACCCAATTTTTCATTGAAGTACATGGACATACAGAAAATGACACAAATTATAATTGTCAACGTGATGAGTTTCGCAAAGGGAACTACTCATGTAACTGGCACTCTTCCCTGCCCTAAAATTTGAACAGTATTCTCCCCAGCATCCATTTCCCTCCTCCTGCCACTTGCACTCACTTTTGCTTTAGACAATCACTCTTCTCAAATCCTCAATCCATGCAGCTTGAGTGGGATGCGCCACCAGAGGTGGGGACATGGGCAGGTCAACATAAGCACAGTCTCAGGGAGTCTGGTAGCTTGAGGGCTTCTCTGAGCCCTAAGGAAGGAGGTAGTTTCCACTGGGGCGGGGCTATTAAGCTAATAGGCTGTAAATCCACAGCTGCCAGATGCCACCACTTGCCTTATGACAATGCAGTGAGTTCCAAAGCAGAGCTGAGACCACATCCTAATGACATCATTTGGTCTTGATCCAGCCTTCCCTGAGCTTACTTCTTGCCTCTTTAATTACATGTACCAACCACCAACCCTCACTCTGCCCACTTTTTTAAAAAGCAGGGTTGAATTGGGTTTCTATAGCTTGTAGCTCAAAAGAGTCACAATTTAGAGACAAAATTGGACTCACTCCTTAATGCCCAGCTTATACCTCATCTGCCTCATCAAACCTTTAATCATTTACTCCAGCACACAGGTTTTTTTCCTTCTTTGAATTCTAAAAGAACTTAAGGTTTGTGCTACACAATTTTATTTATTTTAATTTAATGAAGTAATTTTTTTTGTGTGCTACACAATTTTAAACGCTGCTCTACACATGCTATTCCTAAGCACTTCAGGAAAATTGTGAGTTGATTAGTTCTGTGTGTTTAGCTTTTTTCTTTTCTCCCTCACCTCCCCGCCACCCCTCCCGCCTCCCCCAGCCAACGCCACACTGTGTCATAACAGGCCAACTAAAATCCCTAAGTGCTTTGTCCTGCTCTCTCCTTGGTTGATCTCTTTGGATTCTCCCAGCCACCCTAGGAAAGTCTAAGTGACTTGCTGAAGGTCACACAGTAGGATTTGGGGAGGGGGTGGTAATGGTGGCAGTAGAACTGTGCTCTATTAGCAGTTAGTTAGAACTAAATTTGCCTGCAGTGACAGAAGCCCCAAATAACAATGGCTGGGACTAGATAGAAGCTTACTTCTCTCCCACGGGAAAGAGTGAAGGTTGGCAGTCGAGAGTAGAGGCTGTGCCACATGGAGTTGGATCTCTGGGCTTCCCCGACCTTGCAGCTCTGCCACCAGTGATTTACTCCCAAAGCCGCCTCGTGATTCAAGATGGCTGCCAAAGTGCCAACAGGTAGGAGAGCTGAAGGGATGAAGCAGGACATTGTCTTTTCCTTTAAGAATTCCCATCAATGGTTATACTTGTTATTTCTGCTTTCATTCCGCTGGACGGAATTTAGTCACACTAAGCTGCAAGAGAGGCTGAGAAATTTAGTCTATATTCTGGATGGCTGTAGTAGGGGCAGGAGCTGTCTCACCAAGGAAGGGGAAATGGACTTTGAGGCCTGTAGTTAATAGCCTCTGTCGTGTCCCCAGAGCATTTTCTGCTCACTGGATGCTCAGCCCAGTCCTACCTATTGCTTCATATTTGGGTTCCCTTACCCCAGTCTGTGAGCCTCCAATGGGCAAAAGTTGTAGTCAACTCTTTTTTGCATCCCCAGCTCCTTGGGTTGTGCTTTTTACATTATATCTTGATGATCATTGATCTATATAGGGTAAGGAGAGGAGGATTTGTGACAGGAAATCAAAAGCTAGGTGTTACTCATCTTAATGATTCCTGAAAGACACCACCCAGCATGAAGCCAAGACCGCGGTCTTGCCCAGGCATTGAAACCAGACAGTTCAGCTTTAGAATCCTGGCGTTACTTCCTTTGGGCTGGAAGGTCACAGGAAAGCAGGTGAATCTTCTCAAGCCTTATTTTGCTTATCAAAATAGAGACGATGAGAGCTTCCTTTCAGTGCTGTGAGAATTTCGAAGATGATTTATGTAAAATGCCCAGCACATTAAGGGTTTCATTCACTCCTGTCTTTAATCTTCAGTAAGCGATAATGGATTGGGGGTTGGTTATAGCTGGACTCTACCCAGCTTTGTGTGTGTCTAAGTCAGCAGATCAGGGTTACTCGAGGCCATGAGAAATGTGTCTTTTCTTTCTCTGACTTCTACATTTAAGACTTAATCTTTGTCCTTGAAGGGCAAAACAAAGGATGATCCAAAATGTAATTACAATGTTAATATAAGAAGTATCTCGGTTTGCACACATGACTGAATAAGTAGCATCTATTGGAAGATTTTCTCGGCAATGACTTGCAAATAGCAACTGTAACTTAATTATTCTGAGAAGTTTGAGGCACTGTTTCTTTGCCTTTGCACCTCCCTCTCCTGGAGCATCGACAAATCATTCCCTGGGTGACTTTCAGCAAGTTATTTAGAAGGTTATTGCAGCTTGGATATATGATACTTGGTCCCAAAATGCCATATTTATGATAGGATCAATCCCTGACCAGAAAATGGCTATAGTCTGCTTCTTCTAAATAATTCTCTAAATGAGCCAATAGATTAAATTTTTACTTAATTCATATTAAGTGAGGTTTTGATGTTTATAACTGTAAGAGTCTAATACATAGGGATTATAAATGATCCACCCCCTTTGCCCCCCATCAAGCACCTCTTCTGTATTTTAGGGCAGGGATTTATCCATCAAACATAAGCCTGTCCTCACAAGCTTGTCTCAGTTCAGAAGGGAGCCAGAAATTTCTCATGTTTAGAAGGAGAAAGAAAATACTCACCGGAAGAATATTTCAACCCAGGCTCAGCCAGGGGCAGAATCATCCACACAGATCAATGTTACACCTTCTGTCTATCCTACTCTGTTCCATTCCTTCCAGCTGTTCCTTTAAACATCTTCAGACTCACCTAATTTAGCATGAGATACTGTCAAAGCTCCTTCCTACGCCATGTCCTACCTCCACCTGTCAGTACTGTCCCTGTGTCGGATGCACAAACATCAACACTTGTGACCAAAGAGTGACCGGGCTCCTTAACGCCCTTCATCGTCTGTTCTCATGCTGTGACCACTGCTACAGTTTAGCTCCCCCTTCCTGGCTGCATATCCTCCTCAGCAAAGCAAAGCGATTCTTCTTAGGAGGGAGATTCTCATGTGGGCTATGCACATTTATTCCTTTAAAAAAAAATGAATCGGCCCCAGCACGCTTTGCTTTTGTAATTGCTTTCGTTCCATCTCATGTGACTACAGTGTGGTTGTCAGTTACAGAGCTCAAGATGTG
Source organism: Vicugna pacos (assembly GCF_048564905.1). Lineage (NCBI taxonomy): Eukaryota > Metazoa > Chordata > Mammalia > Artiodactyla > Camelidae > Vicugna > Vicugna pacos. Next base: position 65,423,787 of record NC_132994.1, on the reverse strand, counting down.
ACTCCAGCTGGTCCGTGCTCCTCACTCCTTAAGACAGGTATGGGTTGAGATGCAAGCATGGCTAGGTTAGAGCATTTTGAGGGACTGAGATGGATGCAGATGGAGAGACCATCTCTCTCTTCCCTTCTGGGATTGCAGTCTGGAGGGATCGGAAACGGAACACCTCCAATGGCCATCCTTCCCACCATGTGGAAAGAGCATGAAACAATGGAGAAAAAAGCCAGCTGGGAGAGGCGGGAGAGAGAGTCCAGTGACCAAAATAAAAAGTCTCAGCCAAGCACGGACTTGAAGTGAAGTTTCTGATGCTTACAATGGGAAAACTCTAATATATAGGACTTACAAATACTCATTGCTCCTCTTTCTTGTCAAGCACATCTCTTCTATATTTTAGGCTCTATCCATCAAACATAATCCTGTGCAATTCTGGCCACTGACATACTAAACAAATATTCCCAGGCAGTGTCATATATCTCTTCATTTCAGTACAGACCAGGACTATATATTGGTTTAAAGGCTTATTTGAAAGCTTTCAGTTTTTCCTGTGCAAATATCTTGCTATCTCAATTTTGATTGTGTACATATTTCTATCTTTTTGGTATCCCTGGACACTATTCACTATATTGCAGGTACAAAATCCTTTACCCAAAGCCCTGGGGGTCATTTGTGTTTCAGAATTCAGAATTATTTTAGATTTTAGAATCCCCCCAAATCCCCCAAGATGGGGCTCAGGAAGTTCCCTGTAATTAAAGGCAGTGATATATTTGCATACTAACACTGATGGGAGTAAATGAAAGCTGAATAGCTTCATGTCATTTTAGGTCAAGATTTGGTACCAAACAAGTATTTTTTTTAAATTTTGTTTTGGGGGGGAATGGTAATTAAGTTTGTTTGTTTGTTTGTTTATGGAGGTACTGGGGATTGAACCCAGGATCTCATGCATGCTAATCACGCACTCTGCTGCTGTCAAATTTTAAAATATTTTTGTGTTTTGGAGCTTTTGGGGTTTTAGAATTGTGGGTCAGGCTTTGTGTCCCTGTGATCCGGCCTTTATCACTCTTCCTTGCTAATATTTATGTATCTTTGTTTCCCTGGTCTGATTTCATTTGCCAGGATTACAAGTGTTAAGTAATAATGTGACACAGACCATTATTGCCTTATTCATGACTCTAGTAGGAAAGAACATATTTATAGAACTAAAAATTAAGTGAACACTTTTAAAATTTATTTTTTAATAATTGTGTGTCTTTAAGGCAATTTTCAACTACAAAAAACCTGTCAAAATCATTCTAACATTTCAGCTGTAGGTATTCATCCTCAGAGATTACTAATATTTTTTTAAAATTGAAGCACAGTCAATTACAATGTGTCAATTTCTGGTGTACAGCACAAAGTCCCAGTCGATGAACATTAGTTTTAAAAGCTTTCATAATTTTGATTTATACCATATAGGGAATTGAAATGGGATGGATAAAAAGGTCTTTCTAAGCAAAAGGATCCAAACAAGGGTAACATAAACTGTTTCACAATTACAATCTTCAACACATATTTTTTTAGAGGACAGACAATTGGAATTGGAAATATAAAGTCAATAATCATCAAAACACTGATTTTTCTCTCTATGCATACTTTGAAGTAGCAGTCTTATAAAGTAAATTCAAGAAAATATAATCTGAAAGCTAAAATGAAAATATTTAAAAGGAAGGGGAGAAAAAGTGAAAATATAGCTGCAATAAAGTATTCTAGAAAGAGAATTGGGAAACCTAAAAGAAATGAGAAACAGAAAAAATTGTGAATAGAGTCCAACAAGGGTTACCAAACAAATAAAACAACAATAACCAAAATATATAAAGTCCCACAAAACTCCCGGAAAAAATACCTCAACTGTTAATGACTAAGGAACAGAGTATATCAAAACTATGTTAGGAAAGGAAGATAAACTTACGATCAATTTGAAGTTTGTAAGAACAGACTGAAATAAATACAGAGAATTTAAGGAGGAGAAAGTCACTCTTCCATGCTCCTTTAAAAACAAGCAGACAGACAAACAAACAAAGGAACCGTGTGTGTGCACCATGCCTGTTGGCATGTGGCAGTGAGAAAGCTATGGTATGGGGTGTCTAGTTTCTGAGATTCAAGTCCCAAATCCTGCCCACCTCACCCAGCAATGAAATTTTTCCTGGGGGTCCTCACACGCTTATTGCAATCCATAAGGGAGCCAGAAATAGTAACAAAAATTTTTACATCCCCCTTCCCCTTGGGCTACTAAATTGCCTTTCACTCCAGGACTATTTGTTTAGACAGAAATAACTTCTATAGAATTATGCAGATTGTAACATTTCAAAAGAAAGCAAAATTCTATTTAAAGGGAAATTTGCTGAAACAATGCAGAGACCAGGTATTTTTAGATCACAAAATACTTTCACACTTTAAAGGAGTGACTATCCTGTTTCCTGTATAGAAGTTTCCAGGAAATTTTAGCCATTAAAAAATTGCTACTATTCTATTGTTTTACTTATTTTCCACAAATAATTTCCCCAGCCCAATCTATTATCATGATATCATGATAACTTCTTTTTTTAGTGTTTAAAGTGTTAAGTTTTAGCATGTCTTATCTTTCTCTATCTCTATCTCTATCTATATATAAGTTTAAGCACATCCAAAATATACCATTGACCACAAAATATACCTGTGACTTGCTTGCTATCAGAGGATTTGTTTTTCCCTGGAAAATTCAGGTTTTAGCTCTTCAAAGAAGCATCACAATTTTAGGAGAGAATGTTCTTTCCAGCTCAAAAGGATCTGAAGAATTAGGTGGAAGTTCATTTATAAGCATATGCATTGAGTATTTACGGACAACCACCCAGAGCGGTAAGTCAGCACCCCAGCTCTCACTGCAGTCATCACAGGAAGAGGGAAAGGAATGGCCTGCCTCCTCTTCATTCTCCACCAGAACATGCTGAACGAATTCCCTTCTGCAAAAACTGGAGTTTAAGAGCTGGAGGCTGAGGGCTGGAGTCTCATCTGGAAGATGAGTCCAGCTGAGAGCAAAAGCAATGACCAGTATCTAGTTTGGGGGATTGTCATGGGAGCTGGGGGCATACAAATCCCCACTGAGGGAATAAGGAAGGAAATCAGCCCCAGCGTGAAGAAGTTCTCTATGGATTGCCGTGAGTATTAAACAAAAAATAAATGGAACCACTTCTAGATCGATGCCCCAAAGAACTGAAAGCAGGGACTCAAGCAGATACATGTACACCCAGGTTCCTAGCAGTGCTCTACCCGAGAACCAAAAAGTGGAAACAGCTCAAAAGTCCATCAACAGATAAATGAGTAAACAAATTCACACGGGGATCCAGATGCATTTCGTTTTGAGAATATCAGTGGATACACCAACTACTGCTTTGGACTTCACCAGTTGGCAATGGTTGACCAGCTGTTTGGAATGCAGCCAGTCTGAGTGAAGAAATATTCTTATTTGTGGCTCTGTTACAGTGGTGAAACCTACAACCACAAGAAGCTGCAACACCATTTTGAATTTCAATGCCAGACCAAAGTGGGTGGTAAGATAATCCTTCATCTTTACGACAAAGGAAGAATTGAGCAAATAATTTGTGTTGAATGGGATGCTTGCATTTATTTTGCTAGATTCTGCCAATAATAAAGTGTTCTTGGGTGGAGATACCAATGGGGTCAGATCTTTGTTTAAGATACATGCAAAGGAATATTATTCAGTCATAAAAAGGGATGAAATTCTAATGTGAGCTACACTGTGGATAAAACTTGAAAACATGCTAAATAATTCTATTGTTAGATGCTACTTATGTGAGGTAGCTAGAATAGGCAAATTCATAGTGGTAGAAAGTAGAGATTACTAGGGACTGGGAGAAGGGGGTCATGGGGAATTACTGTTTAATGAGTACAGAGCTTTTGTTTGGAGTGATGAAAAAAAAGTCCTGGAGATGTGTGGTTGTGATGGTTGCACACATCGTGAAGTACTTAATGCTTTGGAATTGCACATCTAAAAATAGTTAAAATGGCAAATTTTATGTCATATATATTTTACCGCAATCAAAAACAAAACAAAGGCAATAAATACTAAAAACTTAAAAAAGAAAAGTACCACAAAATTCCCATGTCTGCCTGGCATGGTGATTTGCCCAATAAATGCTATTTTCTCCTCCTACTCTGACCCCACCCTCCCAACCCACCCACATTCCCCACACTTAGCTCTCAGTGTCATACTTCATACTGCGGGACACTCCATGTACTTAATTTAATCTTACTTCAGAGAAAGCTGTTCTTAAACATCCTTGAACGAGGTTGCAAAGTAGTTGTAGGGCTTCATTCCAGTAGCTTCCTTTCTGTTCCTGGTGTCATCAATTTCTCTCCCTCCACTTTCCAACCCAAAACCCATGAGAACTTCATCATTAAAAAAAAAAAAAAAAAAACCAACCAACCAAACAAAAACCTTGAACCCATATTCCCCTCCAGCAACTGCCCCAGTTCTTTGCTTTTGCTCTTCTTCACAGCAAAAGTGTCTCAGAACTGTCTACTGTTTCCACTCAACTCCATCCTCAGTCACTACCATCTGGCCTCCCTCGCTACCACACAACTGAAATGACATGTGTCAAGGTGACCAATAACTCCCCCTTCGTCAGTCCTCACCTTCCTTGGCCTCACTTCCTCTTGACACATCATCTTTTCTTGGCTCCGTTGGCACCATTCTCTCCTGGCTTCACTCCTACTTCATTGACATTCCTTCTCGGTCTCCTTTGCTGACTCCTCTTCCTGTATTGTAAAGTCCGAAGTCCATTTTCTTCTCCATCTTTTTGCCTTCAGTGATCTCATCCTGCGTCATGGCTGTAAATGTCAGTCATATGCTGATGACTTCCAAATTTATAACTCTAGCTCTGCCCTTTCTCTTGAACACCAGACTCATAAATTCAATAGCCCACTAGACTTCTCCCAGAACATTTGGTAGGCATCTCAAATTTAAGAGTTCTAAAAAAGAACTTTTTATCCCTCTTAACTTTCCCGCTTACAAACATGCTCTTCCTTCATATTCCCTGTCTTAACAAATGTAACCACCATCCCACTCAGGTGCCCATGCTCAAACCCTACAGATCTGAAACCTGCTCAAAACCCTCCAGTGGCTTCCTACTGCAGTCAGAATGAATGACACACAGAGTCTATGATGTAGCCCCTGCCCACCTGTTACGTCCTGTGGCCCCTTCTCATCTTCTCCAAGTGCACGCATGGTAGGTCTTCTTTCTGGTCCCAGGACACACTGAGGTCAGCCCTGCGCACGTGCCAGCTGTTTCCTTGCCTGGAAGGCCCTTTCCCCAGACGTGTGTTCAGCTGATTCTTTCTCATCATTTAAGTCTCTGCTCGGAGTATAGCTCCTCAGAGGAGACTTGCTTTACCCGCCAATCTAAAGGAATGCTTTCCCCACCCTTTCTTGTTGTAGCACCCTCTTTCATTTCCATGGAATTCATCGTTATTTGCAATTATCTTGAGTATTACTTGTTTTGCTTTTTTGAGGTTTTCTATTTTCTCCAATTAGAATGTAAATTCCATGAGACAGAGAATGTCATCTGTCTTGCTTACTGCTCTAACCCTGGTGACTAGAAGATGCCTGGAAAAAAAAAAAGAAGATGCCTGGAATCTGAAGGGCTTAATAAAAATCTATAAATAAATGAATGAATGAGTGATTCTCTACTTTAAGAAATGCATTGCTCATTGTCCCAGACATTAGTAATCCAACACTGTGCTGACCCCTAGATCTCTGTTGGATTCAGCTGTCTAAGCAAGCAGAGTGTCTCAGGGTTTTTGAGGGGCAGAAGTACAAATGGCAGAATATATATTAATATTTATGCAATGGCCTTTAAGTTCATGTGCACTTTGCCTTGGTGAGGTAGGGCAGGAAAGACATCCTGCTGAATCTCTGTGTCTAGAATGCTTTCTCTAATGAAACCCACAATCAAGACTCTTTTGTAGAATTCTGGCTCAAAGGCCCCATCTTCAGATGCTCTACCTGCTGGTTAGTATCTTAAAATTGAAATCATCTTGTCTGGTTGCATCTCATCAACCTGTTAAGGAAGCTGGTGAGGTAAACCATCTCAGAACTGGTTTGGAAATGTTTCTTTTTCAGCAGGATTTTATTTATTTATTAAAATTTTTTTATCTATTTAATGGAGGTACTGGGGGTACAGGACCTCATGCATGCTAAGCATGCACTCTACCACTGAGCTATTTCCCTCCCCTTCAAGGGAATTTTAATACAATACTATTTGTTTGATGAATTTGGGAGAGAGAGACAGAAAAGATGAACAGTGAATACTGGGATCTGAAGAAGGCCCTGGAAAAGATTGGTTATGCCTGCCTGTGTCCTGCCAAATAGTACAGAGGAGATAGATCCTATCAGGATAAATATGATGGGTAATTTTCTGTAGTTGGTGAGACTGGCAGTGTGGCCCCACTTGGGCAAAGAAGATTTTCCTAGACTGGGATGTTCTGAAGATGTGCCAGTGGACTGTAGACATCTTTTTTCCTGTAGCCCTAGAAATTCACAGCAGGTAGCTGTGAAGTTAGTAACCAGGTGCGGGCACTGGGCTAAGTGTCTGTGCACAGGGTCTCATAGGATCCTCACAAAAGTCTTATGAGACAATAACGTCACTGTGGTGAATATTGTTAATGATAAATCAGTCACCCAAGGCTGCATAGGAGGTAAGCAGCAGCCTTTCCATGAAATCTTGTCCACAGACTCAAGTTGGGAATACGTACCCAGGAGAGTTCCTGCAAACTCCATGAAACTGTATGTGAAATTTTTCATCTTATGCAAACATTTCTGGAGAGAGGGTCTACTATTCTCACCAAATTTTCGAAGGGGTTGTAACCTCAGAAGATTGAGAACTACTGAGAAAAGGGACAGAGAAAAGAACAAAAGACTATAAATTGGCCTAGAGCAGTTTCTATACTTTTTTGTTTCTTTGTTTGTTTAGACTAATATTTATCCATTCACCAAGAAAATGACTTTTTTGAGTTTTCCTTCTTTAGTGTGTGTAAGGAAAAAGAAAAGCAATTCGTAAACTGCAGATGCTTTTTAAAATTATACCCTCCCCCAAGAACCAAAAACTGTCCTAGACTATTTTATAAGGGCACTGAGTTCTGCCCTCTGCGTGCCTCAGAAGCCTGAGACAAAATATTTCTTTTTCCTTTGGTGTCCAAATGGAGAAGCGCATATAGCTTTGTTTTCCTTAGGATAAGAACCTAAGATACGTGAAAGCTTTTTGGTAGAGGAATATTTCTTGCATGCATAGCATCTGCCAGGCTCTCTGCTTTGACTGAAGCCACAAACATGTGTGGAACAGTTCTTGACTCCAGGGTTTAATACTTGAGTAGGGGAAACAGATATGTCAGTCCACAATTTCCCTAATTTATAGTTTCTATAAATGAATGTAAAAGACTAACTTCCCAGTGAAAAGGTGGCAACGGCTATTAAGAGACAAACCCCAGGAAAGGAAATGCACAGGATTCTTAATCGTGAAACACTTTACCTAATCATAATGTGAGATAAAAAGTAGATAAAGTAAAACTAAAATGAGAGGTAAAAATCCTGGCAACAACTGTGCTGGCAAGAGATTGGGAATATGACTCTATCACATGTATTACTGGTGGGAACATACATACATATAACATTTATGGAAAACAATTCGATGACATTCATCGAAATTTAAAATCAAAGGGACAGAAGAGCCAATGGAAAGAGTTCCCAAAGCTTGAACAATCTGAGCTACAAAATAAATAAAATAATCTTGGAATTATAGCCTAGGATATCAAATCAATATCCATGAGTCCTAACTGATGTAAGTAAATGATTAAGTAACTTAATGGGAAGAAGAGACAAATTCCCCACGCAGCAGAATTCCAAATGGTTTATGTAGAAACTCTGCCCTCAAGGAGGTGGAACACAGCACTCAACATCTTAAGTGTTGGCTGCATAGAATGGCTTCCTTCCAACAGTGCAAAATGCAAAGGGCTGGGGAGGGTCTCTAGAGAAACCTGACTCGTACCATTGCATTTAGATGATCAAGGTTAATATCAACGGTGGTAAGTTACGCTGATGGTATGTACCCTTACAATGATGTGATGAAAATAAAGACCACTTTATTTCTGTGGTCTTCCTCCCCCCAAACACATAACCCCAGTCTAATCATAAGGAAAACATCAGACAAATTCCAATAGAGGGATTTTCTATGGAATTCCTGACTAGTACCTCTCTGTATATTTCTAAGGAGGAGCTAATGAATGAAAGGACAAAAAGAACTGACCGCAGACAAGTCACAGGCTCAATGGGCGACCACGAGGCCAGCTGAGATGGGCAGCTATACACTTCCAGTGACAGCAATCCATGCACATCTCTCCGGTCGTGAAGTAGTCTGTAGTAGGAGCAGAGAAGACAGACAGGGTGAAAAGATCCTGGATTTCTACAGTGAGAGGAGTGATGGACTAAGCGTTCTGGAGTTGAGAATCAGCGAGTAGCGAAGAAGAGGCAGCCGGGAAGGAAGGCAGCAGGACCAGGAGGAGCTAGGTAAGTGGGGAGGGAAGGCGCCGAGGAGCTGGAGCTCTGGATTTGGTTGAAGAGTGTGGGTGGTGGGAGGGCAGAGTGAAATTCCGGTTCTGGTCAAAGTGTGGGCTTTGAAACTGAGATGTGAAAATCATGCAGTAGTAAACCACGGTACATTCGCATAAGCAAGTTCTAAGTAGCGCTTAAGCAAGGTAAATGGGAAAAGCAGAGATAAAGAGGTGGGAGAATATATAGGGTGGGTGAGAAATGTTAAATAATCCTTCTTGGTTATTGGGTTACTTTGGGACATATATTGGAAAAGATAAGTTGGGGCCAGATTTACCAAGTTTCTGGTCTAGAGTAGTGGTGTCTGCACACAGTGCACATCATGTCTTCTGGTTCAAGTCCAACCTCCTGTCAGAGGGTGAAAGATATGGATGGAGATCATAGAGGTAGACTGAAAGATTCAGGCTGAGGGACCACTCTCTTGATTTCTGCAGTAGGTCAATGGCATGAAGAAACAAGCAAGAGGAGCTGCTATAGATGAAAAGGGTCTTACGAGGTGTAACAGGCTGAAATGTTTGAAAGCTTGTTTTTGGCTACTGACTCAAAGAAACCAACTCAAAAGATAGCTTTGTGAAATAAGGGAAATCTGTATGAACTGTGATTTTGATAGTATTGAGGAATTGATGTTAATTTTTTTAGGAGTGACAAAGATATAGTTATGTAGAAAACATCAGTGTTTTTAGAGACACTTCCTGAAGTAGGAGGGGCTGAAATGACATGAAGTCCAGGATTCGCTGTAAAGAAACAGGAAAAATAGGACAGATGAAGAGATGTACAGGTCTTGATCATTGTTTTTTTTTTTTTTTAAATATCACATTTTCTTTTGTTTTTGAAAGTGGCAGTTTCTTTTTATTTATTTTGTTTAATTTGGGAGGGGTAAATTAGGCTTATTTATTTATTTATCTATTTATTGGAGGTCCTGGGGATTGAACCCAGGACCTCGTGCATGCTAAGCACATGCTCTGCCACTGAGCTCTACCCTCCCCCTTGCTCATTGTTGAATCTGGGGTTTGCTACGCCATGCTCTCCACTGAGTATGTTTGAAAATTTTGATAATACATAAGTTTTAAAAAACAACAGCTGACAAAGATAGGATTGAAAGTAAAGTTAAAAAGGTTGATTCCACCTGCAGTCCCAGGTGAGTAAGAGCCCACGGTGACACCGCTGTGGCAGGTAGGCTGGGCGAGTGGGTAGCTGATGGAAGCGGGTGGGCTGCCCCTCATTCCAAGGCAGAACCGAGGTGGCCTCTTGGGAAACCCTGAGGCTCCGTCTTTTGGAGTCACACCCTGCTCTCCAGCCCACGGAGGACAGGCTGGCTGATGGAACAGAAGCCCCCACTCCACTTGTGTGTTTGTGGCTACTTGGCGGTTCTTGCTACCCCAGAGCAGGAGTGTGATAAACAGCAATTATGGGGAAAGCTAACCATGTTGTTTTTCCCAAGATCAAAACTCCATCTCTCCTCTGTTAACATAAGCCACCAAAAGTTGATCTGTATTTAATTTTCCCTGGGTGGTCCTGGGTTGACATTGTGCCCTTTTGCCTCACCCTAGGAACTCGAGAACCCAATCTTTCGTTCCATCTGCTTCTAAGACAGCCCGCCTCCCGCTGCTGGCCCGGCGGTTCCAGCCTGGATTCTGTGTTTTGAAACCTCGTCTAATGTTACAGAGAACAAGAGATCCTTACATTTCATGTGAATATTCTGCGTGTGTCCTGGCCACATTTGTGCACAATTGGTCTGCATTCATGAGAAAGCTGCTGAGCGGGAGCTTGGATGAAAATGTGACCCCTCCCTGCCCCCACTTAAAGGATCCCCTAGACTGGAGACTGTCCAGTAGCTTGCAACGGAATAAGTGAACCCCATTTTGTGAGCAAAGAGGTTCTGAGGGCTGGCGATCTGGGTTCACAGTGAAAGGACCCTGCCTGCCTGGCAGGGACTCTTCTAGAGGTGAAATTGTCAGGGTGAGGGTGGGGGCGGGGGTGGAGACAAAAAGTAGCAGTAACAGCTCTGGAGAAACCTGAGCTCACCGCGTTTTGAAAGAGCCTTTGCACACTGGAATTCTTCCTGAAGGCTGCTTCTCTTTCTTCAATAATGAGCACAGACTTCTGGCCAGTCTGCGCTCTCTGAAGAATGTGTTTCTCTGGCACCTGCAAGGCGGGGCTTACCCAGAAACACAGAAATGCGCACGTGGCTGCGTGCTCAGGGACCAGTCACAAGTCACAGGGCCCACGGAGGCCAGGCAGGGGGCGAAGGGAGGGGTAGGGTAGTAAACTCATGTGTCTCTCCTACCTGAGCATCTCAACCTGGACCCATCCTCTCACCGCGCAATGAAACACACTGCTTTGTTACTTACCTTCTGGCACTCTCAGGCTACCAGACAACGGTGTTTGAAATTTAGCCATCATTTGAAACTTCATTTCACTGTCTTCCATGGCCCTATAAGTCTGAAGTCTGTTCCTGTTGAAAATCCTAAGAAAGCTGGATCCAAATCATAAAACACAGCTTGTATGCAGAATTCCTATGATGTGGGCATCTTGAATTCATTATGCCTATGGCTTTATAGGGTCTATTTAAACTGTATATACAAAAGTGAATATAAACTTTATGATTCATTTTGCCCAAGAGGAAGAAAAGGATGAGAGGAAATTAAAGTTGTGCCCTGGCACATTCACTGAGGTGGAGCCTCAGTCAATGCCGCTGATATACTTGGATTTCAGGGGTCGGGACAGCATCCCCTCCCAGGACAGCCTTTCTGCGAGAGCATGCTCATTTCCCTGGAGGCTGACCGTCTTGTTTTCAAAGGTTCCTGCTCGTCATCAACTGAGAATCTGCCAACATGAAACTACCTGATGGCTTGGAGCAAAATTGTTCACATTTTTCGGGGCTGTGGATGAAATTATACATCCAGAGATCTGGGGCTCTTGCTCACTTGTGTGTGGGTATTTATTAATCATACCAGAGCCTTCCTGGAGATGTGTTCAGAGATAAACTCATTCAGATACGATCGTGAAACTCTAGCCTGAGAAAGCAGACTTGAAAAGCTCCATTTCAGCAACCTTGCTTTTCAGGTGAGGCAGAAATCCCTGATCTCAGTGACAGAAAACTCTGATGAGGGCAGCCTCAGGTCTCCTTGGCATTCCGTCACTGTTCAATGTTCTTAAAGTCACTTGTGGTCCCTGAAAATGTCTCGATGAACTAAGTTATATGTGTTGGCTTTATGGGTAAAATAAATCAACATATGTAAAACACTGTATATAAAATAAATCAATATATATAAAGTCAATAACATATAGAAGGGCAATTGGCACGTAATAAATGTTATATACTATTGTTTCAGCATCTGGTTTTTAAAACAGTGTGATCTGACTTATCTATCCTCATCCATTAAGGGACACTGGGTTTGAATCCTGGCCCTGCTACTTTGTAGCTCTGTGATTTCAGGCAAGTTAAACAGTTTTTGCCCTAGTTTCTTTCTCTGCACAACAGACGTAAGAACAGCACCTTGTGATACTGTTCTGAAGATTAAATGAGTGAATAGCAAACTCTTGGAACAGAGTCAGCACTCGGTAAGTGCCCTGTGAGGGTTAGCCATTATAGTAACTATTGCAGCTGGAAAGATAGCAACTGAAATGTTGGCAGTAGTGTTTCTGGGTGGCAGAATCATGGATGGATGTTTGTTTCTCTTCATATTGGGTCAGTATGGGCTTCCTCTAGGACAGGAGGACATTCTCCGCCGTGCATAATCTTTGTGTGCCTAACCCGTGTGTCTTGCTGATAGTTAGTTACCCAATAAACGCTGAACTCATCTGTCAGGATCACACTGGGTGATCAGCATCTCTCCCAAATAGCCACCTTCATTGTCTCATGTTTTCATAACTGTTTAGTCAGTTTCAGGAGCAAAATTAGTAAAGTGAGATGAAATAAACAAAGCTTAGTAAATAGCAATAATCATGAACATGTTTCTCACAAAACTGTGTGTCTTTTTGAAGACTCCTCGAGGGCTTAGATAATGGGTTCTGGACTTACCCTCGTGAGAGAGGCCTCTCTGTAAGCTGCACTATGTGGTTTGCCATAAAAATAACGAACTACTAGTTAATCATGTGCATATGTAGCCCATGTACTGGTGGTCCCCTGGGAACGGTAAGTAAATGGGATTTGATGGAAGTTACCCCTCTGGATTGGCAGTGAAATTGGCAGTCAGGAAAAACAGAAACAGCAAAAAGCAAGAAAACAAGAAAGCATATACAGTATGATTCCATATACATGTAAAATTATATATGCAAGTCTGTTTGTACATATATGTACAGAATAGCTTAAATGTAAGTGGAGGTTATCACTGCATAGTGACATTTGGGGTGATTTTTTTCTCTATACATTTCTGTGCAGAAAGATGCATGCACACACACATACAATGTTTGAGAAAAAGAAAAAAATAACCACATACTTTCAATTAAGTGCTCATCAAAGGAACTGCTCTGTTCAACAGACTTCAAAAATTAACTGTAAGGAAAAAAATTGACTAAGGATATAAAATCTGATGTCTCGTAGGGTTGCCAGATTTAGCAAACTAAAATACAATATACTCATTTAAATCTGAAGTTTGATAAGCAATGGTAAGTATATCTCATGCAATATTTGGGACATCGGCTCTTTTCTTCTATAAAAAGGTAGAAGAAAAGAGGTAATACTCCTACCATTATTTATACTTCTTTTCACTCTTTCTTTCTCTAAGTAGCTTTTGTTTCACATGGCCAAAAATCATACTGCATGTACCGTTTTCATTCATTTACCAAATTTGTATTAAATTTCTGCTCTGGGATCAGGCACTGTGCTAAGCACTGCAGATATCCCAGGGGTAACACACCATCGACTTGGCCACCACTTAAAGTGAAATCATTTTTTTTACATGGTTTTTATATAAAACAATTTAAATGACTGCATAATCTGCCCTCAAGTCGGCATATTCCATTTTACTTAACCAGTCTTCTATTGTGGGTTAATTTATTCATTCATTTACATATTCACTTTATGCTATTATAAATAATACTGTCTTGAATGTCTTTGCACATCAAGCTTTTCTCAAGCTCCAGCTTATTTGCTTCTAAGTGATATCTAAAAATATTATTTTAGGTGGGTGGGGAAAGCTCAATGGTCGAGCATATGCCTAGCATGTATGCATGAGGTCCTGGGTTCAATCCCCAGTACCTCCATTTAAATTAAAAATAAATAAATAAATAAATAAATAAATAAATAAATAAATAAAATCTTTTAATTTTAGGATACAGGGAATTTCATATTAATTTTTATAAAAAGGCTAATTGACTAAAATAACAAAAATTTGAGCGTCTTTACTAATGTTTGCTCACCTTTTCATATATGTGTTTACCAACTTTATTTGCTAGATTATCTATTTATTTTTAGGGGTAAAGTCTTAGTGAACTTTATGAACTCATATAAAAGGTCTCTTAATTTTGTGTCATATTTGTTATTTGCATTTCTCAGCCTGTTGGTGTTTTATTTTTGGTTATTGGTTTTATTTTTGACCTAGAGCAATTTAACATTGTGTCTAGTAAAATCTGTTCCTCTCTTGATTTTTGTAAAACTGCTTCTCAGTATAGAACATCACTTTTCTATCCAGATGTTTACTATCTAATTAATTCTTTTTTATTATATTTTCTATTTTAAAACATATTAAAATCTTAAATCATCTGGAATTTATTTTGGCATAGACTTGTACTGAATAGCTAATAAGACTTTTTCCCAAATGATCCATCAATTATTCCCAAAGAAAACTCCATCTTTCTTTATCTTTCCCATTGACTTTTGTGATGACTTTTTATCATCTATTTTAATTTTCTTGTATAATAAAGTTTATCTTGGGACTTTATTTACTATTCTTCTGATCTGTCTGTTTAGTTGAACACCATTATCATGCTTTTCTACATTATAAAATCTAACGGCATTTTATTATAAAGCATTATAGTATTATATTATAAAGTGTATAGAATGTAAATTATTACAGCTTTACAATATATTTTTAAGCATTATAGTTATTTCCCTAATTTTATACTCTTCTTTCTAAAAAATGATTACATTCTACAAAACTTCCATTGAGATTTGAGTTGAAATAGTGTGAAAGCTATGAATTAATTTGATAAGAAAGAACATTTCTCCACCCAGGGAAATGGAATGTCTCCATTTATCCAGTTCTGCTCTTATATGTTAACAAAATCTTTTATCTATCTCATTTCACCTTTCTCTTACGAAGGTTATACCTGGGTTTCCCATATCTTTCAAGACTGACACCCACCAGATCCACCCTGGTCTAGCCAGTTCAGCTCCACTTTTGGCTTTCATACATTGTCTCTAAGTCATTGTTCAGTTATTTGAAAATTACTGGACTAGTCAATCTGTTAAGATCCTGAAAGTCTCAATTCTGTTATCTCGTAAATGCCTGGTGCTTTCTTGACTCTGCCTTTGCTAGAACTGCTCTTCCTGCCTGAAGACTCCCCTCCGGATCTGGATCCGAACCAAGCCATTCCTTACACTCCACCAGTCTCCCTCCTCCTCCTCATCCAGACTCTCTAGGGCTGGAAGGCTCTCTGCTCCTTTGACACTTAGTCATGTGTAGACAGTCCCCAACTTATGATGGCTCCACTTCCCATTTTTCAACTTTACAATGGTGCGAAATGATGTTTTCAGTAGAAACTGTACTTTGAATTTTGAATTTGAATCTTTTCCTGGGCTAAATATACACAGTACATCCTCTCTCATGATGCCGGTAGCAGCAGCCGCAGCTCCCCATCAGCCAGGCGATCATGAGGGGAAGCAACCAACACGCCTCAAACCGCTCTGCACCCACACAGCCTTTCAGTTTTTCACTTTCAGGGCCGGATTCAATAAATTACATGAGATAGTCAACACTTCAGTATAAAATAGGCTTTGTGTTAGATGATTTTTCCCAACTGCAGGCTAATGTAAGTCTTCTGAGCATGTTTAAGGTAAGCGAGGCTAAGCTGTGGCGTTTGATAGATCAAGTGTATTAATACATTTTCGACTTTTGATATTTTTAACTTAGGACGGGCTTATGGGGCTATAACCCCATCGTAAGTTAAGTAAGTTCTGTGTTTCTAACTATCCAAACCTTGTCTTTATTTTTAAAATTAGATTATAAGGACTTTGAGAGCAAGAACCATAAATTCACATCTGTTACAATGACATAGTGTTTTATATGTTGTATATGTTCTTTAAATATTTATTAAGTGAATAAAGGAATAGATTGTAAGCACAGAATAAGAAACATATTTGCTTGTTGGTTTGATGCTATGAAAATACAATGGAAGCACTTGTTAGTTTTCTGCTGTAAGTAAAACTCCATATCTGAATGTAAAAAAAAAAAAATTAAAAATACTAAAGCTTCCAACACCTTCGCCAGTCTGTTCCTCCAGTTTTGGGGAGATCTCCTGTATTTCTGAGATGCCCACTTTCAATAAGCACGAACAATGTAAAGTTTACTGAACTATCCAGATTTATCTTGTGTAAATACAATTAACTCCCCTTATTAGAGTGAATAAAAAGCCATGAATTTGAAGATTTGCTCACAGGACCGTAAACACTCTCACCTTGTATTTGTGTGAAAATCTACTTGCGCTCACACTCACACAGTCTCTAAACACTGAGAAATGTGTGAGGAATTGCTCATTTGGGAGGACGGGTGGCAGCTATAGAGGCCAAAGGTGATTTTATCTATCTATCTATTTATTTATGTATTTATTTCTTTATTGCCAACTAGGTTTTCCTCTGATTACGACAGTAAGCACAAACCAAGAGGGTTTGTGTTTTCCGGTGAAGCAAGAGGTTCTGAATAAATGTTTCTTAAAGAAGCAGACTTAGCATCCTGAAACTTTGGCCAAAAATCCAGAAAAAGAAATAGAATCAAGCACCATGCGGCTGGAGTGGGGGTTGGCTAGTGGTAAACACTCATAGCACACTTCTTTTGAATGTATTTTTTCTGCTCCTGGTATAATATGTCTAGTTGAATAACCTTTTTCAGGGTCCGCTCCATGTCAGGTACTATCTGAAGTTCTCCCCTAGCCAGCTGTCAGTCTGTAGCCTCTATTTGACACCTATGGGGTATAAAGCATTATAGAAAAAGTCTATGATCCTGCAATCTTGCTTCCCCCTTACTGATCCCACAAGCCCCACTGATTTAGGCATTCATTTCCTAAACATAGAAAAGAAAGGATCTTGATATTTTTTGCCCCTTCTCAATCTCACAATACCATCAAAGCAGTGCAATTTCTAGATAGAAAGTATTTGAAAGACTATTAGATTTCTAGGGCTGCCAAACAAAGTACCACGAGCTGGATGGCTTAAAGAACAAAAATTCATTGTTTCACAGTTCCAAGGGTCAGAAATCTGAAATCAGAATTTGGGCTCTGCTCTCTCTGAAACCTGCAGGCAAGAATCCTTCTGTGCTTCTCCTCCATCTTTTGGGAGGACCAGCAATCTTGTAGATTGCTTGTAGAAAGTGTTCCTTGGCTTGTAAACACCTTGCCCTGCTCCGCCTCTGTCATCACATGGCCATCTCCTCCCTTTGTATCTCTGTCTTGATGTGTCTTCTTATAAAAATACCAGTTGAATTGAATTAAGGGCCTACTCTTATTCCAACATAACTGCATCTTAACAGTTACACCCGCAATGACCTTATTTCCAAAAAAGGTCAAATCCCGAGGTACTGGGGGTCAGGACGTCAGCATATCTTTTGGGGGTTGCAGTTCAACCCACGCAAAACCTTGTTCTTTCACCAATTCCTTTTATGGCTGTTTCCTTCTAAGGGAAGTTAGAATCTCAGAGGTTGAGTTGGAGAGTAAACTTGTATGAAATGATGCATTATTCGTCTTGGTACTCTTGGTTTCAAGAGACCAGAAATCCATTTTCCCCTAGGAAAGAGGGACTGAAAGGAATTCTGGGATTATAGAGACAAAAGAACAAACCAATCAGACTGTGAGAGGTCAGGGCTCCAGGCTGGCCTCAGAAGCTACTGGAATCCAGGGTTAGAGTGGATCAGGGTTTCTTTCATTCTCTTCTTCAGGCTTCATCTCTGATGAAAGAATGTCTCCTACTTGTAGGTAACATGGCTTCTGTCTAGTCCCAAGTTTTACCCTTAAGCTTTCTAGCACTAGAAAGGACTGCCTTCAAGGCTGGACCTCAGGGTCAGACACCCTGCAGGAGAGAGCAGGCAGCCCATGGGGTCAGGGTGCCTAGCCACGGACCAGTGAACTTTGGCCGGTGGGATGGAGTCCAGAAAAAAAACAATGCAGTTCCTGTAGTAGCCATGTTGATGTGGACAAGTGGAGCAGGGAACTGAACAGACAATATTACAGATGTTTGCTCTAAAAAGACAATTCAAAAGCAGAAAATCCAATTTTTATGTAAATTATCCAGATGGGTTCCAATGCTGGTTCATATTCACCAGAGAAATTACTCTGTTCTCTATGTTGTGTCATTTAGTAAATCAGGTTTATATCTGTGCTCTGGGGCAACGACCCATGACATAGACTAAATCTGAATTCAAATAGTAATTTCTGATTAATTTGAAAATTGACTAGGTCAGATGGTTTTGCATACATGGTTTCTGTCTTTTTGGGGTAGTCGGTGAGGTCCTTATATCCATTTATGGACCCAAGATTTATTTGTAGAAACAGACTTTCAAAATAATTAGTAACATTTACTAGAGTTCATTTGTTTTTAATGGAGGTACTGGGGATTGAACCCAGGACCTCGTGCATGCTAAACACACGCTCCACCACTGAGCTGTACCCTCCCCCTGGAACACTGGAGTTTAAAAGTGGTTGTTTTTAAAGTTCATATTTTTAGAAAAGCTATCTTTCCTTTTATTTCTTGAAAAGTATTTTTTTTAACTGTGAGAAATAAGCAACTATGCAAATACTAATTCACTCCAGGACTATGGAGAGCATATTAAACGTACTTATTTACTTCTAGATCATCAGTACTGATGATCTGGCTAAATCAATCAGAGAAAATAAAAGCAAGTTTTACCCCCCGCCACTGCTAAACTGCAGAGACCAGTGATTATGGGAGCATGATCTTTCTCCCCCCAGACGTCAAATTCTCAAGGTCATAAGTGACAAATGGCTCTAGTGAGCATCACGCCTGAATCCCAGCTGCTGAAGGGGTATTTTCATCTGGATGCAAGTGGGCACCTCACACCCTACTTATGTAAAAGCAACTTAACCTTTGCTTCACCAGGACTCTCTCCCTCACGTGGCATTACCGTCTTCCCTGATGGTCAAGTCCAGGGCCCAGACAGCTCTTTCCCTTCATCCTTGCCTTCTGTGAGTCACCAGAATATTGTCCAAGGTACTGCTGATGTCAATGGTTCCCAAACTGGGCTGACAGTCAGAATTACCTGAGGGATTTAGGTGAACTTGGATTTGAGGTCCTATTACTGGAGATTCTGTGGCAGTGAATCTAGACGTGTCCTGAAGATCTGCATTTAGGTCCACTTCCCATGTGATCAGATGACTGCCAGGATCTAGGAGTCGAGGTCCTAAGTATCTCCATTCTCACTGCTGCTGCCCTGGCTCACTGCCTCTAGCCCCACATCTGTTTCCAGATCCACTCATCAAGTCAGCCTCTAGCCCAGTCAAGCGCTGCAACACATGCATTTGAATGCCTGCCTTCTCCAGACACTGTGCCAATCAGTGGAAGTATAAAGATGAGTAAAACAAATTCCTCCTCTCAGGACAAGTCTTTAGTGAGGGAGACAATCTAGGAAACGAAATTCTGCTCATGAGCGAGGTGCTGCAAGTAGGAGATTAGGAAATACCCTGAAGCCCCAAAGCGGGACTGGTTACCTCAGCCTTAGGAAGTCTCCGAAAGCTTCACAGAGGAAGTAATGCTGAATTTAGGATAAGGACAAGTTTATCAGACAGAGAGAGAAGAAGGGAGAGGGCATGCCAGACAGTTTTAAGCCCGGGAATAACATGACTAGATTGGTGTTTTAGATTTATTTCCAGACTTATCTTTGGGGATCACACTTCAGAACTTCTGCAAGGCCTGTTTGAGAGATCTTAATGGCTCCCCAGTGTCCTGGGCATCAAATCCTAACTCCGTGGTCTTGTGGTCAATGTCCTTGGTGACGCAGCCCATCCCTCTATCACTGTCACCTCTCCTCATCTTCCTGCCTGTTCTCTGGTCATGATGGATGTTTGGCTCTTCTTTTAAAAAGCTATGATTTCACTTCTCAAAGACGGTTCCCTCCCGGTCCTGTTCTTCCGCCCTTATTGCTTTGCTCACTCCCTTCTCCTCACCTCGCTTGGATAGGTGGCGGCCACACCTCTCGGCCTTCAAGTCCAGCATCAACAGTGGGAAGAGCAGGTGCGGGGACTCTGTCTGTGCTTCACTACTTCGCAGCTGCAGGATGCTGGGCAGGCTGCTTCACCTTTCTGAGTCTGTTTTATCATCTGTCAACCATGTTTAATAATAATTACCAAATAGGTTCTGAGGATTTAAAGAGAAAAATGCTTATTAAAACATTCCCAGCGTAATCTTCTCTTTCTTGACATGGGTGGTTACACAGGCACTTGCTTTGTGATAATTCATTAAACTGTATATTTATGTTTGTGCCCTTTTCTATGTGTGTGCTGACGTCAATGAAAATGTTAGAAACAACTGCCTAGTCCAGCTCAGTTGGGTCTTAATAAATATTGTAAATATTGGTTGTCTTTTCTCTTTCTCATTTCTGCTGGAAGGCAGACGACCCAGAGTTGGGCTGGATGGCTAATTCAGGCATAACAGATTCAGATTCGCAAGAGTCTAAAGGTGCTGCATGGAAGAAATGAGGGCACTAAGAGGAAATTTAATAGGAATCAATGTGCAGGATGTTCAAAAGGAAAGGGTCCAGTAATGAGTGGGAGATGTGCTTTAAGAGGAATCGTTATGAAAAAGCTCAGAGATTTCAGCCGACTACAAACTTGATCTGAGTCGACAGTCCAGCTTGGCCCCTCGGCTCCATGGCCCACTGTTAAACAAGTAAGCAAACAAAACCAAACCGACCAAAACAAAATGGATATCTCAACACAATTTTGATTTTCAATAGCGGTGTAATACTTAGATCCCGGGAAGTAAATTAACCCATTGACTTCTTGCACCTGTCAGATCAGACCTATACCGTGCACCTTCGGTCATGGAAGCCTATTATTAAGATGGGCCAGACCAACCACCAGGCAGAGGTCTATGGCTATGGTCCTAAGAGGGGCCTAAAGCTGTTGTATGAAGATCTAGAAAATTTAGCCTTAAGAAAATATTTGAAGGCTGACTGGCAGGGCTTTCTATATAAAAGGATTTGCAAGGGTGGTTAGATTTATTCTATGTGGTTTCATAAGGGAAAACTGGAATCAACAGGTGAAAGTCTAGAAAGATTTTGGATCATATTAAGCACTGAGATGGCTCATGACTGGAGCAACCTGAAAGTAGAATGGATTGCTTGTTTGTCATTGGCAATATTTAAGCAGAGCCTTTATGGTTATGCATCATGGACATTGATGATGACACTTTTATTTGGGATGGGATGATAGATGATATACTTCTGGGATGGGCTGAATTATGTCCCCCCTCAAGATGTGCTGTAGTCTTAACTCCTGGTGCTTGTGAATGTGACCTTACTTGGAAAAAGGCTCTTTGCAGTTGTCATCAAGTGAAGATGAGGTCATGAGGGTCAATTGTAATCCAATGGTTCCAATGACTTTATGACTTAGAAAAGCGTAAGAAGAGCTACAGAAGCAGATGGGGAGAACGCCAGGTGAAGACACAGGCGCTCACAGGGAAGAAGGCCATGTGACGACAGGGGCAGAGATCGGACTGGTGCAACTGCAAACCAAGGAAGGCCAAGGGTTACAGACAACAGCCGGAAGCTAGGAGAGAGCATGGCTCTGCCAATACCCTGATCTCAATCTTCTGGCCTTGAGAATTGTAAGATAATAAAATTCTGCTGTTTAAAGCTGCCCAGTTTGAGGTACTTGTGACAGCAGCTTTGGGTATTTAATATACTGTCCAAAATCCATGTCCATTTATAGGCTCTGAATCCTGACTACAGGATACAGGTAGGCCTGCTTTCCAGGCTCGTGTCTGGACATTCTGATGTCCATGACGCTCTGCAGCCACCCCCAGCATTGCCCATGGCTGCTGAATCGATAGGAGACCCTATGCCACATTTCTCCCTCCCCTTCCAGCCCTGCTTTCAGGCCCAGCAGAGGCCAGGGCTCAGAGTCTGGGAGGTCTGTGAGGCCCAGGGTCAGGGTCAAGGTCAGGGAGCTCCCAGAGCTCTGTCTTGCTTACAGTAGGAGTCAGTAAACTCTGGGAGCTCTATGCCCAGAGTATATGAAAAAAGGCACTCTGATCTGCAAATAAGTCACCTGCCAGTGAACTTCTGGAACATGATCATTTGTGAGTTCAGGGACAGCCTGCATTTGACGCTCAGGCCCAGTTTATAGATAAGGTTATAACTTTGCAGCATATTGTAACATTCAACCGTTCAGAAACATGCTGAAGGAGCTCATAAACAACTCATTTTTCCTCCCACTGAAACTCAGGAATGTCCTTTGAGGACTTTTGCTGAGATAGTGAATGATTTGCTTTTCAAAAAACTGTAAGTCAGGACCTCCATGTGATTCCCGCACAAGAGCAGCCGGTCACGTGCAGGGCTTCTCTGGGTGCCCAGTCCTCCCCGTCGGGGAGCAGACAGGACCTGCGTAGGCTGAGACCCAGATCCAGAGACGAAGGGTAGGAGGCAGTTCTTCCCGAGAAAAACCAAGTACAATTTGGTCCTCCCTCTGGCCTCCTTAAAGGGACAGCAAGAGCTTGAGTTCTTGAGACCCTGAAATCCACTGGGCCCTTGCCCTGGTGTGGGCCCCTGCCTGCTGGCCTCCCTGCACCTCACCTCAGCCACACAGCTCAACTTCATCACTTTACATGTTGGAGTTTCTCATGAGATTGCATTTTAATACACAGTCCACAGCTAACACACGCATGCATGTGTGTGTATGTGTTTTGTGTGTGTGCCATTTTGAAAACCATTCATTACGGTCTTGAAGAACATTGTGGTGGGTTGAATGGAGGTCCCCCCAAAGGATATGCCCTTGCCTTACCCCTGGGAACTGTGATGTGAATTTATTTGGAAAAAGCATCCTAGCAGATGTAATTAAGAATCAGGAGCTGACACTGAGGGTCTGGCTTCATCCAGGGAGAGCATTTAGACTCCCCAGAGGAATAACAAACAATTCACCTTGACTGGGCCCTCACCACATGCCCAGACTATTCTGAGCATTTACATGTTCTCTTCACATCTTCTATTGAATATTGTTTCTTAAAACAGATTTTTAAATTAAGGACTTGACAATGGAAATTTCAAGGTTACAAAGATTGTATATTTTGTCAAAAATTTGGAGAATACATATTCAGTATTGCTGAAAAAAATAAAAAGAATCTGGAGCTTAGACCATCCTGGATTTTCTGAGTAGGCCCCAAATCCGATGACCACTGTCCTTGTAAGAGACAGACGCAGAGAGAGAAGAGGGGAAAGCCACGTGAAGACAGAGGCAGAGATAGGAGTGATGCCAGCACAGGCCAAGGAATGCCGGACCCCCAGAAACTGGAAAAGACAAGGAACAGATGCTCCCCTAGGCCCTTAGAGGGAACCCGGCCCTGCTGACTCCTGCATGTCAGACTTCTGGCCTCCAGAACCAAGAGAATACATTAAAGTTGTTTCAAGTCACCAAGTTTGTGGTGATCTGTTGCAGCAACCACAGGACACTAATTAGAACCATGACGAGGCATCTGAGTGCACCTGAGAGAGGAGAGTGGGGATTTCTGCCCATCACTAACCCCTGGACCTGCCCTTTCTTGGTGTGCACCAATGATCTCAGCCCCGAGTTAAAACGAACATCATGATTCTACTTCTGGGAGTCTGTCCAGAGGAAATAACAGAGAAAACATGCAAGGATTTATCTCCAAGCGTGTTCATCACAGTGCTGTTTGGAATAAAGGGAAGTTGGAAGCAATCTGAATGTTCCACCATAGGGGATCAATTAAACAAATGACGGTGCAGCCATTCAAAAGGATCCTATGAAGCCATTAAAATAACATTACAGAAATGTAACTATTGATGTGGAAAGATGTTATCATTTGCTTGTATAAAAATGCATTATGTTATGATCTCATTAAAAAATACATAGGTACACGTACTATGTGTGTATACATAGAAGAGTCTGGAGCGGAGTGTCAACAGTGATTTTCCTTGAGAGAATGGGTGTTTTGGGTTCTTTTTCCTATCTTGTCTGTGATTAATATGTAATTTACAATAATAGTGAAAAGCTTTTGCAATAATAACGACAATAATAATAATAAACAATGAAAGACATTCCATCTGGAGGGAAGAAAGAAGACTGAAACTTGCCATCAGCTACATGGTGGGGGGATATTTAAGGAGTTGGGTCTGGGAAGGGATTGATTCACACCAGGAGAGCCCCCACTCCTGGGAGGTCAGAAATTGATGCAGGCAGTTAGAGCGTCAGGAGTAAAGCAAGATGCAGAAGACATGAGCAACTCAGGATGTCTCAAAACCTCCTGCATGCTCACACCGCTGCAAATCTCCAAGAGATGGATGGGGGTTATAATTTCCCTCCCACCTTATTTGATCACTGAGCTGGGAACATATGCTAGTTCCCCTGCTCTGAGAAACACAGTTGGGGAAATTTTGGAATACCATCTGACAAATACCAGATCCATTAGGTGAGGAGCAAAACTACCCAGGTAAGAAACGGGGAAGAACGTTTTCAGTTCACGGAATGCCGAGAAAGGCAGGCCGTGCACCTGTCAGATCCATCAACTGAATACAAGCAACTGTGTCTGAAGACAATACTGAAAGTCTGGTGGGTAAGACTGAGGAGCCGGGAGTGGACGGGACGCTGTGGCTCTTTGGGTTCTGTACTTGAGAAGGGATGTGGGCGTTTTAGAGAAGGTCCTGAGGATGGTGGCAATCAACAATTAGAAGAGGTGATTACACGATCAGAGTGGGAGAGCCAAAAGGAGTGAAGGCATTGACAGGCTTTAGCGGGACATGATCTGAGTCCAAGCCGCAGTGTGCAGAAAAGAAGCCTGCCAGCAACGGCCTTCCTGGTGCTGGCTGCTGGGGAGAAAGCCAGCCTTTTCCTGAAAAGGGACACCGCATTCAGCTCTGCCTGGAGGCAGTGTAGTTCCTAGACTGATGTCTCCCTGCCGGGCCAACTCACCTGGCTTCTCTTTCCTGCCCACGTTGACCATACAGCTGTCCCTCATTTTGCTATGTTTTGTACAAACTGAAGATCTGTGCAGCCCTGCATCGAGCAACTCTATCAGGGCCATTTTTCCAGCGGCATTTGCTCACTTCCGGTCTCTGTGTCACGTTTTGGTAATTTTCACAGTATTTCTGTTTTTATAGTGATTATTCTATGTGTTATGGTGATCTGCAATCAGCGATCCTTGATGTAACTATTACGACTCGCTGAAGGCTCAGAAGATGGTTAGCATTTTTTAGCAATAAAGTATTTTTTAATGAAGGCATGTACATTGTTTTTTTAGACCTAATGCTATGGCACACTTAATAAAATGACGGTATCGTGTCAAAATAAATTTCATCTGCACTGGGAAGCCAAAAGATGCACGTGTCTCCCTTTATTGTGATATCTGCTTCATTACAGTGGTCTGGCATCAAAACTGCAATCTCTCCGAGGTCTGCCTGTAGCTCTAAATTTGGTTTTTCTTTTTTTCTTATTCTAAATTCTTTTCTTCTCCCTGAGAAATGAGCCTTTAGGAAACTTGAGGCCTGGGCTCTGTTTGCTACAGAGTCTCAGGCCGTTGGGGCAGAGGGCGGGCGGGGTTGGGTGTCCACCCCTGGGCTGGGCAGGATGCAGGAGGCCCGGGACCGACAGGAATGCGAGGGGACATCCTGCACTGGGGGGACGCTCCTGGATTTTCACTTCCTGCCCCCCACGCCCCGAGCCCCAGGGAGGCCTGGCTGTTTTCGCCTTCCTTCTTCCTGTTGTCCCTCCCTTGCTCAGCGCAAGGCATCCAGCGTGAGGGCAGCAGAGGTGCCTCTGTGCAGGTGGTGTTCAGCTCTGCGTGGCTCTTAGTTTACATGCTCTCCCAGCTCCCCCGGGGCTGAGGTCACTTCTGCCCGGATACACAGCACAGCCCCCACCCCAAGCAGACGTGCTGACCTCCCCGCCTGCCCTCCCTCCATCTCACTCAAGGCGTCTATGGTATCCACACTTCACTGCAGGAAAGCTACCCGGGCAGCGTGTTGCCCCTGAAGTTCCCTGGTTCCTCACCCAGAGACTCTGATTGACAGGGTCTAGGCTACAGTGAATCTGCATTCATTAAAAAAAAGAAATACAAAACCAGACCAAACCAAACCAGACCCAAGGGATTTGTGATGCAGACCCACTGACAGCAGGTTGTTAGCTACACGAGGGCACAGCTGGACTCTTGGTCCTCTGCCTCTCACTGCAGGTCTAGTTGAAATACTATTTATTATTTTAAGGTTTTTCAAGTATGTCCTCTTCATTTCCAATGCAACTGGATGGATAAAGGCCAAATCCTTAGTCCATATTGTGTAACGAGGATGACTGTATAATTGATTGTCCAAGTTGGGATACTTGAGTGAGTGACGGGGACACTATTAATAATTAAGCCAAGAAATACTCGAGACCCGGCCAAGCTGGCTTATGCAATTGCTCTCTGTGATCTGGGCCCTCCTTGCCTCTTGGGCCTCCTCTGAATTCTCTCCTTCTGGGACCCCAGCCTCCCTATTAGAGATGCCAGGCTCCCTGCACTACTCGAAATTCCTTAACGTGCCTCATTTGCTCTCTCTTACCTCCGGGGCCTTGATCGTTCTGCTCTCTCTGCCATCTTCATACAGCTAAGTTCCCTCCTTCAGGCCTCAGCTTAGATGTTACCTCCTCGTCAAGTCTCCCCTGACCACCATCCTGCCCCTCAAGTTTGGGTGCAGGTGTCCCACCACCAGCTCTCACAGGGCAATGTTTAACTTACTCACGGTGGCCGTGTTTTCCATAATTGTCTGCACTGGCCTCTCTTTCCTCCCAGGAAGCTGGAAGCTCCTTTAGGACTAGATTTTATTCTTTACTACATTTGGGGCCTAACTTGTTTAGTAGACCCAATCATCTAGCGGGTCTCAGAAAACGATGGTCACGGTAGCATTTATTCCTCCCCCAGATTCGTTCCACACTGAATGAGCGTTCGCCACCATGTATCCTGCTAAATGCTGGACACACAGATGAGGCCGGTCCCTGTCCTCACCCAGTTCCCTCTCCAGGCCAGAGTCATCTTCTCAAACACGTTTGCATTTTAAAGGAGGTCTTTCTGGGTAGCCTCTGCCTTGATTGGAATGTCTCCAACTTTCATTTCCAGGTTAAAGGGAAAAACTGAGTGACCTGAGACATCTTTCAAGTCTTAAACATTTTTTGCATGTTGTCTAAACAAGACGGCCACCGCAACAAAAAAGGCGAGACATGGACGACAGCAATATATAACCCCAGCTGAACACAGTGCCTCTGCTGCCTGAGGGGGTCAAGGCTGGGCCTGCAACTTCCTGACAAGTTACTTACTTCCGTGCTTCAGTTTCCACATCAGTAAAATGAGGATGGGTAATTGTGCCAGCACATAGTAAGTGCTCAATAAATAGCACGGCCAATAGATGGTGTGGTCTGAGGGCTGCATCTCTGATCCAGATGCGCATGACAGGATCACAAACACATGAAAGGGGCCAGCAAACTCATCAGGAAACTGCAGCAGAGCGTGCAGGCCACTCCCCATCTCTGTCTGGCTGTTGTAGAGAAACATCTGGAGGGTTAGGGCCAGCTGGAAGCAGCTTTAGGCTTGGACAATAGCCGCTCTCAAGTTTTGTCACAACCGGAGCACTACTGGGCGCTTAACTTGGAACATACTAAATACAAATACAGCAGGAGAAGCTGGGCATCTTGCAGGGAGCAAGGCAAGGAACACAAAGGACCTTCTTCGTCTGAGACTTTCAAAGATGAAAGGAAACTCGATTTAAAAATTCCTTTGGGGGTCTTTGATGTCACTGACCAATGACTGTCAATCAAGAGTGACTGGTTGATTGGTAGTGCTTTGTGCACGTTTCTTTCATGCCCAGAGCAAGAATAGCTTTGACAGTCGAAGCTCCGCTTAGTGGATGTTAAAGAATAAAGAATGTTGTTGTTTGCGTTGAGTTTGCCCAAATGCCCCCGTTTATGTCAATTGGGTTTAATTCAACCTGACTCTCTCCTATAGGGGAGGAACTTTCCAGCTGGGGAGCTGGGTGGGAGCTGGTGGTCAAAAGCAGACAACGGATCCTGAGCATCTGCAGGGTGTATTCCTGACTTTTAAACCCCATATGACGCTGGAGCTTCTCTTACCCCAGGCTCCTCCCTGACCCTCCTCCCTGTGAGCAGAACGGCCAGTTTTGAAGGGAGTCTGATGCGTCTGCCCTCCAGGGGGTCTGAGTGCTGTCTCTGCGAGGCCCTGTGCTGAGCGTTGGGGGTACAGGGGGTACACCTGAACAAGGCAGGGGCTCTCCCAGCCTTCTTGTTCCTCCTCTTCTTAGTCAGGGAGGGATGAGGATTTAAATAACAACCACACAGGTATTGCAGAACCAGGCCTCTGCTTCTCTTGGAAGCATCCCGGCCTGAGAGATGGCTGGTGGGGCCAGCACCCGGGAGAGGAGCTGCCTGAGGAAGAGCTGCCTGGTGGAGGGGAGGATCCTTCTTTGCCCCTTCCCAGCTCTGGTGGTTGCTGGTGATCCTTGGCTTTCCTTGGCTGCACATGCGTTACTCCAATCTGGTCTTTGCCTCTGTTGTTGCATGGTGTTCTCCTTGTGTGTCTGTGTCCAAACTTCCCTCTTCTTCTAAGGACACCAGTCATGCTGGATTAGAGACCACTCTAATCAGCATGGCCTCATCTGAACTTGATTACATCTGCAAGGACCCTATTTCCAAATAAGGTCATATACATATGTTTCAGGTAAACATGAATTTTGGGGGGACCTATTTGAATAGTGACTTTTGACTGAAGATCCTTTTGTATCTTTTGAATTTTGCATATTAAACGTATTAGTAGCCACTCATTAGGCATCCTTGCCTATTCGATGAGTATGTTTTGATTCTATTTAATTGGGGAAGATTCAAAATCCCTAAAGCAAAGCAGAGTATCAAAAACCAGGTATTCGGCCCAGCACTGCTGCTCCCCCATCCCTCTCCCTTGAGCCATGATTGCAATAATTCCTGAGGCTGTAAACCCCCTAAGGGCAGGGCCAACTCTGTTTTCTTACCAGTGCAGTTGCAGTGTCTGGCTCTTGGTACATGTTTGTTAAAGAATGGATATATGTATGATGAAAAAGAATCTGAAAAGAAAAAAAATACATGTGTGTGTGTGTATATATATGTATATATAACTGAATCATTTTGCTGTACATCTGAAACTAACATTGTAAATCAACTACACTTCAATTTAAAAAAAATCAGTTAAAAAAAAAGAGAATGGCTATATGGATGAAAAGAGATGAATATTTCCTTTAGATGTGGATGGCTTTTTGGAAATCATTTTGAGCACTGGCATATTTAGGCAAGAAGAATGATAAATGGAAAGATGTCTTACGTATTTATATGATTTTAACATTCATAAGGTCGTTTTGCATATGATTTAATCTGACACTCACCCATGCTTGAGAGAGAAGCTGAGTCCAAAAGAAATTAGGTTTCTTGCTCAAGTTCATGGGGCCAGTAGTTAGCAGGTTAGACCCGTGAACTTGAACCCAAATCTCCTTGCTGCTGCTGGGCTTTGAGTCTCTCTGCTTTTAGCAAACAGGTTTTGGTGAAGCACAGTCCTTCTACTCCACTCGTCTCAGTCTGTCATGAAAGAAGTTTCAGTGGAGAAGGCTATTTTTCTCTTTGGAAACGAAAAAAATATACATTTGAAAATAAGAAAAGTAAAATTCTAATTTGATATGAGAAAAGCCAAATGAAGGGTTTTTTTCCCCCAAGCTAAAAGCTAACCTTGGAAATCTAAATATTAAACGTTTAACATTTAAATCATTTGCTTAAAAAAAGTGGCCCTGAGATGCTCAGAGCAGATTATTCTTAATTATTACTCTGAATAACATTGTAAACATTTCTATTTTCCTTTTTCCTACTTATGACACACTGTCATCATTGGTAAGATTTTCTGTGAAACTCCAAATACAAATAAATATTTTCATCTGGATGGCCTATATCAAGGGTTGGCACACTACGGCCTGTGGCCTGTTTCTGTATAGGCTGAGGGCTCAGAATGGTTATTACATTTATAAATGTTGTAATAAGAATAAAGAATACACGGCAGAGTATGTGGCTTGCAAAGGCTACATTTACAAAAAAAGTTTGCTGAGCGCTGGTCTATATTGATATTTTTACATTGTTGCCCTGAAACAAATAGATTGCCAGATGTTTCTCCAGCAAAGATGGCTGTATTCGAGATGAGCAGAAAATTGCAATTCGGGAGTCTGCAGCCATGATGAGCCACGGGCGAGTTTCTGCAAGCAAGGGAAGGAGAAGGCTTTTCTAGAGAGGAAAAGGAAGTTGGGAAGGCGGTAGTAAACAAGGAGCTCATGGCTTTCCATTGGCTGAGTCCTTGCCGAGAAAGAAGAGTCATCGTTCTTCTTCCTGTTGGGCTGTGCTGTTGTAGCTGAACATGGATGGGAGTGCCCCATTCTGGTCTCCAGACTCTATTTAATTGTCATTTATGTAATAACAACAAGTTCTTGGACCAGACATTATAGCATACATCTATATTTATCTATCCAATCTATTCTCCCCCTCATCCCACAAAAGGTTCTATTGAAGCAGAAGAACTCTCAAAGGTCTTATAAGCCTTCTGCAAAATAAACTCCCTCAGCGTACAGTCATAGTGTCCATGGCTTACAGGTTGATAGAGAAGATGCAGAATTGAACAGTCAGCTGCGTTCAATGAACGATAATGAGAAATGATGAAAAGCATGGAGGATAAAACCCCATGCGGAGGAGCAAGCTCAGCTAAGAAAGGTGATTTACAATTTATACAGAACTTCATAGTTTCCAAGTACATTTTAATTCCTTTTTATCAATTTTCCAATAACTCCTTGATGGTCTGTGTTCTGTTAACTATGGAAAAATCAATGAAAAAATAATGGTCTAAGGAGATGCTAAGCAGTCCTCTGTCAGTCTGTTTTCTGGTGCTTTATTGATACAGATTTTAAATATTCCTGCTTCCTCTGAGAGGTGATCGAATTGAGCTCTGATATCTGTGGTCACTGTTAGGATGTCCTCCTCTGGGATTTGAGAGTGGCCTTTAAGCTCTCAGGACCTCTCAGTTAAAGCGGAGATGCGGAACGCAGGAAGAGAGAAGGGCAGGGCTGGGAGGGAGGGCAAGTAGAAAAGAGGATTTTTGTCCTGAATCTGAGCCATCTTTGTTTGCTTTCCCCAAGGTGCACACAAAGCATGTTTACTTAGTGTAGGGGTGGGGTGATGGAAGAAAGTGGAGGGGAAGAGAATGTGAGGAAACGTGGTGAAGCAGCCAGGGTTACAGGAATAAAAACACCAGAGGCATTTGAGTCCTGGACACCAGTATTCAGCATATATCTTAACTAAACAAATAAATTGTCCCCAGTTTACAAACACAATCCTTCCCAAGGACAACTGCGGGCCGTTTACTCTTCTGGCCCTTGGGAGGCTGGAGAAATGTGCGCAGCATGTCACTCAAATAAACAAGGACAATGTGTGGTTTGCCACTTCGGTGTCTCCCCTCCCCACCCCCTTAATTATTGGACTGTTGGCTGCCTGCAAACAAGTCTTTATTTGCCAGGAGGGAAAAAGAGGAAAAAGTTGAAGAGTGAGAATCAGATCGATGACTCGCCTCAAGCTGATTTTTTAACATGAGTAGCCCCATGTTTCTGAGAGAATTCCGGGGTACACAGAAGACGGCTCTGGGGAGTCTCTGTGTTAGTGTGCTGGGGCTACCTTTACAAATGATCACAAACCGAGCAACTTAAAGAGCAGACATGGGTGGCTTCACAGCTCTGGGGCTAGAAGTCTGAGACTAGGGTGTTGGCAGGGCTGGATCCTTGTGAGGGCAGTGGGTGAAGGATCTCTTCCAGGCCCCTCTCCCTGGCTTGTAGATGGGCGCCTTCTCCCTGTGTCTCTCCATGTTGTCCTTCCTCTATGCACTCCTGTCTCCAAATTTCTCCTTTTTATAGGGACACGAGTCATATTGGATTAGTGCCCATCATGACCTCGTTTTAACTTGATTACCTTTATAAATGTCCTATCTCCAAATAAGGTCACATCTTTGAGCTACTGGGGGTTAGTGCTTCAACATGTGAATATTGTGGGGACAGAATTCTATTCATAACTTCTCTCACATCCCACTATGCACTCCATTTCTTTACTTTTCTAGCCTTCTGCCTATGTCCTCTTTTTCCTTCCAGCCCTGCCCCCAGCTCTGCCTTTCTTCTTCTGTCCACAGGGATCACCACGCCTCATGCACTGGGCTTTGACAATCCTTCTCAGCTTTTTTCTCCATTTCCATTATCACCACCATCCTGGCTGATTTCCACTGAGTGTGGACAGCCCATTCCACACCCAAACTCATCACTTCTTTGACTTCCTCTATGCCAAGGTGATCCTCATCTTCATTTTTCTCTAGCTCTGTCACTTGCTCCCTGGATGCAGTTTGGACCTTGCCAACCACATGAAGCTATGACACCTTTCTGAAATCTCCAAGGCTAGTATCCCACTCTGACACCCCCTCCAAGTTCCTTTCAGCTCCCTCACTCCCACATGCCCATCAAACCTGCCCTTTGAGCTGATAAACTCCTTTAGTCCCTTCCCTTCACTCATCTTCCCAGCTCCCTTCTAGCTGTTTCTTTTCCAGCATGCCACAGATCTATGCTGTCCAATATATTAGCCAGCTTCTAGGCTCATGTGATTATTTAAATTCAAATAAAGTTTAAAATTCAGTCCCTTAGTCACGCTAACCACATCTCAAGTGCACAATAGCCACATGTCGCTAATGGCCACTGTATTGAACAGTGCAAATGCAAGAACATTTCTATTACAGCAGAAGGATTATAAACAACACCACTTTAGATCTTCTGAGTCCTCCTTTGAACTAATTTTTAAATTTTGGACAATTTGCACAATTTGTTGAGTAAATGAATAAACCCTTAAATTTTTTTAAATCCCTTGTCCTTTTCCTGCCTCTCAGCCAACAGAGGCACAGCTGTGAATCAGTCCTCCCTCCCATCTGCTTTTTTCCTACACCTGACTGATCAGCACAGCTGGAAAATTTATTCATCTGGGTGTACAAGTATCAATTCATGCTTCTCATCGATAAAATGGGGACAATAACAGCACTCATAAGATTATTGGAAGGACGGCGAAGATGCCAGAAAAAAAAAGGCTTTTATCTATCAACTTTGAGGATCAAAGAATTATTCAAAACTTAGACCACTATTCGCCTGGACAGGCATCTCCCTTTGCTATTTTATAGAAGTACAACACAGAGTCCCCCTGACCCACCCTAAAAGAGAGAGATAATCATATAGTTTTTAAGTTGAAATTTGTTAATATAATAAATTATGTTAATATTTAACTGTCCTTGCCTTCCTGGAATAAATTCTACTGGATCATGATGTATTATCTTTTAAAAACACTGCTGGATTTATTTTCCCAATATTTTATTTTGAATGTTTGCTTGTCTAGTCATGAGTAAGAGTGGACTAATGTTTATAATAGCAAAAAAAATGATAACAATCTTAACATCCATCAGTTGGGGAACAACAGAATAAATTATGGTGTAGTGCACTATGGAATGTTATTCAGCCTTTTAAAATTAATTAGAGTTCCATATACTAAGCTGGAGATAGCCATGGTACATTCTTAAATGAAAAAAGCAAGTTACAAAAAGCCTTTAAAAAATTATTGGATGGATGGAATGAGATAATGCCAAAAAGTGATGAACAAAATGTTTGGCAAATAGTAGCAGCTCAATTAATTTTAGCTATTATTATTGTTTAAAAAAATTTTTTAAACCTCGGCTGGACTCTCACAATGTCCATCATGGCCCTATCTTTCCCAGTAACTGCATCCCTGCCTCTTTCTAGTCCTAAAGAAAAGAACCATTTTAAATCTACTTCTCTTCCCCTACAAAAAATTTTATTACATTCTTCTTCCAGGTCAGTGGGAGAAACTTTTGTTTTTAGTAATTCTTTCCAGAATAAGATAAAACTGCTTTAAGGTGGTGATTTTTCGTCTCTAACACTGATGGCCATACTGTTCCCAGAGAGTAGGTTCTTGTCTCTCACAGGAAAGAATTCAAGAGCTTAAGTTTATTTAGAGAGATACACGCTCCATAGGCAGAATCCGATCTGGGCCATCTCAAAAGGTGAGGAGAGAGATGGAGAGGTGTTGGGGGTTTAGTTTAAAGTAAAAGTGGTTACACACTCCACAGACAGAGTGTGAGCCCCACCCTTTTTTGCCCTTTTATGGTCAGCCTAGGAACTGTCATGGAGCCTGCGGCTGTGCCATGAGGCTCAGGTCCCCTGGAAGTTGGATCATCTGCCATCTTGTCCTGAACAGTTTGTCCTGCTCTCAACTGCTGTGTCATTCCTTCCATGATTGTGCCCTGCCCCCTTCCCTACTGTCTCAACACCTCTCCTTTACGACAAGAAAAAACGAAATGTGATTTCTGGACATGCCTCTTGGTAGGTGCTGCATTATTTTCCTGTGGCCCCTGCAACAAATGATACACTTGGTGGTTTAAAACAACAGGAATTTATTCTCTCATGGTTCTAGAGACCAGAAGAAGCCTGAAAGCGAGTTGTTGGGGGGCCATGCTCCCTCCAAAGATCCCTCCTGCTGGTGGGTCTCAGCACTCTGTGGCTGTGGCAGCACGACTTCAATCTCTGCTTCCTTCTTCATGTGGCCTTGTCCCCTGCGTGTGTCTCTCTGTCTTCTCCCCTTCTGTCTCCTAGGAAGACAGCTATCATTGGCTTTAGGGCCAACTCTTTTTTGGACTTGTAGAATTTTTATCTATGGAGACGGGAGTGATGACACAGTTGGTCAATGCCACTGAAAAAAGAAATTTGTTACTTACAGTTTCCCAAGAGAAAGGGGCTCCATGCCACACAGGGCCACGTGGAGGGCACCAGACTGGTCAGGAGGCAGTAGCAGGAAGGGAAAGCAGAGAGGAAATTCTAGGCCCCAGTCTTCACTGGAGTTTCTGCAGCAAAGGCAGGGCAGGGTAAACCTTTTAGGACTGGCGAGTTTGAGTAATTCTCAAAGGCTTTGGGTTAGAGGGGTGGGTCTCTAGTTGCCTGGCACCTGGCCCCAGCATGTTTTAGGGCAGGGGAAATACGGCTTGGTGTGTGAGATGGTGGGGGCTGCAGACTCAGGATTGGTTGGTTTGCTCAGGAAAAGCGTGCCCCTGAGCAATCTTCTTTATTATCTTCAGGAGTTAGCTTCTGCTAGGAGGGAGGACAGTCTCTCCTGGGTCTGTAAGGCCTCCAAAAGCCAGATTATCAATAGGGCAGAAAATAAGAAAATATGGTTAATATCATTGGCCCTGTGATGAGTGGATGCCAAATGGACAGATGGAACTGGTTAATCCAGGATGATGTCATGTCAGGATCCTTAACCCATCCGCAAAGACCCCTTTTGCAAATAAGGTCACATGCACAGGTCTGGGTAAACATGTCTTTTCAACCTCCTACCAAGCATCCTACTAAACAAAGTTTCTTAGTGACCCGCTCCCACTCTCCTGGGTCACCACCTTGTCACTTCTTGACTGGTCTGTCATAAACCCTGTCTTCCTGCCTCGTTTGCTCTCCTAGTGCATCCTCTGGTCAGCATCAAGATGAGCTTTCTAAAATGTAAAACCAGTCACCCCTCTGCTTCTAAAAAGTGGGACCGCGTTAGCACTATAGTTCTGAATGTTGCAGGAAATAAGTTGTAAAGGAAACATTTACAAGCTTTCAGACTACAGAGCACTGGCTCCAATTTGTAGATTAGAGCAATTTAAATGCATTCTTCTGGGTAATGGCTGTGTATAATCTCCCACTCGGACCCCGGAATTAATGAATTAATATCGCATGCTCCAGCCTCTACCCAGCTCTTTTCTCTAATTGGATGCAAATTAAATATATATATATTTAGTAAAGTGAATTTAGAAACTTCATAATCCTTCAGAGGAAACAAACTTCCAAATGTTCACCATGGCCAACTGCTTCCCCTAGACCTCAGCATGAGATAATTTTCTTAAGATTTCCACACTTCATCATAAACTGAGAACAAAGAGCATGAGCTAGCACAGGATAAAGAAATGCATAGCCCAGGCCCAAACCCAATCCACGTGAGATCATGCAAACCTGCTTTATTTCAACAAATGCAAAAAGTCAAGTCAAAATGAGCATTATTTTTTAAAGACAAATATATTCATATATATATGAATCCTCAAGCATGCATTGGGAGTCACTTGCTAAACCACTTATATTTCCAAAATCACTACTCAGACCCAATGACTCATGAGTCTTTGCTACTGAAAAGCAAATAATATTTTTTAAAAATATAATTGCATCTCTGAAGCTCAGACAATAAGCGTTTAAGACTTGAATCAGAAAGTCTCAAAGTGATCACCAAGTTGAAACTTTCTCATTGGTCCTGTTCAAGGCAGCCCAGACAGACACCTGGGCATGTGCCACTCTGGGGGAAAGGACTGAGCTCTTCATAGAGCAACATTATTGCTTGGTTTTTGCTCTGATTCACTAAGTCTCTCGAGATAGTAAGTGATAGAAATTTAACTCAAATGGGTGTAAAGTAAAGAATTTTATTGGCTCAGAGATGGAACAGCTTTAGTCCTGGTTGAGTCCAGGCTGTCATCAAAATATGGTCCCTTTCTCTGTCTTTAACTCTCCTTTCCCTTCTGTTGGCTTCATTCTCAAGATGTCCATCTCTAGGTGGTACCCTGACAGCTCCAGGCTTACTTCCGACTAACTCAGCAACCTCAGTGGAAAAACTAGTACTTTATTCCTTCAAAAACCCTTCTCCCCGAAGCCCTCGGATTGGCTTTCACAAGCCTACTTTACGTCACATTTCCAATCCTAATGACTGGCAGGCCTGGCCACTGGCTCCTACCTGGAGCTGGGAGTGGGGTCTGCCCCTCCAGAATCACCCAAGAGTAGGCATGTGTGGTTTCCCGAAGGAAAAGGGGTTGTTTATAGAAATAGGGGATTGGACACTGGGCAGGCAAAAGCAAAATCTGTCCAGCACATATCAGGGTACAAGCTGGCAGTACGTAGAAGAAAGCAACAAGAGTGCAATTCCATCTCTGTACTTTGGAAGGAGGATGTAGCTCAAATGGCAGAGCATATGCTTAGTATGCATGAGGTCCTGGGTTCAATCTCTAGTACCTCCATTGAAAAAAAGCTAGTAAATAAATAAATAAATAGATCTAATGACCTCCCCCCACCAAAAAAAAAGAAAAGCATCTCTGTATTTTTACTCTCTGTAGTACCCGCAGAAGGAATTCATTCATGATTAAATATATATACATTATATAGATATTCATTCATATATGTATTCATATATACATATTATGAATGAAAAATACTGCAAACCATATCAGTAAACAAAGAATGCTGAAGCCATCAAGTCATCAGCCACTGCTACCAGCCCTCGCAGTGCAGACAAGCAGGTAGCCTGGCTTCTGCAGCCTGAGGGGACTCAGAATGTGAAAGGACAGGACACTGGCCCTCAATAGCTAGCTGCCTGTCAAAGGAATGATTTCAATGAGCCCAAATTTTGGCTCCCTCCTATACATAGAAAAACGCTAAATTCTTTAACTTGAGGTGTCTGGTTTTCTTCAGTTAACAAGTAATCTTTAATGTTCAAAATACCTGGTCTTTTTTGTAAAGCTCCTATATATCCTGGCTCCTCCCCTACCTCTTCAGAGTGGTCCCTCAGAGCGATCTGAGAGGCTGTCATCCCAGGCTTGAGTCCTCAGAAATGTCCACCAAATGAAACTCTCAACTTCTAGGTTGTGCATTTACTTCAGTCAACAATATTCATATATACATGTTCATATCTATATAGATACAGCTCTATATATGTTCGTATATGTATATCTTTCTCACATGTATGTATATATGCATATGTATATGTGTCTTATTATTAGAAGACAGCTTCTGAACTTTATCACTCTTCATGTGCTGATCCACGAGAGGTTCTGAAGAGACCAGGTAATGATATTCAGGCTTATTTGTCATGAATATGTACCATCGCACTTCAGGGACTGATTTGCATCTCGTGTATCCTAGCGCTAGTCTGATGGTCAGCATGCTGTGAAGGTCAGTCACTTCCAAAGGGACCAAGAACGCCCCTTCCCTCCTCACTGCTTTAGACTTGGCCTTTACTGAAATCCCTGTCCCAACAGTGTGACGTCTCTGACAGGCTGGCGAAGTAAACTTTGCCACTTCCAGCTTTGCTTTCTCAGCCCTGGAAAGGAAATGCCACAGATATTTACTTATTTAGTACAATTTGTCTGTGTTTTGAAAGCTTAGAAATGTGTTTTTTTGGTCTCCTCACTTGGCATTAAAACACCCAGTGTATCACTATATACATGAACCCCTACGTCACCCCCGCTCACAGTAGGATCGCCACATTCACTGGGTGAAAAGATCTGTGCTTAGGACTGAGTCATTAACACAATCCTGTCTTCATTCTCAAAGGCTTATTGGAGAAATTTAAGATAGGATATTTGAGTTGAAAGGGACATCCAAAGCCATCTTCTTTCCTATTGGTTGACTGAATCCTTTCCTACCATTTCTTGAAGATGGTCAGTCAGCTCTGCTTAAGCATTTCCCCTGTGAAGAAAGTCTCTCATTAGAGATTCCCAGCCCCGTTCATTGTGGAAAATTTTGTATCATCAGCACGTTCTCTCCCATATTGATCTAAAGTTGCTCTCTCCCTAACTCCCGCCTCTTCATAAAGCAGCAGAGCAAGTTTTGAGCAACTCTTTGTGCCTCTTAGTAATAGATCAGAGTGTGCACTTCAAACGATTTCTTGAGTGTCTCTTTACAAGTCAAAAGCTCATCATCTTTATTTCAGATCAGTAACAAGGCATGTTTCTGGAATGTGTGTATGGTTTCGGTATAAACAGTCCCCAAACTCATGTATCAACCTGACAAAGTGTAGACTCGAGAGTTTGTTTCAAGAAGAAAAACAAGCCAGCTATGATACAAAGGATCGCCAGCCTATAAATTGTGCTGAGGTGTGTTTATATAACTAGATTTGAGTTTAAATAAAGCAATCGAAGAGTAAACGAAACTACCAGTCAGAGTTATAAAAGCAGCCTCAGCAGAATTGGTTGAAAGGACAGGTTACACTTGCCTTGAACGTGCACATAAGTGAACACAGATTCTGAAGCAGATGGTCAGAACATCAGGACACTGCTTCCAGAGGGTAAGTGTCTTCATTACCATTCTCATCTTGAGAAACTCAAGTTCAAAGAGAAGAGTGACTGCCTCAACTCAGATGGTGCCTTCATTGCAGGGGCTGGAGTACCCATGACCACTCGGACCTAATTTGGGTGTCAACTCCCAGCTGATTCGCATGACCCTGTGGATTCAGGCCAGCACCCCAAAGCTATTTCCTGTCTCATGGCACAAGCTCACCTGGGGGTGCCTGTACTCCCTGTAAATTGTCATCAGATTTTTAGAGATGTCTGTGACATGTCCCTGCCCCTCCCCCCACCCGATGGACCCCTAGAACTGCTGAATCATAGTTCAGCCAGCAGTCAAAGTTTCTAGAGAGCCAGAGACATAATTTGCTCAGTGATTTTGGCTTATGCTAAGGGTTAAGCAAAGTCAGAAAAGGAGGACACAGGGACCCTGAGTAATGAATACAAGTACTACACTAAAAACAAATCCAGGAAGAAGCTGTAGGAGGAAGTTTGTGGGGTTTGTAAGCAAAATCAATGTTTTATAAAATTTCATTGCCATGTGATAAGTAGATATAATTTTAAGGCAAGCTGCTTTATGTTATATGTGGATGATTACAAATACAAAACTATATATCAAAGGTAAGTCTTTAAGACCTGTAACCTATTAATAGTAGATGCTGAAATTATTTGGGGTCTTTGCTGAATTTAAAACTAGAGAGGAGCAAACTGGACCGATGGTATAGGCTGGCGGCTCAGAGATGTAGATAAATGTCACTGTCCAGATTCCTGACGTGTCTCACCTGGACCACTTTAATGAGCTCCCAATTGGTCTCCCTCCCTCTTGCCTCTCCTTTCTCTAATCCATCCTCTCCAGGGCCATGAGGGCAATCTTTGCTGCAAATACTCCTGTGGTTCCTCAGTGTCCCTGGAATAAAGAGCACACTTTCAATGTGTCCTTTAGGACTCTCTGTCATCTGGCTCTAATGTACCTTCCTAACCCTATCTCCTACCATGTCACCAGACACCGAATGTTCCAACTTTGTCTGTTAGGATCCACCTAAGACTTTCTTGTACATGAAATCTTTGCACCATGGAGCATTTTCCTACAAAAATCAGCTTTAAAGCAGAATTCTGTAAGGGTAGGTTGTATTTTCCAAAGATGGCCACACCTACACACATATCCCTCTCTAAATGCTCTTCTTACTGTGTGGCTGATGTCCATCCCATTGAGATATGAGTCTGTGTTCTTTCCACTTCGGTCTGGGTAGGGGCTTGTGACCACCTTGATCAATGGAGTATGGTGGAAGCAAACCTGTGTGATTTCCAGATTAGATCATAGTAAGGACACAGCTTCTCCTGGTTCTCTCTTTGGGGATGCTTGCCGGCGGATCCCAGCTGCCACACTGTGAGGAGGCCCAGGCTGCATGGAGAAGCCATGTGTGGAGGTTCTAACCGATGTCCCAGTCAAGCCCTCAGCTGACAGCCAGCATCAATTTTCACACGTGAGAGTGAACGAGCCCTCAGATGATTCCAGCTTTCACACTGCAAGCCTTCCAGCTGAGGCCCCAGTCCTTGTGGAGCAGAGATAAAACTGTATTCCCTCTGTCACCCACATGCCTGGCCTACAGAAACTATGAGAGACAATAAATAATAACTTGCTTTAAGTCACTAAGGTTTGGGTTAATTTGTTATGTGGCTGTAACTAACTCATATAGTGCTACTTACTGGGTTTTACTCACACCAGGTACCAGATTTTGGTTATTGGTAGTTAGTATCTAATGCTGAAATCTCTACATAAAAGTATCACCAACGGCCTTTTAAATTATGGACTTTATAGGAAAAAAAAGAGAATATTTGAATCCTAAGAAATGA
Source organism: Vicugna pacos (assembly GCF_048564905.1). Classification (NCBI taxonomy): domain Eukaryota; kingdom Metazoa; phylum Chordata; class Mammalia; order Artiodactyla; family Camelidae; genus Vicugna; species Vicugna pacos. Next base: position 65,382,700 of record NC_132994.1, on the reverse strand, counting down.
GAGGGGTGTGTGTGTGTGTGTGTGTGTGTGTGTGTGTGTGTGTGTTTAGTATCTTAAGAGCAAATAAATATACCAGAATACAAACACTGGTCAGCGGAGCTCCCCATCACTGAGCCCTGGGGAGCAGCCTTAGTCGCTGGGGTGCTGAGGAGCAAGTCATGGTTGGGTTGAGATGCCTGTTATTAGCACCCGAGTTGCTCCTCTATGGCGTCCTATGCGATTCTTTCTCTGGGTTGTTTGTTGTGGCTTTGGTTGCTTCTTGTTTAAGGATCTTCTTACTGTTTTCAGATCTGTCCCCATGTCTGCAAGGATGATTGCTCAACTTGGCTTCAACTTCCAAAGCTTCGTATGTCCGTTGATTTAGACAGTGCTTTTCCCTGTTAGAGATCTGACTCACTCTTAATGTCTACACAACGTCACTGCATGGATGTTCCAATGATTTGTTGTTGTTGTTGTTATCTAATTCCTAGGTTGATTTTCAATGATTTTAGTCAACAAATGCATGCAAATACTCCATGGTTTTGCAATATCCCGCAAGCAGCCAACGCTCATTTGTACTGTTGCTGCCTTTTCTTGCTTTGTTTTCCTGTTTCTCTGGCTGAGGGTCACTGGCAACACACGGACATGCCCAAAGTGCTTCTCGCCAAGAGTCCTAATTAATGTTGTGGTTGAGGGGGACAAAACAAATCATGGTTAAAACAGACTTAAAGAATATTTGGTTTTTTAAAATAGTCTTAAGCATTTATTTTTTTACATTAAAAAATTTTTATTTTTTGATTGACGTGTAGTTGATTTATTTTAGTTTCAGGTGTACAGCAAAAGGGATTCAGTTATACACATATATATTTTCAGATTCTTTTCCGTTATAGTTTATTACAAGACACTGAACATAGTTCCCTATGCTCTACAGTAGGTCCTTGTTAAAACAGACTTAGAGAGTATTTGAAGGCCAGTGAATCTTCATTGCTTAGCTGGGAGTTAGCTGGTGTCTGCTTCAGAGCCCGGATTCTCAGGCAACCAACTCTTGATTGGATTAGATGTGGAGAACAGGAGGAAGCATAATCTAAAAGTAATGCTGGAATAAGGATGTATCTAATTTGGGGAGCTTTCAATTGGTTTAGGGCAAAATAATGAAACTTACTGTGAAGACCTGACTTTGCAGGAGCCAGCAGGCTGGCCAGCTTGCCTGTCCCGCTTCCTGCCTGTGCCCTTAGCCCTCCATCCCCCAGGAGACTGCAGCATTGTCGCCGAGGGGAATAAGAAAGCACAGCAAAACCAGCTCCTGGCTGGACGTAGGTCTTATTTTCTGGCTAATGGTTTTTCCAGGGAGAGAGATTCGTGGTGGGTTGGCTCTGACATCCGTCCTGCTGCAGGACTGAACAGCAGCTGAGAGCCTGGGCTCAGGGGTCCCATGGACCTAAGCCCTAATCCCTCTCCTCCCACTTGCTTGCTGAAAGTGGACAAGTCACTGAAACTTCTAAGCCTCTGATTCCTCTCTGTCAGATGAGGATAATTATACCAGCCTCATGGGATCTTTGTGAGGATTAAATGAGGTCATGCGGATAAAATGTGTAGCAGAAAGCCTGGTACATGGCACACTTTCAATAAATGCTAATCCTTGACCATCAGGGCTGTAAGCAGACAATTCTTTTCAAATTTCTCCTGTTACAAGTGAGGCAGCTGAAGACCGGAAAGGTGAAATGACCTGTTCAAGGTCACATAACTAGTTAGAGTAGAATCTAGTCAGCAGAACCAGAGCTTACCTAAGCCGCAGAGATAAAATGGATAAAAACAAGGAGATAAATTTGTATTCAATGAATGAAAAGGTTTGTAGGTGTCTAGTAATAAAAGTACTTAAAATTTTTTTAATTGAAGTATATAGTTAGTTACAATGTGTCAGTTTCTGGTGTACAGCATAATGTCCCAGTGATGCATATATAGACATATATTTGTTTTCATGTTCTTTTTCATTAAAGGTTATTATAAGATTCTGAATATAGAAAAATGGATTTTGATGTGGCAAAATATACATAGCATGAAATTTACTACTTTACTCCTTTTTAAGTGTACAGTTCTGTGGTATGAAATATAATCAAACTGTCCAACATTCACCACCTTCCACCTCCAGAACTTCTTCTGTCTTTCCAAACTGAAAGTCTATAGCCATTAAACAACCGTTAATGTACTTTTGAATCAGAAAAAAACAAACAACTTTGAATTGGGAAAATGAACTTCCAGGGTATCCTAACATACAGTTATGACTTAAAAATCTCACAAGTTCTCTTCTACACCTTCAGCTGTTAGTGGAACACTGCATTATTTTGGGTCACTTTTACTTAGGAATTCTTCGTTCATTCTGGGGCTGTGGGAGCTTTCTGTTTTCCTGCTCTCTGTCCCTGGGGGTGTGCTTGCTCTGCCCAGGGGGCTGGAGAGGGGCCCCTAGACTCTCCCGGGCTCCAGTCTTTACAGTGTGTGTTCTCACTTACAGCCACTCCCTGCCCCCACAAGCCCCTGCCCCCAACAAATTTCCAAGATTCTTCAGGCACTGTGGTCCCTTATATGAAGTGTTCTGTACTGATGCCAAAGTAGTGGTGAATAAGGGGAGCAAAAAATGTGCTCTCTCTTCCCAGGGAAGGGCCGAGTGCTACACAACACAGAGAGGAAAATACCAGCCTCCAACCAGCAACGGCAACTCACACGGAGGAGAGCAATCAGGACACCATGTCCGCCAAGCTGTCAACTCTGTATCTTTACATCTCGAATCCAAACTCCTGCCCGCTGGGCTCCTGGGAAACCAAAGCTGTGACAGCTGAGGGGTCTGTTTATGATGGGAGAGCTGTTGCTCCCCTGCCCCAGGCTCCCTCCTCTCCCTGGAATAGTTTCCTATCAGGCCTGACACCTTCAAAGTGGATGTTAATCCAGACCAACTCAGTGGCCATTTCAGACCCCTGCCTGTATGTTGCTGGGGTCTGGAGTGGGAAGGTTGTTTAGAGGCTGGAGGGCTAAGGGAAACAGAAGGTCTGGGTGCCTGAACTGGCGATGTACCCCAGGAGCATAAACCAATACAGTGCCAGGGATCAGAGCAAACAGAATTATAAAAGCAAAAGACACTGTATCCATTTGCCCACAGCTGTGCTTCGCAGCTGCTGGGACCAGAGGCTTCCCCGGAATCAGGCTGAAGCCTCCTGGGAATGACTCAGCCTGGGCTCCTCCAGCCTCCCCAAGTTGCCACCAGCAGGCTCAGATGGTGGAATGTTCAGGAAAGCTTCATGCCCTTTCTTAACTTCCAGGACTGAGTTTCGTCACACGCCTTTGAGCCATGCAGTATGGTTCCTCTCCTCAGAATGGTTAGTGCTTCTTAATCATTTTCCCTCTTTTAATCTCAATCAATTTAAAAAAAACGCTAAATTCTGTCAATTGAATAAAAATAAGAATAATAGCTTAACTATGAGCACTTACTTTGCGCCAGCACGGTACTAAGCTCATAACACTTACAACACATTTTATCCTTACAACAACCCCATGAAATAATTAATGTCGTTATCATATGAAGTGGAAACTCAGGCTTTGGGAGGACAGGTGACTGGCTGGGTCACACAGGCAGGAAGCGGAGAGCTGGCGACAAGGCAGGGCTGCTGTGGCTCAGCCTCTGCTCCCGGACGGTGCACGCTGGTCACATGCTGGCTAAGTTTTAAAGACATCGAAAACTGGAGTTTTATGCTGGGAATAAATGTCACTACAGGGATTTTAAATACAAGCCAATAAGATTTATAATTGATCCAGTAGCCAAAAACTGTCATACTAATAAAAAGCCTGATTTAAAAAATTTTTTGTGCTAAAATACACATACCACTGATTACTTGAACCATTTTAAAGTGTACAATTCAATGATAATAATTACATGCATAGTATTCCGTAACCGTCCCCACTACCTCATTCCAAACATTTTCATCACCCAAATAGAAACTCTGTACCAATTAAGTAACAGCCTCCAGTCCCTGTTAATCTTCAACCCACTTTTGGTCTGTGGATTTGCCTCTTCTAGCTATTTCATACAAGAGGAATCATACACTATGTGTCCTATTATGTCTGGCTTATTTCCCTCGGCATGTTGTTTTCAAGGTCCATCCATGTTGTAGCGTGTGTCAGAATGTCATGCGTTTGTATGTATGTGCCACATTTGGTTTCCCCATTCATTTGTTGACGGATACTTGGATTGCTTCCACCCTTTGGCTATTGTGGACAATGCTGCTATGAACTTGGTGTATGTATTTGAGTCCTTGTTTTCAATTCTTTGGGCATATACCTAGGAATGGAATGGCTGAGTCATATGATAATTCTATATTTAACTTTACGAGGAATTCTTTTTTGCTATGGAAATAACCAAGTTTAAAAAGAGAGATTCTCTGCAATTGCATGGATTAAATTTCATTGCTTTGATAAGAAACCAAACAAAACCATCCCATTTGTGGTTTAGAATGGCAAGAATATTCTTGACAATGTATTTTTAATTTGATAACAGAGTTAAGAAATAATTGGATTGTTATAAAAACTGTGTTTAAAATTCAGCCTTATCAGAGTGACTCTGTGGTTATATTCCAAAGATAGAGTCTCTGTTCTTAAGATGATGTTTGAAAGACAGGCTGGAAAAACTGGCCCTGTCTGCCATCAGCAGTTTTGTAGGGCAACACTGAGCTTGGGGAGGGGACTTTAAACCTGGGAGGCCAGGGGTCTGGCCGAAAGAGGGTACTGTTCCAGGCAGGTAAAACCCGAAGGAAGGAGGAGGCGCTTCTGAGACACTGGCTTAGGTGGAGACCGGTGGGGAGCAGGAACACTGATTTCTGCCTGAAGTTACTCCTTGGCCAAAGTCTGCACATGAATCAGAGAAGAGGCAGTTTGGAGCTGCAGGTGATCTGGAGTTTGAGAAAGCAGAGTTGTTATGAAAACTCTGGGTTCCACGCTGAAGGTCACTAAGAGTAATCTTGGTGAAACCAGGATGGCTGACGGCTCCTCAAATTCCTCTGTTTCCTTTGAAATATCACGGTAGAGCTTTGTTCTTTTGCTCAGTTCAAAGCATTTTTACTGCTTGCAATGACTCAGCGTGTGGGTGGGGGGAATGGGTCTCTGGGGAGCCCGGCTGAGTGTGGCGGGGACACAGCTGAAATCATGGCCATTCTGATGCTTCACTGTGTGGGGGAACAGCCCCCACCAGATCACGTTCAAATAGAAATACCCTCAACAAATGGGTAAATATGTGATATTGGATTGAATTCACTCATAAAGCATCCCAGTGAGTGTGTTTTCTCCCCAGTCTTTTTCTCAGGGCGCCTTGGGTGGCAGAGGAGGACGAGGTTGTTCTGGAGCGGCTGCCTCAGGGGAAGGGGACTTCCTTGGGAACCCAGGCCTGGCCCTCAAGTTGGTCCTCGTCTGTGGGCTTTGTGTCTAAGAGGTGAGGTCTCAGGGGGCAGGTAGGACTCCTTCCTTGGGGGTCTGCTCCACGTGTGGTGTTTTCCTGCCCTCGGAGGTCCTGGTGGCACGTGCACTCCCAGCTCCTGGCAACCTCTGGTGGGTTTCACAGAGCTCCCTCCAACCCCCCTTTCCCTTGGTTCAGACGCCAGCATATTACTGGATTCTACCCCTCAGGCTTGCAAGTCTCAACCTAGATACAGTACAGTTGACCCTTGAGCACTGTGGCGGGGGTTAAGGGCGCTAACCTTCCGTGCAGTCATAATTCCTGCGTAACTTACAGCCGGTCCTTCACATATGTAGTTCTTTCATGTCTGATTCTTCATCCATGGATTCAACCAACCCCCGATCACGTAGTACTATAGTATTTGCTATGGAAAAAAATTCACATATAAGTGGACTTGCACAATTCAGACCCGTGTTGTTCAAGGGTCAACTGTATTTAAGCAGATGGAGGACGTCTTTAAGGAAAACGTCTTTTTTTTTTTTTCAATGGAGGTACTGGGGATTGAACCCAGGACCTTGTGCATGCTAAGCATGTGCTCTACCACTGTACACTTCCCCTCCTAAATGTCTTATTCCTTTAACCTTGTACATTATTTATCCTGCATTACTGTTGACTATGGATGTGCTTCAGCTAATGTGAGGTGTTAGCGTATCCATCCTTCACTGACACTTTCTATTAACCTTCAGGGCAAGCCTCAGGCGCACTTTCCCCGACAGCACCTGACTCAGGGATTCTCTCTTTGTCCTCTTTCCTCCTGCCATCTTTGGCAACTGTAATGTCCCTGGTAATAATGAATTGGTTGATTCATTCATTCAATGAAAAAATTATTGAACAGTTACTACTGTTGGCTACTAAGCAATGTTAAAGTAAAATACGGAATGAAGACAAGATTTGACTTATTTCCTGAGCAGACAAAATTGTTAAGCCATGTAAGCCTAATTTAGCTTATTTAGTGACATTAGCTTGAGTCACTTCTTGTAAATGCCTTTGAAAATCATAAGTGAAACTTACACTGTTTTCCAAAATTGGTGTAAGAAAACCACTTTTAACCAATGCCCTATCATTAGGAAAAACTTCACTATTGTAACCAATCATTGTAAAGAATACACAGTCTCTGAATTTTCACTATGTAAGTTGTCCTGTAACACAGACCTCTGAGCTTCATTCCAATGTTGGTTTGAAAACACCCAGTTTGAGAACTGTTCTTACGTGCACAATAAACTCTTGCTATTACTATTTTATTGATCTGATGTTTTTTCATTTAGCAGTTTCTGGATTTTTGACAACAGGAATAGAAATAATGCTATCAGTAATAATGATAAGGAATCATCCATCTGTTGCACATTACATTTCCGTAGCATGCTTGCCTACTTGTGCCAGGGGAAGTCCTTACTCATCCTGGCTGTGTCTGCCTACAGCCAGGGGTCAGAGCCGAGTGTGCGATAAGTACATAACACTGAAAAATGTTTCTTAAGTTTAATCAAATACTGGATAAAAGATGCTGTTCATCTCCAGGGACACTGATTCAGAGACAATTCCATAAGACCACAGAATTTTAAACACGATTATCCTAAAAATATCTGGGTGGAAATGATACCGACTTTACCATTAATCTCTGTTTTGATACCATAACTCAGGTCTCAGACCAGGGTCAGCGCCTGGGATGTCTACTCAGCGTTTGTGTGGAATTCGTAGTTTTGCACAAACGTTGACCCCCCCCTACACGTCCATCCTTGGCATGGGGGTGGGACTTGGTCACACGGTGGGGAGAAATCTTTGCCTCCTAGGACACTTGCCCCCTTGGGTCACACTGAGATGGAAGCCCTGGTCTGGAGAGGTTGCTGACCGTGAAAGATAGGGCACCAGCTCCGTGGTAAAGTTACTGTCTCTCACACAAGTAGGAGACAGCCTCTCTGCAACTTACGTAGATTGACCCTGGCCTTCACTTGCTTATTTCCTGTGCCTGTTGTTACCTGGGTTGCTGTGAGGCTTCCTCTAGACTCTTCCTTATCCTCCCCACCAGGCTGGTCTCCATCACTCTCAGTCCTCACCTGGCAGTTGACCTGGCTCCGTCTGGGAACTGCCAGCAACTGTCAGGTGTCTGTACGGAGGAGGGACATTTGCTTAAAGCTCTGTTCCTGCTTCAGTATCTGCTAAAAACTGAACTTCTCGTGCTGGATTTCTCCTTTAGGAAAGATCAATACTGCCAGCTAATTTTTGCTTTAATTCTCAGGTTGCCTGCTGACTTCACTCGTGTTTGAACACAGTTTCTCTGTCATTTACCTCCACGTGTTTGCATCAGACCACACTCTGGTGGTGAACCGGAGCCTTTTGCGGGGACAGCATCACATTTTTCTACTCTTAAAACCTGCATGTTCTAACTAGCTACTTTGAACTCTAATTTTTTTTTAAAATAGGGGAGCCCCAAGCCTTTTGCCGTTTAACACATTCTTACTCCCAAATTGCTAGCCACTACAGGAGAGTGTTGTTTCTAAGAAAATTTTTACCCCTAGCTCACTCTGCAGGTTAGGGGGCCAGTCCTGGGCTGGAATGCTGCAGATGGAATGTATTTCCTTGCGCTGTGTCCCAAGGTTCCAGAAGGACCTCAAACATCTCCTATAGAGCGGACTTTCTTTCTTTCTCTTTTTTTTTCCTGTTGGCTGGGGCTCCATCAGTCATTTTTGCCTCGCTTAGCTCAGACTTGTCAGAAACCAGAACCCACTGCTCATCTGTCCTTCCCTGCACGAGTTTAGCTTCTTAGCCCCTACCACTCCCCCTTCCTCTCTGCCAAGTCCCAGCCCTCCTCTTCTTGGAACCAGCTCCCATCTTGCTGGCTATTTCCAGTTTAGTCCCAACTCACTCATCACTCCAGAACTATGGCCTCCCACTTTCCTTGGCTTCCCTCCTCCCTAATTATTCGGCACTTAAGTGGATTTTTCTGTTCATCTGTAGTTTGTTGTGGATGTTTCTGTTTCTGTCACTTCTGTTTATACATATTTACAGTTAGCTCAATTATCTGTTCTAATGGCGAATAGGTGGCATGAATAATTTAAAAATAATTTACATTTGGCTTTGGAGTGCCTTTCTGCACTCACATTTGAGTCTGGGGATGCCTGATATTCTGGGAATTCACGTTTCAAACTCAGTAATGAAGCCGCAGTATAAAATGCCTTGGAAGGAGTGGGGGCGTTATTCAGCACCTTCTCCCCTGGCCCTTGAAACATCCTTTGGCTCCCAGCTCCATGATGAAGTTGGAAAGCATCACTTCTCATATAGTTGGCTTGATCTGGCCCCGGGAGAGCCTCTCCAGTCCCTTCGGGCTGTCTGTCTCAGCTATTTGTCTGGTACATGTTGTCTCTATCAAGGGGGAAGGGAATCAGAAGGCTGGCTTGGAGGAACATCATTAGGCCTCTTGTAATTATCTGGGGAAGAAAAATTCCTTAGTTGTTAAGATTTTGCCAAGTGAACATTCATTCAGTATGTCTGCTCATCAGGGCACGCACAAATGTAAGCGGTCTGACTGCTTTGAAAAATTGTCTCTGCAATCCTTATTATAAAATACGTAAGCAACATGATGTATGATTGAACATATTAACTGGCTTTAAGCTAGCAGGGTCCTTTCACGTAAACAGAGATGCCCACACAGGGTTGAGTAAACAGATGACATTCATGGTAGTGAGCCTGGGCAAAGGTTTGCGGCCCTGACCACACCACAAGAAATATTTAAGTTTAGTGGATTTGTTACATAAACACTCTAACCTCAGACTCAGTCTGGGCAATTACATCGCTCTTCTCTGAGCTCTGCCCTGCCAAAAGGGACGAGGCATGGGTTGTTTTCAAGACAAACCTGCCTTGAGTCTCACTGCAATCGTGGAATGAAATATGATTGACAACCTATCTGAAAGTTTGTATTTTCAAAGCATTTCAGGAGACTTAAATGCAAACCCAAGGTGCTAAAAAGGAGAGCCTTACCACTGAGTGTGATTTTATGACAACAAACTCAAAAGCGTGGGTATCAACTCCCCCAGGCAGATGGGTGGAAAGCCACACCCCATGGATTACCCCTCCTACCAGGACCCTCGCAGTGGCTTCATTTCACTGGCACCCCTCCCCAACCTTGACCATCCTGGTTAATCCATAGAGCCTTGCCTGGGTAGACACCCAACTCAACCCTTCCTGGATTATTAGACACGATTCTGGAATGAGGGATCCTGAACTTGACTGGCCTCATACATTTCTTTGTTGTCCACTGACCCATCCTAATAGGTCTGTGGCTGCTGAGATGCTTTAAGGATTAAACTTGGGAGGCCAGGGAGCCTGGAGAAGCCACAGCTGAGGAAGGGAGGGAGAAATACCCTGAAAAAAAAAAAAAAAAACAACTCAATTCCTTAGCCATGAAGGGGTAGCAGGAATTGAGAGGGCTGTAACCGCGATGCATAACGTGCAGGTGGGGCCACAGAAGGCCAGGAGAGGGGCTGCTAAGAACGTTTATTCAGCCTTTTAAAAAATCTTTGTCTAGCATCTTCTATGTGTTAAGCATTATGCTAGGCACAATGGTGATACAAAAGTGGAGTTGAGGTTGATTCTTCTTTTTTTATTTTTTATGTATTTAAAAAAAATTGTTGGAGTGGAGGTAATTAGGCTTATTAATTTTTTAATGGCGGTACTGGGGATTGAAGCCAGGACCTCGTGCATGCTAGGCAGGCACTCTACCACTGAGCTGAACCTCAACCCCAGTTAATTCTTGAACGTAGGATAGAGGAGAATAATTTAGTGAATTGTTAAAATACAGATTCTCTGGATCCATTACAGAGAGTCAAATTTACTAGGTCTTGGTGGAGATGGGAAGCTGCGTGTTTAATAAGAATCTCAGGTAATTCTAATGCAGGTGGTCCTGAGACCAGCTCAAACAATGACAAAATCACGGTTCTGAAACCTATCAGTAAAGCTCGCCTGAATGCTTGGGAGCTGGCTATTCATTGCCCAGAGAGGATTTCTTTGCTCAGCTAGCTCACGTGGATTTAGCTTAACTTGAATACACTGGCCATCGTCAGTCACGGTGCTGCTCCATGACGTGTCTGTAGTAGCCTCAGACTCAGGAAAGCCACGCTGGGTTAGGTGGCCACACTTTAGACCCGGGGAGGATGCCTGCCCCAGAGCTTAGGCAGCACAAAGGGAGAGTATTATATTATCTAGGAAGACAACACATACTGATGAGGCTGAGATCAGAGGAAGGTGGCAGGGTGAGGAATTTCATTCTCTTTTGTCTCATGTTGAAAGCTCAACTACATGGCCCTACTCCATTTTTGTGAAGTACTTTCCTCATCCTTTTCGGTTCATGACATCCACCTTCTGTCCTAGAATCAATCGTCTTACTGAGACCTGAAGGAAGGCCCAGCAGTCATCACTAAGAATGGTTCTTTGGACAATCCCCTGAATCTATGGTTGTTTTCACTCAAGTTCAGAACATTGTGCAACTTTAGATAGCATCCCACAAACAGCTGCCAAGGAGGGGGACCCTGGCCTTTCAGGAGGGGACATGGCTGTTTACCTCTTTCTCATCTCCAGTGACTGATCATGTCTGCCCAGGTCTATGGACACTGGCTTGCTCTCAGGAAATATACGGCTCTAGCAGAAATCTTGCCCATCTCTTGATGGATAAGAGCTTGAAACCAAATCAAATCTTCTGATTTGAGCTGACCAATAGCTCAATCTAAAAATGAATGCCTTCCTTTAAGAGTTGTTCTCTTCTCCAAAGAATACATGCAGATAGCCAACAGGTACATGAGAAGATGCTTAACTTCGCTAATTATCAAAGAAATGCAAATCAAAACCACAGGGAGGTATCACTTCACACTGGTCAGAATGGCCATCATTAGAAAGTACACAAACAATAAATATTGAAGAGGGTGTTGAGAAAATCTCTTAACACTGTTGGTGGGAATGCAGTTTGGTGCAGCCAATATGGAGAATAGTATGGAGATTCCATAGAAAACTGAAAATAGGAGTTACCATATGATCCAGCAATATCATCCCTGGGCATATATCCTGAAAAGACCTAATTCAAAAAAATAGATGCACCCCAATGTTCGTAGCACTATTTACAATAGCCAAGACATGGAAGTAACCTAAATGTCTATCGACAGATGAGTGGATATATGCATACATATATATTCCATATATATATACATACACATATATTTCATATATATATACACACATACACGTATATTCCATATATATATATATATATATATATATATATATATATACACACACACACACACACATTTAGCCATAAAAAAGAATGAAATAATGCTATTTGCAGCAACATGGATGGACTTAGAGATGATCATATTACATGAAGGAAGTCAGAGAAAGACAAATATCATGATCCCACTTGTATGTGGAATCTAAAAAATGATCAAATGAACTTATTTACAAAACAGAAATAGAGTCACATAGAAAACAAACTTATGGTTACCAAAGGGGAAAGGGGGCGGGGAGGGATAAACTAGGAGTTTGGCATTTGCAGATACAAACTACTATATATAAAATAGATAAACAACAAGGTCCTACTGTATAGCACAGGGATCTATACTCAATAGCTTATAATTACCTATAATGAAAAAGAATATATATATGTATAACTGAATCACTATGCTGTACACCAGAAACTAACACAATGTTACAAATTAACTATACTTCAATAAAAGAGATTTAGAAAAAAAGATTTGTTCTCAAAGTGTGACATGGAATCTGTGGGTAATTCACCTGGGACACGTTGTAGGCCATGAAATCTGCCCCATGATTTCTGAAACTTTTGGTATTTATGTATCTTAGTAGTTTTCATGACACGAACTATAATCTTTTGCTTACAAAATCCTCCCTTGGTGTACCTTCCGACACCAACTAGATGACCTGTGACGTAATTCAATTCTGATGTTCACTATGCAGAATTAGCCTTGACCCCTCAGATTAAAGAGCAGGGTCTCCACCCAACAAGATTGCACCCACTTGCAACACCAGCCACACATGGGATGACACACACTCAATGAATAGATGAATGAATTCACCAGAAAATACCTAATTACTATCTACCTTCCCATCCCCTATTCTCTGGGCTGGAGATACAGTGCAGAACACCCTGACATGGTCCCTTCATCATGGAACTTGTATGATAACTTTTCTTCTTAAAACACTCTGCTTCACACTTGGTAGTTGCCCGATGCGTGTTCGTAGAATAAATAAATGAATGAACAAGTTAGTGAATTAAACAATATAACTCAACAATGGTATGATTCCCTCATCAGGAAAACCACACAGTAAAACCTGTAGTTTTGTGGAAATGGCATTAGGTTGCCCTGAACCCATAGTCCCCAGAGCTAGGATGTAAGCTGAGCCCATATGAGCTGTGAAGGGACCAGGTCAGGTGGAGACTTAGCTGCCAGGAGCAGTGTCTACAGCCATGTGTGGAGGTTTGACCCCAAAGCAGGGTGGGGTGGGAGCTCATGAGCTGGCCTGGGGAATGGGTGGGGTGCCGACCAAGTTGTACATTGACAAATCACTCTACAGTTTCCAGAGCTTCTTCTGTCTCATCTGAGGCTTGGGAGGGCTCCAGGGACAGGTGCTGCCTGGGCTACTCCCAGAACAAGAATCTCAGATACAGACCAGGAGCCCTGGAGCAGGGACCTTTAGGGACAGCCTGGAGCACCGATGCAGACGTATTAACATCCAAGGGCAGCAAAACACAGCCACTGGATTTAGGGGTTAGAATTTCATCTAGCCCCTGGGGGTCATCACCATTTTTGCGCTGTAGATCCGTTTAACAGTTAGGTGAAGTCCATGTACCCCTTCTCAGAATATTTTTAAATGCCATGTATGATTTTAACACAGACCAACAATAGTTAAGTGCAATTATTAAAATATTGAAAAGGGCAATCAAATTTGGTTACAGCAATATATGTGGCTTTTGACATGAAATAGCAAGACAGTGGCACATCTAATAACTGTCATGTTGTTGCACGATGTGCTACTGTCATGAGCATAAATGCTACTGTGTGTATCTGCAGAAACCAGACTGTAACATTAGACCAGTGAGTCCTACCGCGACAGACACAGGTACTGGGAACACTGCTGTGGTTTGTGCTGACATTCTCAACCGAAGGAAATGCTTTGTCACAGTTTGAGGTTTGTGAACACAAAGATGTAGTTTTTCCCCCAAGTTCATAGTCTCCTGGATTTCAGTCCACTCTCCCTTGCTCAAAAGTATAAGATCTTTTTGGGGGCGTCTCTGTTCATGGCTGTGTTAGCGTTTAAGGAACCGGTGAGGATCTGGTTACTAACCAATGGCTCTGCCCACAATGCTCAACCTTCTCAGTGGATATGGGTTATTAGTTTCTAATAAACGCTATAAAAGTGCACTTACTACTTTTTACTCCCTTGTACATACACATTTATACAAAAGCAATGGGTATGTGCTCTGTGTGTCTAAATATGTGTACATATGTGTATGTGGACTTTTCTGGAATAAGCAAACTTCATGCATCATTTTATTTATTGGCACGTGTAAATTATGTTAAAAACCAATCCCACAGGTGGGTGGGGGTATGGCTCAGGGGTAGAGTGCGTGCTTGGCATGCATCAGGGCCTGGGTTCAATCCCCAGTACTTCCATTATGGGGGGAAAAAACAACCCCTGGGTAATGTTAGATGGGAGGATTCTCTTTGAATACCTGTTGTGAAGAACACTCAAGTGCTGCTTTAATGGAGTCAGCACATTCTAGGTAAGACAGAGACTAACCCCGGAAATAGAGGAATGAAAAGAACAGTGATGCCTGGGTTGCCTAGTTGCCTTGCTGCTTCTACTTTCCTGACTGCCCCGTCACCTCTTTCTTGTTTTCAGTTGATCTCTACGGCGTGTTCCTCCGGCGGCTTTCAGAGGTTCCTTCCAGTCTGGGTCTTAACCTTTGCAGGTGTTGCAGCTGCAGGACCTGGAGCAGAGAGGGAGCAAGGCCACACGTCTGGGTGCCACAGTGGGCCAGCAGGGCCCGCACCACGTCTGGTTTGTTACCGGTTTCTTACATGTCAGTTACAGAGGGAGACAGAAATCAGGACCTACCATTCTTGGGAAGATTTCCAGTGAAAACCCACCATGCCAAAGGTTATGTGATATTTATTTTTTTTCTTTTTTCTCTCATTCCTTGGCCTCAGAAGAGACATTAGGTAACCAGCTCTTTTCTAAAATAACACCCTCTCCTGCCCATGAATGCCTCAAGTCATCATGAGTTGATAAGCCCATTAATTAACCTGCCAAAGAGCTTTCTTCTCAGTGGAGACTGCTTATCACTCAGCAGGAGGGTATCCTCACAGGGTTAGTGCACAAGAGAAAACAAATCCATCAGAACCTGAGTTATGACATCGAGGAGTTCACATGAGCTCACACGATGGGAAAGCAGCGTGCAGTGCCCAGCCACTCCTGGATTATAGGTCCTTCGATGTGAGTGTTGAAAAGCTCTCCCACATCTGTTTGGGATGCTCCTATTTTTCCTCCTTTTTGGGGGGTATAGTGGTGAGTTGCCTGGTGAAAGCAGGTAAGGAAAAGAAGTCTCTGGCCTAAAGCCCTTGGTCTGTAAAATACTTTTTTTCCTAAAACATTTTCAAAAATACAAAATAAAACTTTAAATGGCAGAGGAAAATAATAAGCAGGAGGTAACTGCTTAAAGACCAGTTCACAAGAAAGGCTGCTCACTGAGCATGTTATACACAGAACAAATTCATCGTGGACCCTCATAATCTGCAGATAGATTTCTAGATTGGAGATACCAGTTCACCGCATACTTGGAGAGGCACATTCCCAAATAAGGGGCAGGAAGACGATGGGACCATGACACTTCACCAACACCAAGTGTAATTATTCTCGGGGCAGATAGTCTTGGCGTGGGGAGGCTTCTGAGCTATTAAACCATGTTTTGGAACAAATGAAATTGTGCATAAAGATACACTGTGGCAGAGCGGCTAATGAGCAGGGTCACTGGCGGGTGCAGAGTAAGAACACGCAGAGTCTGATGGCAAGGACTTCTGCAGGATGTGCCCGGGGGACACTTAAGACATTTACGGTGACTATTTTCCTTATACTGCTTAGAGGACAATCACTTCTTGTTTGTTTCTGAATCCTTGCTTTTGTCAACTTTTATATAATTTTATATTATTGTAGGAAAAAATGGAAACAAGAGAGGGTCAGGAACTCCCGGGAGAGGGGAACAGAGCATAGAACATTCTTTATTCTTAACTACAATTTCAGGGCTGGACAAATGGAAAAACATTTGCCAACCACCTGACCTTTAAGAGTCACTTCTCCTGCCCTATGGGTCTGCGAAAGCTTAATGGTTATTGAGATTCATTTATTGGTGGAAGAAATCAGCATAAACCCATTAATTTTTAGGTAAGTGATGTAAACACTGGGGCTGAAAAGTAGTTCTGGATATAAAATGCACTTTGTTCCAAAGGCTATTACAATTCTCCAATAGTCAGAAGATTTCACAATTGACCAGATATTTCTCTCTCTCTCTCTGTGTGTTATTTTTCCCTTGTTATGTTTATAAAGCTCTGGTGGCATTCACAATTTTCCAGGAAATCGGTGTCAGGTAACAACCCCACCATGAACAGATACCTCTAGAGAGCAAAGGGTTTCAGCTGGCGCTGAAAACTCGCTGGTGGGTTTTCTACATACATGTTTATTTTCAGTTCAAAGACAAAACAGAAAACTCCATAGTGGAAAATGTTACCTTTGAGTTCACACTCTTTTAATCCCTCAGTCCCCATAAAATAAACATTCTAAAGTGTAAGCAATGGGAAATAATGTAAACTCTGCAGAAACAGAAAATAAATTAGTTTCTTTCAGACTTAGTGGAGGTCCTTTTACTGAATTCTATACTCTGTTGCAAACAGAATTCATCTTGAAAGGAGAATAAATCTTTGGCCTATTTCACCATTTCTCCAGCATTGCGTAACAGCATATTTCAAATTCACTTTCCTCTCCAACTGCAGCCAAAAGGCAAGGAGTTTGTGTTTGTGGAGCCTGAAAAACAGAAAAAATGCTTCAGTGGTTTAGGAACAGCTTTTTCCTCTGGTGTCAAACTGTTAATATATCACAGGGATAAAGCTGGAGACCAAAAGAAAATTCAAGAGCAGATAAGTGATTCTGTTCGTGAGACAAGGCTGGGATGAGTGCTTTGAATCTGTTTACTCATGAGCACTGGGAATCCTGCATCCCTCTGGACCGAGTCAGCATGGACCCGGCAGGCAGCAGTCGAATTTCCTAAAAGATTTGCTTGGGGATGGTAGCAGAAATTCCATGACTTCCAAATTTGGGATCTACTGTTTCCAGGATCCTGTCCAGTGAGAAGATCTAGGATTTCAGATTAGGAATCCTGTGGTCCTCGATTTCAGTGTCTCTTTTACAGTAGGCACAGCACAGAAAGGGAGGTCTGAAAAACGCATTTAGGACAAGAGTGGAAGTGAGTGGATCTGGAATTGCTTATTATTGTTAAAGCTTTACTGTTTTCCCTCAAAGGATATTAAGACTTTCTGCCACTGTTAAATCCTGCAATCTCTTAGAAAAAGAGGTGATCAAACTACATTTGAAAAAGAGCAAAACAAAACATCTAAGTTTAAAAAAAAAGTTTACCAAGATAAATGTAAATGCAAAGACTTGGCCTTTGATCTGGATTTATACACGGAGGAATTTATCTACTGGGCCAAGAGTTCAAACTCGGCTGGAGTACAGGAATACAGCGAGCCGGCCTCCCACCGATGAGCGCGGGGTCTGGAGCCAGGAAGGATGCTTGATTAGCTTCAGAACAGAAGACAGTGAAGAAGGCAGGGGACTGGGAACTTCAAATACCGCCCTAACGTCTGATGCAAGTCAGGGAAGTAAGCAGAACACAGAAGTACTGCAAGCATAATAAACATTAACAAAAGGAAAATACTTTTGATGTTAGGGAGGGAGGCTTGTCTGCTACGGGCCTTGCCCCTCTGCTCAGTGACGTGCCAGCCTCACTTCAGTGGCTCTGGTGACCCTAGACGCGAGGCACAGTGACTCCTGGGGAGGGAGGGGGGTGGGCTTGGTGGACTGACCCCCCTGAGACAGGAAAGGCTGGAGCAGGGCCTTCCCGGCTCGGTGGGAGACCATCTGATTCGCTACATTACCTCTGCATCAGTGGCTTGGTATTTAAAGGGGCTCAGAGTCTGTGGTTCCACATTTTCAGAAAACTCAAGGTACAGAAAGTTGGTAAAGGTACAGAAAGTCTGATTATAGACTTAAAAAAAAATCAGAAATGCAACAGCGAAGGTGAGAATGTAAAAATGCATCAGTGGTTTAGTGTTTATTCAGTAGAAAAAAACTTTTAGAAGTGTATCTGGTCAGAAATATTTTGGAAGATAGACTATATAAAACATTCTATCATGGCATGTGAATAACAGGAAGCTACCAAGTGCCCAGACACCCAGAGGAGGAAGAGGCGATGTGACTGACCACAGAGACAGAGACCAGAGACATGCGGCCGCAAGTCTGGCCGCTACCGGACCGGGAGGAGGCAAGGAAGCAACTCTCCCCTGGAGCCTCTGGAGGGAGCGTGGCCTCGCTGGCACCTTGATTTTGGCCTAAATACCGATTTCAGACTTCTAGCTTCAAGAACTATGAAAGAATAAATTGCTGGTGTTTTAAACCACTGAGAAATTTGTTATAGCAGCATGAGGATTAAAAACCAAAAACACACACACCATAAGGGAAGGAGGGTAATTCTCTCCTCTTTATTAAACTAAGAACGTTTCATTGTATTTACCCTTATTTAATTATTGGTAATGACACTTGGTCACGGCTTTTCTTTGCTGATGATCATTGTTTATTGGTTCCCAATGTTGAAGAACAGAGGCTAAAGTTAAACACGCTACCAAAGTGACTTTAAAATAAAAACAAAGAAGTAACCTTGGTAGTATCGGCAAAGCTGATGGTGATCTATTTTGACAAATTTTTTAAAACGTGAAAAGTAAATAATTTAGAAGCATTTATATCATGTGTGGGTTTTTTTTTTTTTTAGATTTTCTTCTGAATTGAGGAGAATGAGGTCTATTTATTTCTCTTATTAGTAAAGCTACAGCATAGTCACTGGGAGCTTATTAACCAGTTTGAATGTCTGATAAAAATGTCTTCTGTAGTGGAGAGAATTTCAAGTTCACTGCATTTGGTTAAAATGTCGCTGCTACCTTACAAGTTCTCATTTTTTCCCAACCAATAAATAATACCATAATTGAGCCTTTTCTTTTTTCTTTGATGAATAATTTCTTATATATTAACCATGTATAGATTTAGAGTTGTTAGAAAAACTGTATTTTCCAGAGTTTGCTGAAATACTTACTATTTTCCTTAGTTCCAAAAAAAAAAAGATCCCTAGATTCACCCCCTCAAAAAAATAGTACCCAGAAAACATTTCTTTTAAAAGGGAATTAATTTAGAATTACACAACTATTAAGCTTCAAAACATTCCATTTCAGTTAGATAGGGGAGATTTAATTATTGCCATCTTTCACAGATGTTAAAGATGTCGTCTTTAGATTTAATTATCACAATCTTTTATTTAAGCAGCTTGGGCTCCCAGACTCTTTTGGGTTCCTGCCTTGGAAGTGGGAAAAGAAAAGGGGGTCCACTCTACTTCGAGGATGACTTGGGGTGATGAACTGAGGACCTTTTTCTTGAAGCACACTGGTGATGAACAAATGAATCATTTTGAGATGCTCCTTGAAAAGAAAGAATTTTAAGACCAAAGTCAGAGAGCCCAGGTGCTCCTCAAGGGAACCCTGAAACTCTGTGGTTTACATCTTGGGGATGAGAGGCCCTGTTCACAGAAGGGCTGCAGGCAGCAGCCACACTCAAGATCAATGTATGATTATTAAATCTCACTGAACATTCCTGCTGCAAAGGCAGTTTGGGGAAGAGTGAGCTCGTATTCTACTCCCTTCTGCATGTCCAATTCAAGAAAAACAATTCTTTGGTAAGTAACTTAACATTAACAGCAGGGCCAGAGTCAATGTGATTCTGTACTAAACATCACTTTGCACATCAGAATGAAGTAAGGGAGTGTCTGAATTCTTTAGGAAGCCTGCCAGGCTTTCTTGAGTTCATTTGACTCTTGCCAAGGCTCAGAAATATGATAAAGCTTGAAAATGAGAAACCAAAGGGGGAGAAAACCAAACCCCCAAATCCAATCATCTTCAAACAAAAGCCAGCCCAGTAATATCGCAGGATCAGTTTCCTTGGGGCAAACAACTTATTTTAATGAGTTCTATTTGGTAACATCCAAAAGAATGAATCATGCCCTTATTCTAACAACAGTGAAAGCAGGACCGGGAAGTCTTGGAAAGAAGGAGCAAGAGCTCAGATTTTGGTGATTTTCTGGCCTCTCCCCTTCATAGTAAGTCTCGCAGTTTCCTGGAGGGTGAGTTAAGCAGGAAAGGTTAGAGGGGTAGGAAAGAAAGCAGCCCTCAACTTAGCGCCGTCTTCTTCCACATGGGACGTATCTGCAACACGTATCGCAAGGAGTGAAGACTGCGTTCAGAGAACGATCTGGAAGCTCACCACGATGTGAACAAAGCACCCAACCAGGTCTTTCCTCTCCCGATGCCCAAATCTGTCCGAGCCATCCTCCAAGCTTTAACACTTCTAATTTATGCATTTTTAATAGCCACAGACCTGTGACCTTTCACAGGCATGGTCCCTGCCTGCTGTATGTGAGAGGGGACAGGCAGCAGAAGGAACGTCTGTGGGATCATTACACGGAGGAGTCCCCGGGAGGGAATGCTTGCTCTGTACAGTGGTTTTATCTTACGACACCCAATCATTTGCAATTGTTTGAGCAGGGTCAAGTGATGGGTTTTGAACCACTGCCCACCAAGCCCAGATAGTGCAGGATTTGGCAATTCACAAAGAAGAAAGAAGCCTTGGATAAGTGAGTGGGAAAATGTCATTCAATGAGAGAGCTAAGAGATAGCTCTAGTATACTTTGACTGAAAAGAATTTAGCTTTTAATACCCAAATAATTATCTAGTTATTGAAAAAAAATCACCCAGTTATCCCCATATTATAGGTCTATTCAAATAGCTCGTTATCATCTTCTAGAAGGGGCCAAAATTCATTTACCCCATGACCAACATGAAAAGGGCATCTTTCTGGCTTGGGGCAGAAAGGATGGGGTGAGACCGAGAGTAAGCAGACCTGGGTTGAGTCTTGGCTTTTGTACTTATCAGCTGTGCAGACTTGAGCAAGTTGTTGACCTCTCTGGGCCAGAGTTTCTGCAGCTCTGAAATAACACCACTACGTATTACACTGGGTTGGTGCCAGCATGACATGTGACCAGGGACGGCAAAGCAATTCAAGCCCTAACTTTGGAACAAGAAGCAGGGCTGAGCAGTGGAAAAACAGTATTACCCCTCGGCCGTCTGGTGGATCTCAGACATCCCCCAGCTACCCCCTCTCAGTGACCTAACCTCTTAGGACAACACTGACCTAAAGGGTCTGGGGACCACCCATGAGAGGTGCTTAGCACAGTGCCTGGCCCATTGGAGGATTGACCACAGAGTCACCACAGGCCAGTGTCCGGACTCCCAACCCCTGCTTTAAATAAAGTCTTTAAACAAAGCCCAGAGGAATACTTGTCGGGGAACACACATCCCTAAGGACATGCCCCTGGCGTTACCTGAGTCTTAACTGCACTAATTAAGGTACAACTGGGTTTATATGACCTACTTGGACAGCACATGAAAATGGACCAACAGGCTGGAAAAATACAACATCCAAGAGAGATGAAAGAACCTCACACACTTGTTCTGGAGAAAAATGACAAGTGGCAGAAACGGAGCACAGTGGGTTGACCCAACAAGGGGCATCCATCAGGACAGGGGTCAACTTGAAGTTGGAGAGGAATGATATTGTGTTTTCCCAAGGCCTGAACGGGAAACCCAAAACATTCACACACACATACACACACAGTCATATCAAAAGACCGAAACAGCTCTGTTATCAGCGCTCGAATTCATGGGCTTCTCTGTGAAATGAGTCTCCGAGTCTGTTTTCTGGAGTTTCCTTTTTCAGAAATGACAGATATCAAATGTGGTTGTGGTTAGAACTGAATACACCTCCCACTCCCCAGCAAAAACAAACAAACAAACAAAAACCAAACACACACACAAACCACACCAGACACCACACACAACCAAAACCGAGTAATCCCATACTTCATTTCAATGTAATTTCACATAAGATGAGAATCAGAACCTAAGTCTTTAGTATTTCAGTAACAAAGGCTTAAAAAAGAAAAAGTATCTCCCTGAGTCGACTCTGGGAGTGAAACAAACAAAAGCGAGAGTCCCGTGTGCCTGGCTGGCGTAGGGCTGTGACTCGGAGACAACTGGAAGGAAGGGTCTTTAGGTCAAGTGAGGTCATCTGGAGGGTCCAAAATATGCTGGTGGGGGGAGGGGTGCAGGGCTGAGGAACAGGAGTGAGTGGGGAGAAGGACCCGGGGGTGTTCGGGGGGAAGGAATGTGTCTTGGGAATCTGGTGAGGACATGCTTGATGTATGGGATGGGAAAGCAGCTCCAAGTCTCTACAACTTTTGACTGGGAGTTTTCCAGGGAGGAGGATTAGGAGACAGTCATTTTTCTTCATGATGGGAAGCTAGGACAGAAGCCAGCAGGTGTGGCTGCAGGGCTGAGGGGCAGACATGAGTAAGACCAGACGTGCCCAGCTCCACGTCAAGCCCGACCTTCTTAAACTGGGGACCATGAGTTCTCAAGGGCTCTCATTTCCGCTGCCCTGTCCTTCCTGTGACTCACACGACCCTCTCAGTTAGAAGATCTGTCCTATCTCTATGGACTTTTCAGGTGGTATAAGAGCCCCATCCGCCTGTGGTGCTATGGCCAAGTGTTATGAACCCACGGTGTCCCCAAAAGGTATGTGGAAGTCCCGACTCCCAGTACCCATGATAGTGACCTTAACTGGAAACAGGGTCTCTGCAGATACACTCAAGTTAAGATGAGGTCAATAAGGTGGGCCCTAATTCAGTGGGACTGGTGTCCTTTCAAGAAGAAGATGTCACGTGAAGACAAGAGATGCACAGGGAGACAGAGGAACACCAAGGATGGATGGCCACCACCAGAAGCTAGGAAGAGGCTGGGAGGGATTCTCCTGGAACTTCAGAGGGTGCACAGCCCGGCTGACACCTTGACTTTGGACTTTAAGGTTCCAGAACTGTGGAAGAAGGAATTTCTGTTGTTTAAGTCACTCAGTTGTGACATTCTGTCATAGCAGCCCCAGAAAAGGGACACACGGAGATTCCTCTACCACGTGATCCTAACTCCGTACCAAGAGATATGCGGGAGGAAGGTATGGCTGGTAAAGCTGACGACAGCAGATAAGAGTTTTAATCCTAGAAGAAGAATAATGAGTTTAAGGGGCTCCTTTGTTCTTGCGAGAGATGCCTTAGATATATCTACATTCAGAGATGCTGTGGCTGGCTTACTTTCACTGGAGTTGAGTCTGGGCGCAGCAAGGGCCTCTGTCCTGACCACCCGACTGAACATTCGCACCCGGGAGTGACCAAGGTCACGGCTGTTATTAGGTAGGAATTCACAGTAACCAAAGTCAGGAGATTACTTATCAGACCATTTCTGTAATGAGTATCAGAAAAACAAAACCAAGTTTCAAGATCTGAACCAGGAAAAAAAGAAAGAAAGAAAAAGTTAAAAAAGAAAAAAAAGAAAAAAGCAGCAGTCTACCTGCACCGGGTCCTGTGAACGTCCTGTTCATCTAGAACAAGCCTTTGACTTGCTCTGTTTCCGTATCAAGATCTATGTCATAAAAGCAGGGCCGGGTTGGCAGTCCGGGCATGGTGCTCATCTAGGGGAGAGAACGAAAGATCATGTGTTAGCCAGTGCTGCCATGCAGCCACCGCGAACAATGTGCATCCAACGACATAAATTAACCATATAATTCAGTTCAGCCTCCTATAACTTAAGGTTTTATGTATATATATATATATATATATATATATATATATATATATATATATATATATATGTATGTATCTCTTTAAATTCACCATCTGCTATTTCAATCTTTGCTGAAGGCAGTGAAATCCATGCCCCCGTAGTCCCACGGTACACTGTAGCTCCAAAGCAGTGATTTTCAAGCCTTTTTTCTAAGTCAAATCTTCATGCTGAAGCCCCGCTAGCTGAAGGGGATGGTGGGTGTGGATGGCATGAATGATGGCCTCCTGCTCACCCCCAACACACATTTTGGTAAAATCGAGAACTCTTGGGGCACAATTGGAAAGCTCCTGTTTTCCAGACAGGAATGATGCTGGTCTACCTGACGAGCAATAATCGTTGTTCACTGAGGACTTACTACGTGCTACGCACTGTGTAGGTGTTTTACTTTTTTCATCATCCTCCAAACTCTATGAAGTAGGTACTTTTATCGTTTCCATGTTACAAGGAAGAACATGGAGGTTTAGAGATGTTAAATCATTTGCCCAAAGCCACACAGGTAATGAGAAGCAAAAGGGGAAATTTGACTCGATGACTGCAATCTCGAATTGTTTAACCACCACCACCACCACCGCTGGGATGCTCTATGGCACTCTATGAATTTTACATTGATAACTTAAGTTCTCTGTCACTCATAGGAATAGGCACTAATTTTAGCCTCACTTTATTGATGATGACAGATGATATTCAGGCACAAAGGCATGTGCTCAAGGACACACAGCCAGTCAGTGGTGCAGACGATTAAAACCAGGCCCACGCTCTTCACTGCTTTGCTGCACTGTGGCCAGATCGGCGTTTTCCCAAGGGCACCCCTTATCCACCTGCATCAGAAACCCTTGGTGAGCTGGGGAAGACTGCCGATTCCCCCGGTGATGCTCACACCCTTACACACGGGTCTCAGGCCTAGAGTGGGAGGCTCCTGCATGAGCCACTCCTTATGGATTTTAATATTTCCTACTGCGCTTTAACAGTGCACGTGTCATACAGTAGATGCTCATAGAACAATGATGCATCCAGTCGCCTGGAGGAAAGCTATCTGGTTCTGCTTAGCCTGGCTCCTTGGAGGGCTAAGTGCTGTGTCATGCAAAACTCCTGCCTGACCTGGCCAGAGACCAGGCGGAGGAGACAAGGCTGTGATCAGCTAGCGCTTAATGGGGCTGCTTCTCCCCTGCCCCCTTACCCCCACCCCCCGGGCAGGCAAAAAGTTCTCAATGAAAAAAGAAGCCAGATAAGGCCTCTGTAATAGATCTCAGCTTTCTCACTCCCCACATCCCTTCTGTAGTGACTCAGGATTTCCCTGTCTGCCACCTACTTCCCCCTCCAGGATATTGATAGACTCGCTATCCCGACTGGGGTCTGTGGACCAGTAGCATCAGCATCACTCATGAGCTTGTTGGAAATTCAGAACCTCAGGGCCCACCCCAGGCAGCAGAACCAGAATTTGCAATTTCAGCACATCCCTAAGAGACTCGTGTGCATATTACCACCAGAGAAGCCCTGGCTTAGACAACATGCTCCAGGATGCCCCCAGCTTTCCCTTTAGCACCAGGAAAGGAGCTCCATGGGGACGGGGGCGAGGTGGTGAGGAGGAAGGGCGAGGAAAGCCCTTTCACCCGAGATGAAGTGCTGCTGCTTCTCCCCTGGCTGAGCTGCAGGTCGGGGAGGAAATCTGTGCACCTGCGGCCTCATTAACCACCTGGGCTGTGAGAGTGTGCGTGAGGATGGTCCACGTGGCCGGACGTGCAAAACACTGATAGATGGTGGCTGACGCCTGTCTTGCTAATTGCACAGGATTGTACTTTATTACATTATGGGCTAAATATGCTTCTGAGACCTGCCTGGAATATAGGTACAATTCATAGCATGTCTTCAGGAAAATGTATTCTGGATTTCAAGCAATTAACCACAAATAACGTTTTGGCACACAACCTGCTTGTCGGTGGGGACTTTCCGTACTTTCAAACTTTAGGTATGTGGATGGCCACTTATCTTCCTGCAGTTTCTGTTTCTAGCAGGGGGATAACATTTTTCTCTGCTTACTACAGTGGCTGCTCCCAGGAGACCCCAGAAAGAAACCCACGCTTAATGTTTTAGCACTGAGACATCAAACACAAAGGACATTGGTGGGAACCGTTCATATTTTTTCTGGTTGCCTGGGCTACAAACTCACACCAGTGACTCTACGGGCATTTTCCTACCTAACTGCATTCTGACATGAGCATTTTGAGATGCCTTTATAATCTGTCTAAGGATATGGATTTGGAAAAAGGAACCAGTGTTTTATAGTTTAAGAGAAAGAAACGAGTGATCATATTCAACCACAGTGATGCTGCCCCATCTCTTAAATTAACTCTGGATCCAAGGCGTCTGGGTAAGGCTGTCACCCAGACTTTACAGGCATTACTTCTGAGGCAGATTTATATCCACAGGAGGCGAGAAGACCTGAAGGCAGTGCATCTGGGCCCATCTGACAAAAGCTACAGTGGAAGCTTCTATGGTGGGTAACACAGTTGCACTGCCTGCTTGTTTATATGCTGTTTCTACAGACATGAAAATTCAACTTTCCACCATTAACTTTTAGCTGGTTCAAGACCAAGACCGACAAAAGTAGTGTGATTCGTGTGCTTCCTGGAGTTGAGCCACTGGCTGCAGTGACTTAAGAGTAGGTGTCACTCTGATACTGTCACAAAACTGGGAGTTTTCCAAAGTAGCCAGAATATTAAATGCCTGGAAGTCGGAAATGTCTCTCCTCTATTTTCAACTTATTTCTCTCAAATAGAGGGAGAGTGAGTTCAGTCAGAAGGCTCCCATGCTCCTTTCCAATGATGCAATTGTCGCTTCCACAAATCATGACCACTTATTTGGGATGAGCAAACGACAGACAAGGAAGCACATGGAGCCTACAGAGCTGAGGGACTCCCAGCCCTGCGGACAGAGCCACCTCCAGCCAGTCTACTCTGGAAATAAAAGTCCCGCCGAGCAGACACAGTACAGAATTCTGTTAACAAGACCTTACACTCTCACAGTCAGATTCTCTCCCTGTAAAAACCTCCGTTATCAAAGGATTGTGGCCCCCAGACAAGAGTCAGTGCAGCACTAAGGAAAGAATTCGGACAGCCCTGGGGAGATGACCTCTGGCCCAGGCCTGGGGTCAGTGGTGATCCACGGTGACTTTATTTGTGTGCCCCCTACGATGACCTCTTGCTTAAAATAACGAGGGGCCACTAGATTGTACTTACTTGTCACGGTGTATTAATGGATTCTTTTACAAAGGCTGAAAAGCATGCGCTTTTGCCCTTCGTGCCCCTAATTTTAACTACAATGAATCTTCCATATCTGTGATTTCGGGCTGAGCTCATATTGGAGAAATGATGAGATGTGGGATTAGCTTTTATAAACATTCATTAAGACTAGTAAACGGAAAATATTCATATACCTAAAACGTGTCATTAAGAAGTAACAGTAAGGGAGGAGGGTATAGCTCAGTGGCAGAGTGCATGCTTAGCATGCATGAGGTCCTGGGTCTGGTCTCCGGTACCTTTAAAAATAAATAAATAAATAAATAAATAAATAAAAACCCAATTGCCTCTTTCCAAAAAACATTTTAAAAAAATCTTAAAAATATAAAAACTGAAAGTAGAACACTTTCAGAATGAGTAGAAAAACTACCAAAAAAATCTGTCCCAAAAAGTGATAGGATCATACTTAGCCACTTAACCAAAATATTGTTGTAATTTTGTTGTGTTTGAGAAATAATTTCTTCCTTCAATTTAATTTTTTGGGGGGGGGGGAGGAAATTAGGTTATTTATTTATTTATTTTAATGGAGGTACTGGACATGGAACCCAGGACCTTGTGATGCTAAGCATGCGCTCTACCATTAGCTACACTCTCCCCCTGAAATAATTTCTTTTCTGATTTCTGCTTCATTTTACTGCTTTTTCCAACTGGATAAACCATCCAGTTTTACATTAATTCAGAACAGAAATAAGCATTTTAACCCACATCTATTTTGTTACTTCAGTTCATGATCTGAAATGGAACCCCTTCTACACGTTTCTTTCTGCCACCAACAGATGACTGAACACATGTGATCTCATTTCAAAAATTTAAGAACAGAGAGGATGTGGAGAAAAGGGAACCCTCTACATTGTTGGTGGGAATGTAAATTGGTGCAGCCACTATGGAGAACAGTAAATAGGTTCCTTTAAAAACTAAAAACAGACTTACCATATGATCCAGCAAACCCACTCCTGGGCATATATCCAGAAAAAAGGAAAAATCTAATTAGGAAAGATATGTGCACCCCATGTTCATACCAGCACTAGTGACAATAGCCAAAACATGGAAGCAACCTAAATGTCCATCCACAGATTAATGGATAAAGAAGATGTGGGGTGTATATATATATATATATATGAATATTACTTAGCCATAGAAAAGAGTGAAATAATGCCATTCACAGCAACATGGGTGGACCTAGAGATTATCATACTAAGTACAGTAAGTCAGACAAAGACAGACAAATATCATATCACTTATATATGGCATCTAATAAATGATGCAAATGAACTTATTTACAAAACAGAAACAGACCCACAGACACAGAAAACAAACTTATGGTTACCAAAGGGGAAGAGGGGGAGGGATAAATTAGGAGTTTAGGATTAATATATACACACTACTATATATAAAACAGATAAACACAGGGAACTATATTCAATATGTTTTGTGTGTGTGTGTATACCTATAATGGAAAATAATCTGAAAAGGAATATATGTAAAATGAAATCACTTTGGTGTACACCTGAAACATTGTAAATCAACTATACTTCAGTAAAAAAAATTTTAAAACAACCAAAAAGAACTATAATAGTTAACTTACATGATGTAATTTAAATAAAAAAAGATTCTTTTTGATGAAATAACTCAAAAATTTAAACTGTTGGGCAAAAGTATTTTCTGAATTGAAAATACAGTACCTGGCAGTATTAGGCCTGCTATAAGTATCTTTTTAAACAGATGTGTAAAATGGAGAATTAGAGGATTAGAGAATTGGGAAACAAAGAAAGCTTCTTGAGGATTGGGTGTTCTGTTTCTTCCCTTCTCCTTCTTTGGACATGAGGGACAGAAACATTTATGTTTAATGGTCATTTAGACAATTAAACAAACTACCCTGAGACGATGCATGAGGAAAAATGGTCGGTATAACCATCAAGTGACTGAAAGGAGAGAAGGGAGAGAGATTAAAATTCATTACAATGAAAACAGTGCTGCTACCATTGCCTTGGTGGAGATGGATGTTCTGAGACCTTTTTCTGGGTGAGGTCGCATCCATCTGCAGAGTCTGTGACTGCTTTCAAACGGTGACCTCTGTTTCGTAGCCAGGGATACCCTGGGGGCTGGGTGGGTGTCCTGTCAGAGTACACCTACCTTTCCTGGGGGCCAGTGAGTGCCTGTTACTGTGCAAAAGGACATAGTGATGTTTCACTCAACCCCCAGTCCTTTGCTGAGCACTCAGTGTGAGGACACCAAGGTGACCAGGACCTGGTCCCTGCTTCCAGAGGGACAGACCATTAAGTAGACCATTTGGGTCAAGTCGCCTTTACTTTGTAGTTAAAAAAAATCTTTTACATTCTTTGCTTTTTATATAAAAAGAGTGAACATAATAAATTCTTAATGGATGACTTTCTAAGATGGAAGTCAAGTTCAATTATAGTAAAGATGACCATATTGTGCCAGTTTTACAGAGCTCAGACTATTCCAATTTATTTCAGTGGCCTTGGATAAACGACTGAGCAGGTAGAGTGACTTTTCTCTTCTTCTGTAAAGGAAACCATAACTTTCTCTTAGTGGTAGGAAGCCTGTTCTAAACTAACTTTTCCATTAGTTTTAAAAAACTTACTTTCAACAATATATACTTTAAAAAAGTTACTTTCAACAGAGAAGTAAAAAACAGTAGGAGTAAAACGCCAAGTCCTGTTCCCCTAATACTCTTCCCCAGAGGTGACCCTGTAAACAACTTCTTATGCAAACTCCCAGGTAATTTTCTATTTTTATAGAAGCCATGAAACTGTATAACATCTATTTATATAGTCATGTACAGAAATTGGATAATTCCACATGTACAATTCTGAAATCTGATTTTCAGGGAGATTAAAACTTAAAATAGGTAATTGGGGCAATTTCTAAACAAAGGAATGTGGCTGGAGTGGGGAGACTCATGAACAGTTGTCACCAACACGTTGTCCAGTTGACCCTTGAACCGCATAGGGGTCAGGGGCACTGATGGTCTGCACTGTTGAGAATCCTCCTATAATTTATAGTTGGCCCTCCATAGCTGCGGTTCCTCACCACCTGCAGATTCAACCAACACAGATTGTGGATGAGGTAGGACTGTCATATTTAGATTGAAAAAAAATCCGTGCAGAAGTGGACCCATGTGGTTCCAACCCTTGTTGTTCAATGACCGACTGTGTATGTAAAGTCAATGGGCCCTGCCTTTCGGCAAATGAGAAATTAGGGAGAGTTCTTTGGAAGAAAAGAAAAATAAATGTGAAACAGAAGGGTCTGACTGACTGGATGCTGACAAAAGGAAATGAAGAAGTTGGCACCTTTTTTGCACTGCCTCATGCATAAGCTAAAGAACTCAAACATTACAAAGGACTAACAGTTTGAAGTTCAAAGACCACTATGCATTTGAGAAGCCTTTTTCTCCACCAAATAATTTATTTTCCTTTACCTATTCTAATTTTCAGGACGGCATCCTTAGCTTTCAACTGTGGTTGCCAGGAACACCCCACGCTGGCTTGCTCAGCAAGACACTGTCCTTCCTGTCCCCAAACCTGGAAGACCAGAGGTGGCACAAAGCA
This sequence comes from Vicugna pacos, assembly GCF_048564905.1. Lineage (NCBI taxonomy): Eukaryota > Metazoa > Chordata > Mammalia > Artiodactyla > Camelidae > Vicugna > Vicugna pacos. The sequence continues at coordinate 65,352,258 of NC_132994.1, read as the reverse complement.
GCCCCAGGGTCTCTCTCTGTTGTTCTCCAGGTGCTGACTTCATCCTCAGGCTTCCTGCTCTGCGTGGGTAGCTCCAGGCTAGGCAGCCACACCCCGTGATACCGAATGCAAGAAAGAATGTCATCTTCAGTGGCTCCTTATTTTTTCCCTCCTCAATTCCTTTCTTTTATTTACCAATTTTCAAAGCAATAATTTGGTGCCCTGGCAACTCCAATGGTAACATCTCTGGGACTCCACTAAGCACTTTCCATGCACTGTATCTCATTTAATCCTACAACCCAACAAGGTCAATGTTATCATTGTTTCATTATCCCCTTTTTGATTAGGAAAATAAGACAAGGAAAAGCATAATACTGTGCCCTCAAATCACACAGCTGACAGCTGGTGGAGCTAGAATTCAAATGCCGACAGTGTGACTTCAAAGTCCCAGTGCTAACCACTGATCCCAACTGCCTCCCTCACACCACGGCATTTAGTGTCGGAGCAATACGCGGGCTTCAACCGCACTAAGAAATGTTATAAGCTACCTCTGCAGTGGGGATACATGTCCCATCAAGCTACTGAGATTTCGGCTACAGTATTCATGTCAATAAATTTACATGAATTTGTAAGGCAAGTTCATTTACTTTATAATTTTAGTCTTGCTGCCTTCTAAACTTTAATATTTATTCAAGAATATGTTACACAGGTTACACCCAGAGCAGTATCTTTCCAAACTACATCTTAAAAAACTAGTCATAGGAGTCAGCAGTGAGGAAATAGTCCCTTAAGACTGTTAAAATTTTTTCCAAAATGATACACATACAGTTACATGTAGACTTTTTCTTTAAAAATAATAGGCTGGCTACTTGATAAGGATGAGTTGTAAAACATGGGTTATTTATTCCCATCTGAAAAGTGTAAATAGTAAATATCCACTGAAATAACCTAAAAGCCACATCAATTGGTCCTTAAAAAATTTCAGGGAAAATATTCCATAACTATGTTTGGAATTTGCTCTGGGAACTAGTTTTGGTGGGCCGGCAAAATCCAAGACAGACAGTTCTAGAACATCGCTACTGTAGCTCAACCAATTGGTTCCCCTATCACTTACATGCTTTGTTTTTATTCATTACCAAAATGATGCATAAAGGCCACACCCACACAGGCATTACACTGGTCACATTCCACTCCTCCTGTTTCCACTGGGGAGCCGTGGAGATTCTTCCCCATCTCGCCTTACTTCACGGTAAGGACCACAGCTAAGGCTGCTCACAGTCCCGTGAGGCAGGTGGGATGGGAGAGGCCTTCGCAGCCGCGCTGGCAGGTGCGGAAACGGTCTCAGGGCAGTTGTGTGACTTTCCCAGGGGCCAATTACAAATGGGGCTGACGAGTGCAAAGGCTGGAAGAGGTAACCCAAGTCTGATGGGGAGCGGTAACACAGGCGACTCTGCGGGGTGGGGGGAAGGGCCCGTCCCTGCACCGGCTGCGTACCTGGGTAAGCTACTTCACTGAGCAGGGCTTATTCATCTGGAGATACAGTGTGAATATAAACAGGTCTACATTGTGGGCTCCATTTCAAAATAAAGGGAGATAAAGTAAGAAAAGACCCTAGTTTAGAGTTTAATACACAATGGATACAAGTGTTATTTCATTTCAGAAGATAATTATGTAGTTGTCTCTATGAAGTGAGTGCTGTAAGCTATTTCTGATAGGATCAGCAAGAGGAAACGAAAACAAATCTGATCCATGTCTAATTATATGTTTCTTTTATAAGAAAAAAGGGTTCATTAGTTTTATGAGATTCCCCCCTTAATTTTTCTGGCTCTATAAACAATGAAAAAAGCTACTTTCTGTCATTCCTGCTCACGACAATCAAGTCTGATGCTAAACCCAATTACTGAAACCTAAATATCAAGCAAACAGGGGCCTCTGATGGATGACAAATATTATTTTGAGAAACCTTCAAGTGCAATGAGAGATTCAAAAAGGCATGATTTTCAACTGAAGTTCAGTCTCTAGGAAAAGAAAAGATCACTCTCTGTGTTGACCAAAGAAGATGCTCTGAAGGGCAGAGGCACGAATTCAGGTCTTCACACAAACCTGGCAGTGTGTTCATCCACCAGCCTTTCGATGGACAGGTGGAATGCCAGGAGACACTCCGCCAGCTTTGGCAAAACAAAGCAATTAAATGTTTCATTGTTTGGAAACTCAGTTTCAAGTAATCAAATTCTGGTTTCTGAGAAGCTCATGTTTGGAAAATTAACTGTGATGTTCTGGGCATGTGTTTTATCCCAAGGTCCTACTGGCAATTAAATCATTATTCTGTAACCCTTTTAAGAGAGAAGACAGAGGGGCAGGGAAGAGGAGGAGGAGGAAGGCATGGGGGATGGAAAGCTGGCTTTCTTCGCTGAGCTGGTCTTTTTCTCCAAGGAGCTTGTGCTTGAAGACATAGCTGCCCTGTAATTTAGCATTTCCCTTTGCTTTTCCCCCTCCCCCCGCCCCCTTCTGACCCCTGCAAGGCTCTTCCCCAGATAATAAGCTGCTGCGGCAGGAAAATATAACAAGATGGAGGGAAATTGTATCCGTTATTTTAATGTCCCCTTTATGGTTCTCGTGGGACAGAGGCAAAGGAGTGAGTGGTCTGAGAGAGCCTGGGAGCAGGGGGAGGGGCGGGGGAGCTGCCTCATGGAATGTTCACTAACGGCCACTTGGCTGGCTAAGGCTTGATGAGGAAGCTGAGTTAGGAAGAATTCATGACCACTCTGCCACCGAAGTTAACTATACCAGAGGCCCCCACTGTTCTGCCATCTCTTTGTTTTTTCTCTTTCTATTTTGCTTTTAGGTGGTTGAGACCAGATCCCAGTTGAATGCTCAGGACCTCAGACTGGGTCTAGAAGTGATTTACGGTAGGTTATGGACTGGATCCCCCCGACCCAACCATATGTTCAAGCTCCAACCTCAGTCATGACTATTTGGAGATAAGGCCTTAAAGAGCTACATCTCTGGAGAAACCAGCCCTGCTGACACCTTGGTCTTGGACTTCTGGTCTCCAGACCTTGGAGAAAATAAACTTCTGTCATTTGAGCCATCCTGTCCGTGGTACTTTATCACAGCAGGCCTAGCGACGCATCATACTTGTGGGGGTACTTCCTTCCCTCTGCAGACTTTCATGAATACCCACAAACATACAAAAAAAAGTGTTTCCCTACTTTACCTTTCTCCAGTTTCTGGACTGAAAGAGTCCTAACTAGTCCTACGTGTAAAGGCTCCTCCAAACAGAACACTTTCTCATCACAAGGGCAGACGATAATTAAAGGAGTTCGTGGGCGCAGAGCCTGCCTGCGAAGTACACACCTGCTGCCCCTCCCTCGAAGCCCCTCCTGGGTGTCTCCCTCCTCACGTGGCTTCCCCAACACGGTAGGGACCCTGCAACCGCCAGACCTGCTTCCTCTGGATTAAGGCAGTGGTTTCAGAAAAATCACTGCGGGCCAACAATCTTTAAATCATTCACAAATCATGCACCTTTCTCTCTTTGTTTCTCACGAACACACAGCATGTATGAAAAACAAGGAGAAACACCAGGAGAACAAGATGATGGATTCCTTTTTCGTAAATTTAATTTTTATCGAAGTAAATCATGGACGTGGCTTAAAAGGTCATGTTGTTCCTCAAGGCAGACTATAAAAAAATGATAGTTCCCCGTCCACCGCTGCCCCACTCCAACTGTATTCCAACTCCTCAGAGGCAACCACTATCAATTCTCGGCTTTTTCTTTTTTATCAGCACCGCTTTCTTGATTTGCAACCTCAGATGTTATCTGTTGGCTTTCTAATACAGAAGATGAGGCTTTAGCTCCTTTACATCCTATTATCCGTGCTCCCCCACCTCCACTTTCCAGCGCTCAAATATAAAGCTATCATTACCTTCGGTCAGATCAGGATTTACTAGAACATGTAAATATTATTCACAGTAGGGCCATCATACATGTTATGACTGCATTCCCATTCTTGTACAACTCCTGTTTCTCTCAGAGTGAATAACTGTCTTGCATCTTCATTAGCTTAGCTTTCTATATGCCCATCATTCATGCACTAATGCATGCTGACAGCCCAGGTCATCCCTTCGGATGCCCACGCATGAGATGAGTTCTTGCAGCCACGCTGCTGGCGCCCTTCATCCTGTAGACTTGACAGGCTGTGTAGTACGATCTCCCTTTGCTTCGATCCTGGCGAGTCCCTTCTACTGTCTCTGCTTCCGTTTGCTGTATGAGAGTGGGGTGGATATACACTAGGGTGACTCCCTGTAATGTTCTCTCCTGGAGCGCAGGTGAGACCTGTGATTTACTTCTAACCAGGAGAACACGGCAAAGGTGATGGGGTCCCTCTGTTTTAGCAGACTCAACTTTCCCCGATGCTGGCTTTTTGGTAAACTACCATGTTACGACAGGGCCTAAGAAAGCCACGTGGTAAAAACCACAAGTAGCCTCTAAGACTTAACAGTAGCTTCCAGCTGACAGCCAGCAAAAGGCTGGGCCCTCAGTTCCACATCTGCAAGGAACTAAAATCTGCCAACAACCCTGGGAGCTTGGAAGAGGATCCTCAGCCTCCTATAAGACCACAGCCCCAGGTGACCGCATTACTGCGGCTGGAAGCAGGCAACTTAGTGAAGCTGCGTTTGGACTCCTGACCTGAGGCCAACTGTGAGATAACAAACATGCTGCCTTAAAGCTGCTAAATTTGTGGTCATTTGTTATGCAGCATAGAAAAAAAAATAATGCACTTATCTTTCTTTTAAACAATTTTTTATCTACTTTTGGCAATTTTATTTAAACAGACTGCATTATTTAGCAGCCTGGCGTACAATAAACTGCACATGTTCAAGTGTAAAGTTTATTGTGTGCTGTTACAAAACAAGTTGCTGCGCACATTCACGTACAGACTGCTACGTGGACACGCTCCATTCCTCTTGAGTCAGTACTTAGGAATGGAACGGCTTGGTCATATGGTAGGTACATGTTTAGCCTTTAAAGAAACTACCAAATTGTTTCCTAAAGGGGTTGCACTATCATATATCCTACCAGCACTGATAAGAGTTCCCGTTGTCTTCACATCCTCGCCAACATTTGGTATAGTCAGTCTTTTCAATTTTAGATACTTTAATAGGTATGTAGTAGTGTCCCACTGTGGTTTTAATTTGCATTTTCCTAATGACTAATGATGATAAACATATTTTCATGTGTTTATCACCCATATACAATTCCTCATCAGACAGATGATCTGCAAATGTTTTCTCCCTCTCTTTAGCTTATTTAGTTTCCAAATACTTGGGGTTTTTCCAGGTGTCTTTCAGTTTTGATCTCGAATTTAATTCCACTGTGGTTAAAGAACATATTTTGTGTGACTTGAATCCTTTGACGTTTACTGAGAATTAATCTGTGGCCTAGGATACGGTCCGTTTGGCAAATACTCTGCATTTGAAAAGAGGGTGCATTCTGCTGTCGTTAGGTAGTGCTCTTTTAATCCAATTACATCAAGTTGGATTATAGTGTTGTTCAAGACTTCTAATATCGTTATTAACTTTGTTTACTTGTTCTGGAGGAGTTTTAAAATCTCTTACTATATTTGTGTCTACTTTTCCTCATAGCTTTCCTTCATCTATGTGAAAGGTTTGTTATTAGCTGCATAAACACTGAGGATTGTTATGTCCTGTTGATGAAATGACCTCTTTATAAATTTGAAACAACTCTCTTTATCCTTGTTGATATTGTTTGTTCTACTTCTGTTTTGACACCAATCCAGCTTTCTTTTGATCGGTATTAGCATTTTTCCAGCCCTGGTCGTTTAACCTACTTATGTCTTGACATTTAAAATGAGTTTCTTTTTGGCAGTATATAGTTAGATTTTGCATTTTTAAACAATCTGACAATCTTCGTCTTTTAATGTAGGCATTTAGACCATTTACATGTAATGTGATTAATGATACTGGTCAGGTTTAAACCTACTGTCTTGTTATTCTTTTTCTTTCCGTCTTACCTATTCTTTGTTCCTTTTTCCCTCTTTTTCAGCTTTGGATAGAGTATCTTTAATGATTTCATTTTATTTCTTCATTGGTTTATTAACTACAACTCCTGGTGTTATTTTAGTGGTTTTCTTAGTGTGTATGATGCACACAGTTAACTGTTCAGTCTATCTTCAAGTGGTATTACACTACTTCACACACAAGGTAAGAATCTAAAAAAAAAAAAAAAGTATAGGGCCATTTCTTTCCTCTTAGACTTTGAGCTATTGCTGTCATATATCTTGTTTCCATGTATTTTAGAGACTTCACACTACGTTTCTATTATTTTTGCTTTATACAGCCATATATCTTTCTGAGAGACTTGAATAGTAAGAACACAAGTCTTTATGTTTTCCCATGTGGTTGCCATTTCATGGTACTCTTCGTTCCTTTGAGTAGATCCAGGTTTCTGTCTGGTGTCATTTTCATTCTGCCTGAAGGACTTCTTTGACCATTTCTTATACCTCAGGTTGGCTAATGATAAATTCTTTCAGCTTTTGCTTATCTAAAAAAATTACTTATTTTATTTTTAATTTTTGAACAACATTTTAAGTGGATAGAGAATTCTAAGTTAATATTTTCTTCCAGTACTTTAAAGATGTTGCCCCACTGTCTTCCAGTTTGCACTGTTTCTGACAAGAAATCAGCTGTCAATTTATCTTTGTCTGTACATAATGTCTTTTATCCTCTGCTTATATTTAATATTTTCTCTTTATCATTGATTTTAAGCAAATTTATTAAGATGTGCCTTGCTCTAATTTTCTTCACTTTTCTTGTACTTGGGATTCACTGAAGCTTCTTGAATCTGTGGGTTTACAGTTTTCATAAAATTAGAAGAAAATTTGGCCACTATTTCTTAAAATATTTTTAATTCTCTCTTTTCTCTCTTTTGGGACTCTACCTCCTGATTGCTCTTTTCAACTTTTTTCAGCCTTTTCCTGTTTCATCTTGGACAGTTTACATTGTTATGTCTTCAAGTTAACTAATCATTTCTTTTTTGACTTCTAATCTGCCATTAATCAGAGTACTTTTCATCTCAGACACTGTAGTTTTCATCTGTGGAAGTCTGATGTCTTAATATCTTCTTTGTCTCTACTTAATACGTTAAATTTTCCTCTAGACTCTAGAACATAAAAAACCTGTCATAACTGTTTTAATGTCTCTTGTCTACAAATTCTATCATCTGTGTCACTGAAGTGTTAGTTTTGATGGATTTTTTCATTACAGGTTGTATTTTCCTACTTGTTTGCTTGCTTGCTAGCTAATTTTGGATTGGATATCAGACATCTTAGCTTTTTTGGAGTACTGAATATTTTTCTATTTTTATAAGTATTTTTGTATTTTGCCCTGGGATATAGTTTAGTGACTTGGAAACAATCTGTTGGACTTTTCTTTTAAAGCTTTGTTGAGTGAGACCAGAGCTGTGTTTAGTCTAGGATTAATTTTCCCCCTACTACTGAGGCAAGACCTTCTTGGCCTTGTGTGGGAGCTGTGCACTGTTTCCTCTAATTCTTTTGGGTTATCCTTGCCTTGGCTTCTAGTAGATTCTTCATATGCACACATTGATCAACACCCACACAAATACTCAAGGAGGACCCTCTGTAGACCCTCAGGGCGCTCTTTCCCTATGTAGCTCTTACCTTTCAGGTACTTTGCAAACCATAGCTGCCTTGGTTCCCCTGAGCCCCCAGTTCCATGTCTCCAACTCAGAGACAGCTGAGCTCTGTCTGGGTTCCCTCTCCCTACAAGGCAGCCTACACTCTTTTTCCAGGCAGTACGCTAGGGCAATTGCAGGGCTCACTTTGTTTCCTGTTTCTCAGGATCAATATCCTCTGCTGCCTGATGTCCAATGTCTTGAGTGATTTTTTTTTCATGTACTTTGTCTAGTTTTTTTGTTGTTGCTGCTTAAAATAAGAGGGTAAGTCTGGTCCCTGTTATTCCATCTTCAGTAGAATGCAATTTACTTTTAAGAATGTTATATATCATTGGGTGAAATATTATTGTCTTATAAATGTGAATATGAACTTTATAGGCTGATGGGGGTTTTAAAGATTATAACCCCACTCACTGTATCTAATTAAAGAGTAAGATTATTAGAAACATATTATTACATTCAATGACAGAATCTGATTTTAAGACAAGTAGCCCCCAAATAAAATTATATTAATAAATGAGGTCTAATGGCATAAAACAATGTGCTAAAACTCACTAAACTAAATCACTTTCTTAAACTAAGAGCCAAAATTTCATTTATTTATAAACATGTGAAATAAACACAGGATTTTTTTACAGGGCGGGGAAGGGTGGGGTGGGGAGAGAAGGCTTGCAATTGTCAAAAGGAGACATGAGAAAATTTATCCTTAAGATGTAGATTAATGTAATATGTCCAGTTTTTAGAAAGAAAACTGTAGAAATGACCAGGAATAAGGTAATGCACATTTTATGTTTATGTTTATAAACTGAAAAACAGGGATTAAAAAAAAGAGGATTCTTCAGTTGCTGCTCAGCTATCTGCTTTTCTCAATCAAAACAGGACAATTTTTTTCCTGAACTTTTCTTCTTTTGGCAGGTCAGCTCCTCACTTTATTGTGTTGCTACTGACACAAGCAGCAAGAACCATCTGAGGTTCAGTGTGCCTCCCCCTGCTGCCCTCCCAGTGACCTTGGTGAACAAACGCTTCCCGTGATGGCACATTTTCAAATAAATACATGGCTCAGGCATCTGACAAGCGTCTGAGTAATTCTCTAGCATGCTGAAGGAGAGCGATACCATCAGCCCATTAGCTATGTTCCCACAGAAACCCAGCCAATAAGACCTGAATTTTTCATATACTTGTACATAAATAACAGACAGTCCCGATGTGGATGCACTTTACAACAGCAGACAGTTCTATCCGTGCCACCTGTCTCCCATTTTGAATGAAACCTCACTTTTCAAGTGTTACTTCCTCCACCTTCTATCCTCGCCTCCCACGACCATTCTACCGATCACGATGTAATTTTCTACAAGCCAAGAGCAAATCTGATGCTTATGTGAAAATTTAATTTCAAGCACAGATGTCTACTAGATGTGGCAAGTCTACAAACAACATCTATTTCATAGGCTGTTACATTTCAGAGTGGAGGCAGAGTGACCTAGAGCCGGTATTTGAATTCCGTCAATAAACAGGGGCTGGCTGGGAGCTCCCAGACCAGCTGCTTCCCCTCCGGCAGCCCATGGGGATTTCCACGAGGGAAAAGAATAGGGCTGGCTATCTGCCTCCGGGAATGGTGTCTTGGCCCTTTCCATTCATTCCCACCAGTACTCAAGGACACCGGGAAGCCCAAACCAGTTCCCAATGGGAAAGAGGGAAGGGGGGCCTGAGACAGTTTTGGGTGCTTATTACCCAAACATGAAATTTCACGGGCCTCTCTTTTCTTCTAAATCACAGGTTGGAAAACTATGGCCCACACACCCTATCAGACCAGCTGTCTAGTTTTATAATAAAGTTTTATTGGAACACTGCAACACTCATTTGTCTACTGCCTGAGCTCACTTTTGTGCTATAAAAGGTTTTGAACAGCGGCGTTGAGTCGTTGACAAGAGACTGTGTGGGCTGTCACACCTAAGATACTACCTGACCCTTTACAGAAAGTGTTCGCTGAGCTCTGTTCTGAAAGACAATGTCACAGACAAAAGCATTTAATAAAATAGCAAGAGAGATGAAGAACTTGACCATGAGTATTCTTTCACTTTCCCTAAAGACACAAAAAACATTTTATAACTAGCTGAGTGCAGGTGTCAACTGAAAGACAGAGGCAGGTGATGGTGTCTGAATCTAGGTTACCCATCCAATGACACACACATTTTCCCAAAGTGAAAGGTCAAGAGCACTAGCCTGGTATATTCTAAGTGGTTTAGGAGACCACTGGCAGAGAGTCATTCTCATTTTTAAAGATTTAAATGTCTGTGGTAGGATGTTAATTTATAGCATTTTTTACCTAGAATCTACTTCAGAGATGTTAATTCATAGAGTTCTCATTTGCAGAATAAAATTCGTAACACCTAATTTCTAGATTCTAGAGAAACATTTTACTTGAATGTAACTTTTCTGGATTGGGAAAACACCTGACTTCTTGTTAGGGCTACGACACGGTATATGCACCACAGGGCGAAACCTCCGTTCCACTTGGGCTGGAGGTGGTGAGCCTACGATCGGTCATCTGAAGGGTGAGAGGATGAACTCCGACTGACTAACCAGGTCCTCCGTGGATCATGAATATCCGAGGTAGTGTTCTGTGGCATGCTCAGTGTGTGGGTGGGACCTGCTGAGGGACCAGTGATCTGACAACTCTGAAATGGCAGTGGGCTGACCTAGCACTTGCTGACGTCCTTTTAGACCTGGCCCTTTGTCACGCGGGACTGACAGGCAAATGGCACCAAAGGCCCTGATGGGCTCTGAGACGAGAGGGTCCCCATAGGGACCTCAAAGGGGAAAGTGATCCCTGGACAGGAGGTTAAACAGAACCACGGACACGCGTACAGAAGAAACACTCAAGCTGCTGCAGAAAGGACGTTGCTATAGCCAAGTGGTTTAGCTCATAATGGGAAGATAGGGTCACTTTCCTAAGATGAGAAAGTTATAAATTCAGGGGAAAGGATTGCAAAAGGAAAACAATATAATGGAAATTTTGGTCAAGGGTGAGGAGCAGTAAAGGGAAAAAACACAGAGTAAGCTAGAATTTATGGTATTTGGTTTTTTCGATGAACAGCCAGCACCTAAAAGTCATCTGGCCTACCGAGTCAGCGAGGGAGGGAGAAACCTGCTTGTTCTTCACCATATCTCACCCTTCCTGGCTATAAACCTGGAAGGTTAGGGGGCCCCATCAAAAAGGGGAAAAAAGAGGGGAGGGTATAGTTCAGTGGTAGAGTGTGTGTGCTTAGCATGCACAAGGTCCTAGGTTCAATACTCAATACCTCTTCTAAACATAAATAAATAAATAAACCTAATTACTCCCCCCCTCCAAAAATAAATAAATAAAAGGAAAAAAAGAAGAAAATGTATTAAAAGGGGAGGGGAAGAGAGAGAGAGAATAAAATAAGAGGGTAAGTGCCTAATTAAAAAATGTATGGTTTTTATATACTCGGGTATGAGCCTCATGACTTTGGAATGAAGCTACAGCTAAAAAGTCATGAGGTAGAGGTGACTGGAGTTGTAACATGAAATCATTACTCCCTGCCCCCTACCGCCTTTGCCACTGGGCCCGCCTGCTCCAGCCTCCCGGTCTGAATTCCTCATCTTTCACTAAGACCGACCCAAATTATGATTGATGTGAGGACTGCAATAAAACGATACCATAGTTTTAGTCCTTTCCAAAAATTTAATGAAATCAGGCAAACTGGCACAAGTCCACAGGAAAGGAATCAAAGCTGGATACCATGATCAGCGCTTCAAAGAAACAGAGCAGAGTTCCAAAGAAGTAAGGCTGGGGACAAGTACTGATGCTGTTCTTAAAGATACTGATGATGCCTTCTGCAAATGCATCACTGCTGACAGTGCTAGGTGCGGGGGTAAGTGGTACCGTTCTGACTTACCTAAGAAAATTCTTAAATTTTTAGCATTGATATGCTGTCAATAACTCTCTCAGGCTGTACATAAATGACTATTAAGTTAAAAAATGTATGCAAGTTATATCAAGCTTAAGAAATTTGTATGTAACTTTTGATAAAAAATAATTGGGCTGAATACTCAGAATATTGAAAGAGTCTCCTGGGATTAGTGAATGGAAACATTAAAAGCCTGAAAAAGTACTGAAAAGGAATGAAGGTCAGGGAGCGGGCTGGGAAGCATATGGATGTTGTAACTGGATCCTCAGTTCAAGAAGAACCTGACCCACAGCAGCTACTTGGAGCCATGAGGAAATGCCTCAGGATTTGAAAGATCTGGTAGCGTTAATAATCATGTCCAAGAACAGAAGTGAAAATGATACAGGAGAATCCTGAGGTGTCTCCATCTCCATCCTCGATAAGATCTTGGCTCAAGTTCCTCTTAAGAGGTCACTGGGCAAAAGCATGAGGGCCCTGAAAAATCACAATGTGGTTTTTCACTTTGGTGCGGTCAGGGAGGTGTGCCTCTGTTGCAGCAGATAGGATGACTAGCAAAAACGATCTTTTGTCATCTTTTCATTTAACCGAAACAGCACCCGTTACCAGATCTGAATTCTAGCTGTTACTGCAGTCTGTTTACCGAAAAGTCTCCTCTCTTGCCAATGGAATTAAGTGGAACTGTGTTTTGTGTTTATTAGCATTACTCATCTCTTTTATGTCCTCATGCCTGAGAATGAGCTCGTTATTCAAATGCTCCTTTCAAGTCCTCCTGAGTTACAGACGTGCAATCAAGAGTAAGCATTCACTGCTTCCATGCACCAGAAATCGACATGCAATACATGGGACACGTGAGGGTTCACCTGGCTGGTGTCCACACGACATCAGCAGAAAGAAAACGAGTTGCCAGTGATGCCAACCTGGCAAACGGCCACCACATTTCAACTCCTGGAGAAGAGTTAACCACATGGCAAGCCTGGGTCACTGGGCTTGCGAGATTTCACTCTACCAGCACGTGGAGATATGCGTGCATACATGTTACCCGCTAAATATTCACACACAATCTTATTTCCAGTGTCATCACGCAATAAATGGTATCTGCTACTTACGAATCCACATAAAAAATGATTAAAAATGGTTAAATAATTTGTGATATTTTAAACTGATCCAACGAATATAACTTGATTCTATAATAATCAAATTGATGTTTTTAACGCCTACTAATATGGACCACAAAGACCTACATAAACTGCTTTTTTTTAATGTTTATACATTTAAGACAAATTGAAGTATATCTGACTTACAATGATGAGTTAGTTTCTGGTGTACAGCATAGTGACTCAGTTTCATACATATATATATATACACACACACATATACATATTACATATATGTACATATATATATATTCTTTTTCATTATAGCTTATTACAGGATATTGAATACAGTTCCCTGTGCTATACAATGGGACCTTGCTGTTTATCTACTTTGTATACAGTAGTTTGTACCTGCTGATCCCAAATTCCTAATTTATCACCCTCCCCCCGCCCCTTGCCCTTCCCCTTTGGTAACCGCAAGTTTGTTTTCTGTCTTTGAGCCTGTTTCTGCTTTGCATATACACTGCTTTAATGAGCTGAATGGGAGAGGAGTAAGATGGGCAACTGCAGACATTCTTGAGGAATAAGATGAGAAACCTTAAGTTTCGGAGGACATGGTTTGGGGGTGGGGGTGAGGGCAGTGGACTCAAGCATCACAAAAAGGATGCATGCTGTGGAAGGGCCAGCAACAGACTAAGGACCAACCCATTTTTTCCCGTAGTTTATTCTAAGCCAAAACATTATTTTAAAAAACCCAGTGCTGTCTAGTCATGGTGAGTATGGAGACCTCTTTCTGAAGTAGAAAATTAGTTCCCATGGGGTAGAATCCATTCAACATGAAAATGCATAGCAAGAAGGAGCTACTGTAAATTGAGTGTTATGCTTTTAAATAACTTTGTATTTCATACCTGCCAAACTCTACCTGTAATTAAACAGTAGTTTTGGCCTGTGGGACACACTTGATGTATTCACTCTACAGATCAGGCACAGTGTGAGCAGCAGCCTTTGGGGTCTTGCCTGACCAGCACTCTTGGCCTAGGCTTCTGGGTATCTCAGCGGCACTTCATGCGGTACAGGTGGGTCTGCCCCTGCCTCGCCCACAGGGTGGGCATCACCCCCTAGCTGGACACAGTGATGGGTAAGAATGGGGATATGGGACAAACCGGGCCACGAAGGGATCCCTGAATACAGCTGATCCTTGAATAGCATGGGTTTGAACTGTGTGGGTCCACTGACATGTGAATATTTTTCAACAGGAAATAGCACAGAACTACACGATCCGTGGTTGGTTGAATCCACTGATGTGGAACTGTGGATACAGAGGGCCCACTACAGGTTATATGCGGATTTGACACTGCACTAAGGCCAGCCCCCAACCCTGATGTTGCTCAAGGGTCCACTGTACCGGCAGGCAGATGGTGGGAAAGATAGGCTCCTCTTCTTCTCGGATAGTGAGTTTAACGTTTTAAGTAGGTCACTCTGTGATACAGAGGCATCCTTTCCAGGGAGCCAGGGCTGACAAATGGAGAGCGAAAGCCAGAACACAACCATGGCTCAAACCAGGCAACCCTAGACGTTTTTCGTTCCCTGGGTCGATTGGGCCCTCTTTTTGGTCTACACCTGAGTTGAGCTGCAACCAAAAGAGAGTTCTGACAAATACAGTGAATGCGAGCTCTCATTGGCAAGGAGACTCTGCCCTCAGCCAGGAGAAGGGGCAGCTCTAGAGGGAGGCAGGGGAGCAGGGAGAAGCTGGGAGGTGGAGCCAGGGTGGCCTGAGTCCCTGTTCGGCTGTCTCTTCCCACAGAAAAAAGGGTCAGCCCATCTGTGCTCATTCATTTGCCTGAAAAGCTCCTCCTTTGCCAGCATGTCCCCCCCAAACCTGTTAGATGGCAGTGGCCTTGCAGATACTCCTAAGTTAAATCAAACTGAAGGTACAAAAGTGTTAAATGTGCAAGAGGTCATCTAAGAATATTAACACCTTTTTCAGGATTAGCCAACACTGGCTACTTGAAAAGTTATAAGCTATGATTTGATTTAATATTTTAAGGTTTTGGTTTGGAACAATGGTATTAAACCCATCTTCACTAAACAGGATTTAAAAAAAAAAAAAACCAAAACCAACCAAACCTCTATTTCCAATGAGTTAAAAACAACTTAACACTTAAAGGAAATTTATCAGGAATTTGAGAAATGGCATAAAGAGAAAAAAATTTTAGATTTATGACATGCAAAGTGAATTTCTTTGGAAGCAAACTCTGTAAGAGAAATCAGAGTTTTTTAAGAGACAACTCCTCGAATTGAGTATTTTTGCCAAATATTAACCTTATTTTCCTTCTTTGATTTTTTTCAAGACTTTAAAACAATATATTTTTAAGATCAACAATTTGATTATGTATTTTGAGAAACTCTCAATCTGTGAGTTCATCCAGGAGTGGCCGGGTCCCAGTGGAAAGATTCATGACAAAAAGGCACTGAATATCTTTAAAAATTCTAAGTAGCATGTGCTGCAAATGAACACTCCCAGAAAGGCTCACAACTCCCTGCAGCAACTATAACATTACACTGTGCTCTATTCAAATTATTGCCCTCTTGAAAAAAAAAAAAGAACCTAAATTCAAGTCTTTGGTTCTAAAGGTATATTTTCGAACACTTCAGTAACTTTCAACTTGAGTCCAGATAATGTGATGTGACAGCTAATGTTACTTCCCCCTTCCTCTTCTTGATGTCTGGCTGTTTGATTATTCTATTCGCTTAACTGTCTACGTATATTTGCATAAGTTTGCAACAGTATCAGATGGAGGGCTTCATGAATTTGTCAATATTATTTTTGGCTAGCTTAATGGAAAGGAAACATGTTATGCTAAAGGCACAAAAATACAGAACAGGGAAATAAGCAAACTGCCCTTCCATCTGCATAAGACATATTTGTTGTAAAGTATAAAAGGAAAGAAAGATGGGCGGTTGACTAGATGACTCATCTTACAAAATATTCAGCCCCTGTCTTATGCTATGGTGCACCACATCAATTAATCATGTTTGAAAGCTGAGAGAACAAAGGCTGTTTAGATGACAAATGAGGCAGTAAATGAAGCTGAGATAGGAATAAAGATTCAGAAGGAAAGATTTTGTTTCTTTTTTCATATGTATTTTGAGACTATACAAATGACCCGCAACTTGTTTTAAAATCAACATTCTACCATTAGGTTTGACTCTGTCCATATTGTATGGTATCCCTGGAGACAACTTAGAATAATGCAAAATTGACTATTAATAATCACACAAAAAGCAGTAAACACATGTGACTGCATCCAGTCTGGCCAGAAAAAGGCTCGAGTGAGCACCAGAGGAGCATCCTTCTTTAGGTACTAAAGTTAACTCCTAAGACCTAAGCTGAATTATGAGCTAAGAGAAACACATATCTTACGGAACAGCAGTCACACCGCTTTCTAGTATTCTTCTATCCAAGTTTAAGGCCACCCAGGAATGAAATGCAAAACTAAGTAAATAAGCAGCAACCTCATTTGACAGTTCCACTTTATCCTTCATCAGAGCTTCGAGCAAATAATGAACATGTTTTGAATTTGACTTCTTTTCATTTCCCATATCCTGGGGTCACTCCGCCTACTCTTGCTCCTGACCCGCCTCTAATATATTGTGTGTTTTTTTCTTTTCTGACCCTAGGGAATAAGTAACTGGAAAGCAAAGATTTTGCCACATTTACTTTTTTATTATTAGCAGCAAAGTGGAAACAAAAATTTGTTGAATGGACACAAAGTAAAGAGGCGAGAAAGGGCCTAATAATTTATTGCCATTTGATAAGGTTAGGTTGATTGACCATGAATGGTTGACTTTAGGGGCTGCTTAGAAATTCCTTCCAGGTGGAGGCCTTGATGGAATCAACTCAACTTTTTAGAGTCCAAGGCTTCGTTGTGAAGTAAGCTGCACTAAGCAAACATACAAAGTCGGTTCTGCAGTCTAAATCACATTTTATCCATTTTGGGCAACGTGTGACTTTGCCATTTTGGGAAGATAGTGTGGAATGATGGAAAGAGCCACAGGCTGGAAACAGAAGAAAGTGCAGCCAAGCCCCGCAGCAGGGGGCCTTCGTTTTCTCACGTAACGAGAGAGTTGAACTAGGCGACCTTCAGCACGATGGCTGGTGGAAGTCCAGGGCTGGGCTTCCTCTCCGTGTTACGCTGGTTTCAGTAACCATATGAAGCGCTAATGATGCCTCCAAAACTTTTAATTTATAGCATGGACCTCATCCTAGAACCCCAGATTCAGTACTCAATTGCCCAGTGGACATTTTCACTTAAACTTAAAACAGATGCTCAGATTCAATGTGTTCAAAATGGAATTCATTATTGTGCAGAAGAGAGTTATTTAACATAGCAGGCCCTCGAATGCGACCCTTAGACGTGGTCTGCAAGGTTGATGTCTAGGAACATAGGTTTTAGAAGGAACACCACTTTCCTTGTGGGAGCCTGGAATTTGGTGTCAGGCGGAGGGCGCCTACGTTCCTCTGGACCTCACCCCATGTGCCTTTTCTCTTGGCTGATTTTGCTTTGTATCCTTTTGCTGTAATAAGTCGTAACTGTGAGTATGACTATATGTTGAGTCTGTGAGTCCCTCTGGTGAATGACTGACCCTGGTGCTGGTTTGGGCTCCCACAACACAATTATTCACCTGCTAAAACTGGTGTTTTCTCCTTTATTGCTTATCTAAGTAAATGACAACCCATCCCTGCCAGGGGAATAAGCCAGACATTTGAGTCATTTTTGAATTCTCTCCTGCCCTTTCCTGTTTACTGAGTCCAGTCCCTCCTACTCCACAGTCGCTCTAGCACCCAGGTCCTCCTCCATCTGCACTGCCTCTGCCTCGGTCTAGGCTAGGCATTTCCTGCCTTCAAAACTACTGCCACCTCCTAACTAAGTCTTCATGCCTTTAGTTCCCTCTCTCTCTCCACTCTCCAGACTGCTGCATGATTGATGGCTCTAAAATGTGAACACACTTCTGATATTGCTCTGCTTAAAATCCGTAAGTCTTGCAGAATGAAGTTCTTTTTTAAAAACTGAAGTATAGTTGGTTTGCCATGTTGTTAATTGCTGGTGTACAGCATAGTGATTCAGTTCTATATTCCTTTCCATATTCTTTTTCATTATAGGCCATTACAAGGTATTGAATATAGTTTCCTGTGCCATACAGTAGGACTTTGTTGTTTATCTATTTCATATTTAGTAGTTAGTATTTGCAAACCCTGAACTCCCAATTTATCCCTCCACACCCTCTTCCCCCTCTGGTAACCATAAGTTTGTTTTCTATGTCTGTGAGTCTATCTCTGTTTTGTAAGTAAGTTCATTTGTGCCCTTTTTTTAGGTTCCACACATGTCACTTATATGTGGAATTTTAAACAAAGGACACAAATAAAGTTCTGATTCCTAAGCTTGACCCTCAAGGTGCCAGTGCTCACACTCCTTCTAAATCTCCTGTTGCCTGTATGCACAGTCACCGCGTTCCAGGGTTTTAGCAATGTTCTCACTCACCTGTGATACATTACACTTGCTGCTTTCCTGTCCCACAGCACCTGGCTAACTTGTTCTCATCCTTTACAATCAGGCTCAGTCAGGCAGCCCCATGACCAGCCAGCTCCCATGCCATCTGCTCCCATGGGCTCTGGGGCACCTCTGTGTCCCTGTCTCTGAGAGCTCCCAGTTCTCTTTTTAGGTTTAACTGCAATCCCTAACCAGCCTGTGAACTCCTTGAGGGCCAGGTCCAGGCCCTTGCTGTTGTTTTGTTTGTTTTTTCTCATGGCCTAGTGTACAGCACTCTTCAATAAATATTGAATAAGTGAATCAGAAATCAGGCATTTGTGTGGTCGCACAGTGATGCATTCATTAAGCCAGAGTGTGCTGATGACTCATCACTGTTAGCTTGAGTATCTGAAGTGCATCTAAAGGAAGAGGATGAGTCACTTCCAAGGAGAGGACCTCTCCCCTGGACTCTCCTGGTGAGGATCATAGCATCGTATTCTCCAGTGTTCCCTTTCCTCAACCCATGTGGTCCTCCTATACCTTCTGTCCATAACCCCCCACCTCCCGCACTGGGTCATGCATTTGATTCTTTACTATGTAAATTTTAACTGGGATGTTTTCAGTAGATTTTTCTGCATTGTTTCCCACCAATTCAGGGCTGCTTCTATCTTAGAGATGTCCGCTCGCTGACCTTGGCGTGCTTTGCCCTTCACTTAAATCCTAATGTCCTTCTCCAAGTCTCTACTCTCCCTCCCTACGATACATGAAGGATTTGAGTCTGGAACCAAGCAAAGCCAAAATCCATTGGAAACATCGACTTCCTCATAAATGAAACTGATGACTCCCCAGTGCATTATGTAACCCGCTCAGGAAGAGCCCTTCCTTCTCACCTCATGGCTGATCTAGACGTGTGCCCGCAGGACAAAGAGTGCAGCAGCCTCCAGCCTGAGAGTGTAAAATGCAGGGTCAGGTACCCTTGAGAAACTGCTCTGGGAAATGCCAATCTCCATGTGCTTTGGTTGGCAAGAATACGTACCCTCTCTACTGAGTTTTCAGGAATAACATTTATTGAACAAAATGGTAAGAGAAGGGCCTGCATACTTAAGGAAGGACCTGATAGCTTTCATGACATTTTCATCAGTCAGTAGTTGTCATTTCTCATAAAAAAGAAGAACATTCTCAAATTTCATATTCTGCTTTGATAAAACCCCCAATCGATATCCAGTTTAGAACTATAGAGGCGTAGAGCCAACAGGGACCAGAAGCAAAGGGACTTGCTCTGTGGTAGAGGTGAGACTTTAACTCCAAATGTCCCAAGGCCTCGTTCAGGGAAAATCCAAAACCAAAACCCAAAACCCCCCAAAACCTAACACTTGGTCTACACCTGCAGATAACCCTCTAAACAACTCACTTGGCCAGGCCACACCCAGTCATGCAGGCAGGAACAAGAGTCCTTGGAAAAGAGGCTACCGTGGCTTTGCTGCAGACATGGGGGGGGGGGGGATGTGAGCCAGGCTCTCTATTCTCGGGGGGGGGGGTGGAAATACACGTGCTCCCACAAACCATAATTTTCATGACACAGCTCTACCTTGAGGGTTAACTGGGCTTCTGTGGGCTAATTACCACCTATCATACTGAGAAATCTGCTAGCATATAACAGAATGAATGATTCTTGCTGGCTGTCAGCCTATAGGTCATACTTAAAAGCAAGCAAACAGCACATTTCTGCAACGAGTACCAACAGTTTCCGTACGATCAGAAATGCAGCATCCACCTCCAGCACAAAGGCCGAAAACATATGTGACAGACCCTGACCACCACGATGTGACCAAAGTGCCCCGCCTCCCTGCTCCTTTACCAACCCCAACACAGCCCCGACCCTCCCCGGGTGACAAGCTGCACTAGATACATATCTTTCTTGTCTCCTTGTGAAGCTACCTATATTTCATTAGAACTCTGATGTGGTAAATCAGCTAAGGCTTTTACTAGATACGGAAATGGAACAAGAGAAGAAGAAACTGCAACTGTCAGTCTATAAGCCATGGGTTCACCCTGAAGGGCAATGAAAATAAGGATTTCATGTACTGCTTCCCTTAAAGGTAAGATGATCCTGTGTAGTGTTTTAACTGAGAAAGACAAGGTAGGAATACATTTTATTGTGCACGTGTGCGTGCATCTGTGTGTTGGAAAGTCTAGACCTTCTTGGTCTTGGAGCATTCCGGGTGGCATCTTTACTTATATTTTTCCCTCTAATCTTCTGTACATGTTTCAGAAGGTGGAGGTTTTCAGCAAAGAACTTATGGAGGCTTACTTTACAATAAAGCTTAAGAATTAGATTGACAGAGTCAGGATGGTGGAAAATATACACACAATAAACGTCAAGATCCAGTTAGAAAGCAGGTGAGTGGTCCAAGCATCCTACAGTCATTGGAGCTGAGCTGTTTATTAGTTCTAGAGCTTCTTGACAACCAAAGCAAAAGGGGAAAAGACTCAGGCCTAGGATGTGCCTTGAAACGGCATTTTCATTCCCTGGGGAAAGCAGCACAGAAAACAAAGTAAAGCCCCAAGCATTACTGTCCCCTGCAGACTGGCAGAGATTCAGTCAACAACCAGAACCTACAGTGTGCCAAGCGCTGGGCCTGGCACTTGGGACGCAGAGACTAATGGGAAGTGATCCTGACCCTTGCGGACCAATCGCTTTCTGGGGAAACAGACAAGCACACGGGCGTCATGACTTGGAGCCGGAAGCGCTGTTAACGGAGAAGCCCGGTGTGAGGGGAGCGCACAGCACCCGCGGAGCCCGGAGCACCTCTTCTGTGCGCTTTCCAGACGGGACCCCAGGTAAAGGGACAGGGTCCAGCAGTGGCATGCTGGTCAAGCTGTTCTTCAGAGAACTAGTGTCCCTCAAAAGAAGAACTGCTCCAGGGGAACAGACTGCAGAGTCTTCAGACAATCCTCCAGAAATACCGCATCCCCAGCAGGCCTTTGGTAAGAAGTCGGGCAGCTGATGGTTCAGGGTCACCACCGCCAGGGAGGGCAGGGATGGGACCTCTTCTGCCATGCTGCCCGAGTGGGTTCCTATGTCTCGTAGACCAGTCGTTTGGCTGGTAGGGTTGATAATATTTTTATGAAATTAGGGAACCAAATCAAGTATCTCACCTAAAGAGATGACCAACCCACCTCAAAGAGAGAGAGAGAGGCCAGCGGAAAACAATTCTGGACTTGTTTCAAGCACATTAACTAATGAGTGACAGAAACACCAAGATCCACACCCAAAGAAGTGGGTGGCATTATCTGGCTTAGCAGATACCCAAAGCAAGAATTCCAACCAGAAAAGCCATAGAAAAATCTTGGCACAATGAAAAACTTACTTTTTCAGCCACATAGCTTTCTGCTAACCAACCAAAAAATTAGTTAGAATGTTTATCCTAAGATAGGACAACTGGAAAAGCTATAACGGAAATGATGGCTATCAAGCAATCAGGTTTTGGATCCCATCTGCTCAGATAAATGGGATTAGTTTTGGAGCAGATTATCTGAAGCCACTCTTTCTAATTAGATGGCTGCCAGAATCAAGGGTCACTTTCAGTAACACACAGGATGCGAAAATAAGGCCATCAAGAGAAGGACGGTGTAATATTTCTGAGGAAGCAAGCTGGGGTTGAATCCTGGTTCTACTACTTACTGACTCTATGATCAGGGCAATGCACTTAACCTCTCTGCGCCTTGGTTCCCTCTGTGTAAGCACGGGCAGCGGTGGTACCTACCTGAAAGGGATGCGGTGAGCATTAAGTGAGTTAATACCTATGAATTGCGCAGAATGCTGCCTGGCCCTGATGTTAGCACCCATCCTGGTTTTAATTTTTATCATTATAATTTAAGTAAACATCCCTTTGTTTCTACTGGCTTTTCCTATGCATTTTTATATTGTTGCAATTATGCTCTATGAATCTCATTTTTTTCCCCACTAAACAAGCCAGGTACTTCTCCAAGTCATTACACATAAACATAAAACCACTGTATATATTTAGGGACAATCATTCTGGTCCTGAAACTATCCAGACATTAGTATCTTTAACCCTCCGTTCAATGAAGCCTTTTTGCATCACATATTACACCTAGGGGAAAAGAACCGACTATCTGGGGACTAGAAATATGTCAGCTCACATGCTCAATAGAGAAGATACAGAAGAAACAAAATTACAATAGAAGATCTGTGAAAATGTACTGAACTATCTATTATAGGTAGAGTTTGTGCGTGTGTGTATGCGTACGTTTAAAGTAATGATATGCAGAGAGCAGTGTCTCCACGTTGATAACACAGGAAGGACGACAGGATGCCAGGGAAAGATGCAGAGTCGCCTGGTGCACTTGAGATGAACCGGACGCTCCATCACTGTCCTCATCTTCTACGTGTGATCACAAAGAAGTACTAGAGAAGGATTTATGGGCATTCTTTTTTTTTTTTAAATGCTGCAGAGATTCCCCATTATGGTTTCCATGTACCATTAACTATTTACTGTCCAAACACAAGAAGAATCTGCCTGAAGCTCTAATCCATACACTTAATATTCTTCTTCTTCCTGAAACTCTGTTCTTTTTCCAGTGATGTGATTGCAGCAATCATTCTTTTCTGTAACACATTCTACTCCAAAGAAAGATATCAGGTTCCAATTTATGCCCTAAATGAAAACTAAAAGCGCTTCGAAGAAGCCAAACGGATCTCCTCCTGGAAGCCCACTGTTAGGTGAGGTCTGTCTTCTCTCTCCCTGCCCAGACTTCTCCTTCTCCAAAATGGAACACGTTCCCTTCTTTGTGACAAATGGATCAAAATTAAAACAACAACCTCCAGCTGTCCAAACAGCTTCAAGAAAAAAGGTCAGTTGTGATTATTATAAACAGTAAAGAATTTACAGCTACCTAGGCAATGATTTTTACCCCCCGTGAAAAGTATTTTTTAAGTAAATGGTTTTTAGAAGGCATCGAGGATGACAAATGAGCAATTTACTAAGTTCATTCTTTTATAAACTTGGGAGGGAATGCCAACCACATCATGAACCTGGGAGCCGGACTGACCACCCTCATCTTGAAGAACCACCCTTTTGCAGAGAAGTCTTTGTTATCATTCTTTTCAGGCCAAAACTGAAAACTGTCTCAATAGAGAGTAAGTAGGAGCAGTAACTTGGGATTTACACTTCAGAGACAACTTTTTGCAGATCATTGTGATTTTATAGCTTTGATGACAAGTTAACTCTTTGCCACTTGGAAGCAGCCTCAAACTCACCATAAAAAAGAGAGAGCAAAGATAATGGAAACCCAGGTTACTGGTCCCAGTGGATTTATAATCATTGTGATGGAGCAGCAAATATGCCGAAAATAGAGAATTCTAATGGACTGGAAATATTTGTGTAAGGCAGACAAATAATGCGTCTCCTTTGCAGGACAATTCTCTTTATTTGTGTAATGTAGCTTGAAACAACTTTAAAAGCTTCTGACCTGTAGCAAATCACAGTCCATTCAGAAACCAAACGATTGAGGCTTAAATGACTAAATGGACACAGAAATAATATTTCACTGCAGGCGACCGCGTGGGGTGCAGCAACAACTCATTTGTCCCCTGAGACAGCCCAGAGCTGCCCGTTTTGACACTGCTGGCTTTCCTGGTTACCTAGTAAAAGAGCCACCCTGGAACAGGGCTCACCAGCCTGGGTGAGGGAAACTGCTGGAAGTTTTGCTTTTCTGCCTGAAAGGCAGTGAAGAATGACCTGGAGACCTTGCACCTTGGGCACGTAGGCGGTGGCCCTGCACATCCGCGGGGACAACTATCCACACATACTGCTAGAAGGGAACTGGAGTGGTGCCCTGATCCCTGATGGCTTCAGGGTCAAGTTCAACTCCTAACTAATGTCTAAGGCGCTCTGTGGTCAGGCACCTTGCCCACTGCTGTCTGGAAGGCTTCCCCTCTAAACGTCGCCCTTTATCAGGACACCCGAGGGCACTTCCGGGCAGGTCCTTGGCACTGCTGCCCTTTCCCCCAGGAGAAGTGAGCACGCCCCCCTCGTGTCCCTTCACACGCCGGCACCTTCAGCACTTTATCTGCATCTGCTAGTCTGTCAGCAGTAAGTGTCCAGGGCAGGGGTTGGGTCTTTCCTGTCTCAGTGACCTCGGTGCACGGTGCATGTTAGACATGCAAAGGTGTTTTGAATTGGAAGGGAACTGAGAGACTGCGTGGCACCCCAATGTAAAAAACTCCCCAAGTTTTTGCCCTGGTCTCTCTCCTAAACTCCAGAGCTAATTTCTAACTGTCTGAGGGATGACTGGACAGGGAAGTCCAGTAGGCACCTCAGTAACACAGTGCTTGCCAGTCAATCACCTCCACTGAAACACCAGTCTTTGTTCTTTCTGGGTTCTTCTTTCCAAGTCCTCAGGAATAACCTTGGACCACTTTCTCATGTTCTTCTGCAACTCCTACTGGTCTCTCGGCGACACACACCTTCCTCTCCATTTCTACTACTACTGCCCCCATCCTGGGCCCACGACATTCACTTAAGGTCTCCCGACCTCAGTCTCTCCCTCCTTCAAGAGATCAGTGCCACGTGGTCCTCCACCCAAAAAACCTCAAAAGCCCTAGTGTGCCCCAGTATGTCATTCAAGGCCCCAGTCTCCATAACCAACCTTCCCAGCCTACCCAGAGACCCACTGTGGTCTCTGCTTTCTTTGAAGTTTTATTGCATTTATCATTTATACCTTCCTGGGGTAAGCAAACTGCACAAACCATTTGCTTTAACTTCCCGGTGTTGATGCCTTATTCATCCAAACAATCCTGCTGCCCACTAAAGGGGACACCACCTTCTATGCTTTGAGATGTGTCTCAAGTGCTCAGCACACACAGCACTAGGAATACACATGGATGGACCCATCGAAAAGAGGGTATCTAGATATTCAAAAACTGAGTTATTCCTAGGTGAAGATCTCATAAGCTTTAATATTCATGGAACCACCTGAACTCACCTTTGCCACTTATTATTAACTAGGCTCAGGGGGCTGGTGCAAGGAGTAGTGGATGAATTAACCTACATAAAGGATTGGGAAGAGTGGTCTGCAGTAGGAATAGTATAATAATAGCTATTATTACAAAATGTGACAAGCAGTTTCCACACAAATGACCAGACTCCCAAGCGATGCAGCTTGGTGGGATACTGGATCTGTGAGTCCATATCTAAGCACATTAAGAAAAAAATACCTGTTTTTATCGCCTTGCAGGTCAGTAACTGGTTTGCAAGAAAGGCTATGGCACCGACCGTGAAAGGCTGGAGTTGGGAGAAGATAAGACAGGTGGGCATTTGAGCCCGTCCTCTTAGCTTCTTACAGGACGTGGTTTTCCAGGCTGGGACTGGAGCAGGGATTCTCGTACTGTGGGGTCACCCCGGCAGAGGGCCCCGTAAGGATGCCGGTACCCTGGGTGCAGCTGGCCAGCCCCCACACTGGGTTGGCTCAGCAGTTATGTTCTGCTCTCATCTGCGGACAGGTCAAGAGAACTGAAGGCCGGGTCCCTTCCCAGGGGAGGCCTGGATTAGCAGGAGAAACTGGGCAAGGCAACTTGGTAGAGGGATAGGACCCCCACAGGAAATAAATCTTGGCTGGGTGGCACTGGCAGCCCAGAGGCAGGGGTGGGCTTGGGTGAGACATGCAGTGAGTGGAGGCGAGTAGGTGTCACAGGTGTCACAATGCCAGGCCTGGGGAAGGTTTTGGAGGTTGAGTAAATAAGTCTTCAGAGAAGAAACACAGACAAAACTGCGAACTGGGTGATGGATTTTGGAAGGTGTAAGGCAGGTAATTTTCGTGGGTCCTACCCTCCCAAGAGCCGATTCCTGGGGTTGGGCTGAGTCTGAAGCAGGAGACGGACATCCACGATGGATATAGCCACCTGGATTCACTCCTCCTCAGCAGACTCTGGTACCTTTATTAGGAATGGCCTGGGGCATACTTAACGCAGGTGCCCCAGGAAATCCTTGCAGGGGGTGGCAATGTGACTATGAAAAGGAATTTGGGGTCTTCCAGGGACTTCATGAATAGCCACATTTAATCACTTAACCCAACATAAATTATTTCTCTAATACCCACTTGTTCCCTGATTTAATTAGAACTGGCTATATTCACTGGTATAAAATGTTTTGAATTTCCAATGACACCCAGAAAAGAGGACTTTCTCAAAAAGCAGCATATCACAGACGTTTTACAGGGACGAATAATATCTTCATTATTTAACATTTAATCTGATGTCCATGGATGGATAATTTGATGAACGTATACAGTTGAGCCTGTAAACTGCCATGGGTTCCAGATATTATCAATTATATTTCCCCCGCAAATTACAATCCCGCTGTGAAAGGGCCACATTCTTCTTCTAAGTCGAGCTTGTCTTTCTATTCTTTCATCCCACCAAGTCCTCAAACTGATTCTGAGGGTGGCCTGGCTATTTCATTTGAAAGCTGGTCGTTTGGTTTGTATTCATTTTATTTCTCTTGCTTAAACTGCTTAGTTGCTTCTAACTATGGATGCCTCTTAGACAAGGCTAGGGTAACAAAATATAATGAATGCAACAAAGAGGCACAGAACAAAGAGAACTGCCCCAAGGACTACATACTTTGATGGATGTCCTTCTGAACTGCGTGTATCCTGATCGTCAGTTTTATGCTCTGAATCCAAATTACTACGTGTGGGGGAACACAAGTAGGCTACAGATGGAAGTGGAAGAGGAATGGGCCAGTATTTCATCAATGCCTAAGAAAACGAGAGATCAATAAGCTGACGACAGGGGTGGAAGCCTAAAGCATCACACGCACCCTTTTCTAGGTTCACAGAAAGTAAGACAGAGCCTATACACAGGCAGTAACAGCAGTGGGTTCAAAATTTAACTCAATTTAAAAAATTAACTCAACAATAGAAATATCTGGCTGGTATCACTCAGCACGTCTCCCTGCCTGAGGCTGATTTCATTTAAAGCAATTTTATATTTATGCTAAAAATAAATGAGCATCAGACTAAGGGAGAAAAAATCCTTGAACCAAACGGACAGGACCTAGATAACCTTATGCGGTAGAGAGGCACATATCATTTCCATGAGTCACAAAGCTTCCTCTGTCTCAAGAATCTGATAAAGGGTTTCTGGAAATCAAGAACGCTGCTGGTCATCTTCCTCTCCCTGAAACACGCCACACTGACAAGTTCTCTCCTGAGGGACGGACGCACGTGTGCGTTTCCTCTGGACACGGGGAAGGAAGTGTGGTCACAAAGCAATTGGGCAACTTGCTGCAGGGACGTCAGGATAAGAGGAAGTGAGGGATGCTTGGGCCAGAGGAAGGGCATGTTTGGGAGAAAGCAGGAAATTCTGATGTAGGGATAAGGAAGAGCAGTGGGAAAGGGACCCAAGCTGGGTGGAGAAGAGGAAATCGACCAGATCGCGTCCCCAGGAATGGAGTGAAAGGACACAGGGACACAAAAAAAGTGAGGCCAGCTTGGAGGTGGGGGAGGTAGCGTGTGAGGCAAGTCTGGATTACTTCAAACTAATCAGAGAGATTTCAGGTGTCGGGTTAATCGGGGCCAAGGAGCACAGGAGTGAGGAAGGTCACTTGTAGAGACTTAAAAAAAAAAAAGCTATGAGTTTATTTGTGGGGGTGGTAGTAGGAAAGCAGGGAGAGTGGAGAGCGAGGAAAGGGAGAGAGAAGTGGGTGATTTTGTACGAACGCCTGACACTGAGCTTCTGACGGATGTTCTGCGTGATGTCACATGATGGGGAGCTCTCGGCAGCCCCACTGCTTACCCATCTCATGTAAAGGCAGCTTGAGGGGTGAATGTTTAATTTTTCACTGTATACCTGGCCATAAATCTCTGGAAAATGGGAGGAGGGGTGCACTGGATTGAAACCTACAAGGTCTGAAGTAATTCACCTTCACACCTGACCAAGTGAACCAAGTTTATAAGCCTGTATCCCTGAGTAGGGTCACAACGCCGAGAAGAAAACATCTCCCCACCGAGCTGGAGAATAACTTCATCGCTGACCTGAATCAGATCCAGCGGAAACGAAACATTCAGTGCATACTTTTACAGGAGAGGGAGTACAGCGGAAAACAAAGTGAGCTTAACTGAAATGTGAGAAAGAAGGCGGCAGTGACTTGCTGGGTGGGGCCCCAGCTTGCTTTCTCACCGTCCCTCTTCTCCCAGACCAGTAACTCTCCACCCAGCATTAGCGGTGGATGACATCACTGACTTCCCAAATATGCTCCAGCAGTTTCCTGCTTTCCAGAGTCAAGCTGAGCGAGGCCATCAGTGGTGCACCTGGGTAGAGACGCGGCCGGGTCAGGTCACAGAGTGGAAACGAGGCCACACCACGGTCTGCTTGCTGATTTTTCAGTCCCTTTGCCTTGGATAAACTTCCATGCAATGATGGGTTCAGCCCAGATCAATCACCGCAGGGAATAAAAGACCACATGTCCACATATGTGGTGCCCAGGATCACACCTTCTGCTCCAGAAAGAGCACAGGGACCCAACTGAAGGGTGCAGGAGGGGAGGGGGGAACTGCCCAGCGAGAACCACTGCCCTGGATGGACCCAGGAGCCCTGATCTGCTGCAACTTACAGCCCCAGCCCAGATTCTTTTCTCTCCTCATCAGTGGGCGAGGCCAAGCACTAGGAGTCTCTCTATAGTTTCACGTAGCCACTCTGTTCCCCCAGAAATGGTCCAGCCGACACTGAACACCATATAAACGCCGTGGGAAGTCTTAACCCCTTCTGGGGAAACTGCAGGATGGCTTACGCCCAAGATTCTAGCCCAGATTCTCATCAATAGTCATGATGTCCTAATCTTGTGTCCTATGTTTGTCAATAAAGAAGACTTCATATTCAAGAAGACTTCCAAGTTCTTCAAAACTGCCTCAATGTGACACCAAGGGAAGCCAGTCCGATACAGCAAAAGCTAGCTTCAAACGGGCTTCTACTAGGAATTCACACTTGGCTGGACACCTCTCCAAGCCAACAGTTTTGACGATGCCTCTCTGTGTAAGGAAGCCCCGCGAGAAGAAAGGAAATACTCACCCTCTCTCCACCCTGTGGCAAGAAGAGCAAGCAAAATAACGTGGAAAAAACTGTCCTGCATTTCCTTAGCAGAATTTGGAGCTTGGCAAACATTAGACAGAACTCGACCAACCACACTCAGGAGTGCTTTTCTTCTAGGAACATTTCAGCTCTTTGGTCCTTTCTTTGGGATCCCAGTTTTCAGGCGTTAAAACGCTACAAGACAGCCAGGAAGGGCAAGATGATTCTACCTGCCGAATTCCACCAGCTATACCTGTGTTCGGACTCCCTCGCAACTAACCGGCGCCACCTGAACGTCTTCCCAAGCACTTCCAGTTTATCATTTCTCTGTGTTTTGTATTTTCATGTTATGAAAGTGACAGATGCTTGATACAGTCATTTGAAATAAGCAGAGAAGTAAAAAAACAAAGCTCTTCATAACATAGCACAGCCCGATGTTAACATTTTGGTGTCTTTCTAGTCTTTTCTAAATGGAATGTAATTTACTACCCCAATAACATAATTTCATCAACTTTGCTTACATATTAATGTTTTTATGTCATGAAATGTACGTCAAATGATTAAACAGCCCTTGTAAATTATAAAAACTGGAGGATAATATCAAAACAATGGGACCATCAGACAAAGACCACCTACTAAATTTGGGGGTAGGGGCATGAGATTGTTTTGGAGAAGTTTTATGAGCTCCTGGTTTTATTGAACAGTATAAACCATAAGCTTCTGAAAGAATTTTTGGAAACAACGTAAGAGAGTAGTCTGTAGCATAGAGGATTGGAGAATCTTAAAAACAATCTGCTCTTTGTGAGCTGCTTCTCACAAGCAGATGTACTAAGCAGCAGACGCACTATCGGTGACGGGTTGGTCGACACACACACTATTTTGTAGCTTTCAATAATATGCTGGGAGGAACACGTAAGTTTGACGTCATTAAACAGAGTCAAGAACACACACGGGGCTTAGTAGGAATGGAGACATATTATGAAGGGAAAATTCCTGACAGCGGGATGGGAAACGCTGCCAGTGCATGGAAGAATGTTAGCGAAGGTCTTAGATGCCCATCCGCTGAGTAACCTGCGTACAACCGCGTGCGTCTATAAAAAAAGGCACGAGGAGGTAAAAGGTACCAAGTGAAGCGTCTACACCAACACGGGATCTCTAATTGCTGATCAACTCCAATGAAAGTAGTAACTAAATAAAACATGATGAAACCATTAAGTGGTAGAAACCTTGGCCTATAAGGGAGGATGGAGGGTGAAGGTAAATATTCAGAAAGCTAAATCTGGGGGGCACAAAACCCCCGAACTCTCCAGCCCTTCACCGAGTAACCTCCCAAAGTCAGCAAAGCTGGAGATGTTTACCATTTGTGGAGGGACAAGCTGGTGTTGAGATTCTCCATTTTCAGAGCTACTAGGTAGCTGGGGGATGTGTCTCCCCTGAGGACGCACCAGGAGGGATTTCTTCTGACATAAAGCCCACAAGCACTTGTATGGTTTCATCTCCTGGCGTTTCTCAGCAAAGGACAGGATCTTGTCCACCTGTGTGGTTTACAACACCTCACACACCACAGGTGTGAATGAACGAGTGAATGAATGAATGAACAACGCAGAAAGACTGAGGAGCTTTCTGATTTGGAGGTCTCAGCTTGGGCCTTTTTTCTGGCGTGGAGAGATGGAAGTGTGTATTTCAAAGGCACTAGAATAAGCACGTGTTGAGTGATTACAAGTAAGGGTGATTCATGACGCTAGAATTTTCCCACCTGCAGGAGCCAGTCCCCCCGCAGTGTCCCCATGCCCCTTTCCCGCAGTCATCTCAGCAGGAAATTGCTACCCTAGGTCTCCCACACGGATGATGAATGTTAGAAGCATTCTGGCAGACTGTGGCAGGGCCCAGAACGGGGTCAAGTAAAAGTAAATACCAGCCCTTATTAGGGGATCCTGGCCACCGGCGGTGCGTTTGCCCCAGACACCGGAGGCTTCCTGCTCTGTCATAGAAAGCCACCGCCTCCACGTGACATTTCCTGACCTCCAGGAACGTCTTTAGTCAGGCACCACTTCCTTCCTCGCTCCTGAATGTTTCAGAGGATTTCACCACGCGGCCCTGACGCTCACCGCCCACCCTGGTGTGGAGGCAGCAGGACCTCCTCAGGGAGTCCAGCCAACCTGAGGCTGCCTCTTCATTTTCCAACTGGTCATAGGTCAAAGAGGACCGGAGGGACAGAGACACACATGAGCAGTGGCCGTCAGCACCCTGACTTTCCAGAACTGGCCTTACAAGGCTGTGGGTGTGGTGTTATTAGCTGGGGCGGGAGGAGAGCCCCAGCATCTATTTGTTTAGTGACCCCAAAGATTTTTATTTTAAGTTATACTTTATATTTAAGGACTATTCAATGCTCAGAGACTAGTGAAGGTATCATTTATCGGTTCACAGTTTTTACACCAAACCACCTTCTTGGTGAATTCCCTTCTACTGGCTGTAAGCTGCCTGAAGGGGAGAGAGCTGCTTTATCTGGGCCTCCCCCCCAGCACGGAGCACAGGGCCGTATGCACACGGCCGGAATGAATGAACGAATCTGTTGGATTTTCCAATCTGTACAGGACAAGACGGGACAGATGATGAACTAGGCTAATTTTGCTCGCAGTTATGCCTGCCATTTCGTGCTAGTTGGGACCCTCATGGCCCCTCCACTCCGGTCTCTCTGGGCCTACACTACCCGGCTGTGCTCTGGCCCCTCAGCAAAGGCCTTCAGTGACTGGGGGCCGGCCATCACTGAGGTCATTCTAAAGAACAGAACGCAAGCTCTCCTCATGTTTTTGTTAAATTGTACTCAATAAAAGTCACCCTTTTAAAAGGTGTAGGGCTCTTGAGTTCTGACAAATGTGTACAGTTATACACCACCGCAATCAAAATACAGAGTATTTCCATCACTCCCAAGTTCCCTGGTGCCCCTTTGCAGTGTCCCCTCCCCTCTCCCCCCAGACCACTGATCTGATTTTTTTTTTTTTTTTTACTTTCAGTTGTGCTTTTCCAAAATACCATTCAGAATCTGTTTTATTTGAACCTTTCATGCTCAATCAGGGCTGTTGCTAACCCTTCCCCAACTGGAAACTCCACCTGCAGCTCCTGTGGTTACTCCCGTCTCCCCACGCCTCAGACGATTCTGCCCAGACTCCTCAGGGGGCCTCTTACCCAGTCGGCTCCGTAAATGTTTTCCGAGTAGCAACCTTTATCTCTTCTCACTTCTCATCCCTATTCCCTGCACCTGCCTTCATGTGTGTTCTTAAAACTCTCACTGCCTTCTTTCTGCCTGTTCCATTCCCGTGTGTTGTGTTTGTATTTCTAGTGGATTCCCAGACCATTTTATAGAGTCTATTAGCTCTTCCAGCTCTCTCTGTCCATGCCAGACGCATTTCTGGCCCTGCCAATCTGCCTTCCTGACTGCGTTCCTTCCACGACTGACAGCCCTGCCAGCCGCAGTCAAGCTAGAAGAGCCCCATCCCCTGAGCCCCACGCGCAGGTGGCTGCCTTTAAAACGTCTCCAACTCGCCTCCACTCTCCACCTTCACTTCTGTGGCTGCAGTGCTGACCTTGATGATCGCTGGCCGCAGCCGGTGTCCCCTCCGGGTCTGTTTCTCTTGCCTCTAAACATTCTCCACATTGCTACCAGAGCTATTTTTCTAAAATACAAATCAGACTTTTTTCTTTTCCTTCTTATAAGAATAAAAGCCAAGCACAAAACCCACCTTACTGTAACTCCCCAGCATGCATGGAATAAAACCCAAGGTCCTTAAGATGGCAGCTGTGATCCTTAATGGCTTGGCCCAATGTTGCTACTAATCCCATTGCTCAACCTCCCGAGTCCTGTCCGACTCCAGCCACCGCGGAACACCTCGGGGAGGGAACCATGGACCTCTGTGCTTTTGAGTCAAATTTCACTATTTCCCTAGGTCAGAGGTTGAGCCCTTTATGAAGTATTATTGATTCTCCTTTGCTTCCACACACACCCTGCTCCCAACAGAAAGAGCCGTTGCCTCCTCTGAGCCCTGAGGGCATTCAAAATGCTAACACCAACACTGTACTTTCTACCTGCTTCTCTGCGGTTCAAATCAATGCTTCTTACTTACTCCTCTTCGTGTCTCCATGCCTCACATGCAGAAAGAATTTAAAAAATGCTTATTAAAGACATTTTGCCCAATATCAGACGAAATGCATACCAATGCACATTTTTTGCATTTTGCCTGTGATTGCTTGTTTGCATAACAATAGAGCCACACTGCTTATTAAAATAATTGTTGTTTCCTGTTTGGACTTGGATCAGTTTTGTGACAATAACGACAAGGATGATGCTAATCCAAGAGCATCCACTGAGGAGAGGACAAGTTTTAGTCACTGATGGTTACCAAGGGAAGGCCACCGTATCACTGTGCAGCTATAATGAAGCACTTTATGTATCAGGCCCATCAGCGTGGGTTTTAAGT
Source organism: Vicugna pacos (assembly GCF_048564905.1). NCBI lineage: Eukaryota > Metazoa > Chordata > Mammalia > Artiodactyla > Camelidae > Vicugna > Vicugna pacos. Next base: position 65,318,438 of record NC_132994.1, on the reverse strand, counting down.
ACTTCGACAAGCTCTCACTTCTTTGCTACCTTCCCTCCGGCCAAAGAGAACCTATAATAACCATCCCATGGCAACAATATTCCTTCGCAACTGTGTCAGAAAACGAGGGCTCCTGTGATCCGTTCATTTTCTAAGCCAGAGCTTCCCCCACGGATGTGCTGACAAAGAGGTGGAGGGTGAAAGACTGACCTCCCCAGCCCTGGGGTCGGGGGCTGCTCCAGGCTCTGGGACATGAGCGGTGGTCTCCATTTACCCCACCGCACTGAAGTCTTATTCTGAGTGCAGTGATGTGATGGTGGGGGCGCCCTCTACGAAGCCATCCCGCCATTTCCAACAGCGGGCTGGCTCCTCCCAGGTTACTCCCTTCTGTGTTCTGAGGGGAATCAGTTTCATGACTCAAGGAATCCTGAGCACGTGATCTAAAGAAAAGAAAAATCCAAACCACCACAGCAGGTGCGTTTGTTATGATGGAAGAGAGTATTTAGGGAAACAGTAAATACTGTTAATTATTTCCCAATATCTGATTTGCAAGGTGTTCGCGGAGTATAAGGATTTTCGGCATCACAACAACACCGACTGCGGAAGGTTTTTGGAGAATGTTACACACTCACCGTTCCAACCAGTGGGTAAATGAAGCCAGCGCCTATGCTGGCCCGGACATCACTGATGGGTAAAATGAAATCCTTGGGGACGCCTTTCTTGTCAGGTTCGTGAGACAGGGAAAGGTGCGTCTTTGCCATGCAGATGGGCAGATTCCCAAAACCCTGGAAGAAAGGGAAGCAGAGGTGCTCCTTGAGCGTCACTGTTAGCCTCCCGTTCCTGTTTCACTTGCCCTCCACATGCTCCCCCCGGCGCACACCCTGCTGGCGCTTGTTCCTACTGTTCTGAGCAAGAAGATGGGACAAAACTCATGTGCACGTGACCATCACCTGGCACGCTGAGGGTGTCTATGATTTATCTTGGACAATTCCTGTTACAGAAAGGCGGCATTGTGTGTGTGTTTGAACGAAAGGTGCTTATTTGCAGGCAGAGCAGCAGCAGCACCAGCAGCAGCAGCTTTCCAGGGATATTCATTTCCGGGGCTCAGAAAGGTAATCTGGAGAAAGGCTTTCAGTCCCGTCGTTCATTCCTTCTTGGAGGCTGTCAGGAAGCACAGGGCCTCTTTGTGTTGGTTTATGAATCATGACTATTTGACCTGCGATTACATTATATGAACTAAGATGAGGTCACTACTGAAGCCTCTTATTTTTAAGGACCAAAGGCAATGCCTGACCCAGAGTTCCAAAGGTGAAAGGGCAGGAAGTCACATGTGGGGTCTCACAAAAAGGGCAGTGTCCTCGTAGCCTGGTTGTGATTAAGGGGACACAGTGGCTCCTTAGAGACTCGGCTAATTAATTGCAACCACGTACTTGACACGTAACTTTTAAGGAACACTCCCTCAGTGGACACACAGAGAAAAGGAATACAATCTTTCAGAGGTAATCCACACAGAATTTCTTATGATTCAATCTAAAACTATTCGGAAAATTTCAGAGTACTATGAATGGGCGGGGGGCTGTTCTCATCATAGAATGAAGTAATAATCTTGTATACTGATCAGAAACCTGCCATGGGGCAATTATAATTGCTCTTATAGGAACAGTGCCCAGAATTCTGGGTTTCAGAGGTTCGTGAAATACTGAAATGATTTTTATCAACTGACAGGGGTTTGCCAATTTTAAAGTTTTCCAGTAGGAACATTTTTTAAAAAACCCAATATACTGTATCCCATCAGCATACTACTAAACTTTTTAAGACTTAAAAAAGGGAAAGAAGGACCTAATATTTGAATAAATGACAGCATTATCGAAACACATGAAGAAAAGAAAAAAGACCTCATGACAATGACTCTTTTTTTTTTAAAGCTCGTTTCATTGCACACGAGTGAAAATTTCCCTGCAGACCACCACCAGTGTGGACAGCACTGTTTGGGAGTCATTTATGTTTTAGAAGCACAAGCCAAGAGCATTCCACGCTCTTGGAAAATTCTAAGAAGAAACGAGCTGCTGATTGTCTTACCAAACCTGGGAAAATACTCTGGTTGGCTGGTGCTGGTAGCCTATAACCAAATATTACATATGCTTTAAAACCTTTAAAAACGGGATTTTTTTTTTAATCCTTTAAAAACAGGATTTAGGAGTGGGGGAATTAAACAAACAATGGATCAGTGATCCTCACACTGAAGCTCTTTTGCCAGCAAGCTCCTGAAGTGCTTTGACTTCGGTCTCATCACAGCACACAGGCGGGGGCATTCGAGGCAAACGGTCCTTTCAGTCAGGGTGTCTGAATGCGCTGCAGCAGAGCCCATTTAGCGTGACCATGACAGGGCCAGACTCAGGCTGCTGAATCACAGCCACCTGCCCAGCAGAAGGTGGTGAAGCCTTCAAGCACTGCAGACAGTCTCAGCACTAAGTCAGTGGAGCGCTTGTATTAAAAAAGAACACCAGGCACGCCATTTCTGTATGTTGCACTCCTATCTGACTAACCTGGCACTAAAAAGATCGTAAGAGGAAACACTACAGACCACTCAACTCTGACTCCATAGCTGCGCATCCAAGAACAGTTTCAATGTTTCTGGCTGAGCAGGCAGGACGAAAGATCACCCAACACAGATAAACATGGGTACCACCCACGTGAGATGCGTTTACAACCATACAAGTCAATGACGTATATGTTTATCTACTCTCACCACAATGTTCTAATTACAGTCAACATTCTACCCAATGACTTTTAATTCAATTTTTGCAGACCACAGAGTAGATTAAGTCAAGTTCAGCTGGTGGGACCTATACCAGCTCTCAAATCAGTGTGAATCATTTCAAAAGTCTAACTAGGACTCCCCCCCCACTCAAAAGTGTAACGTTTACCTGTTCCGTGTAACGATCTATTTTGGATTGTGCCTCAGGAGAGAGTTCGATATCTTTGGCTCCGTAGACAGCTTGGGCAATGGTTCTTATCTTTTCCACAATTGGAAGCTGGAGAAACACAAATGACAACAAAGTCATTAACTTTATTTAACCTGGTTAAAGAGTCAAGGGAAAGCTTACTGAGGTTTTCTGTAATTGCTTAAAATTCATTACAGATTCCCTTCTCAGCAACTGTGGTATTTGAAGCAGACACTTTTCTCCTTCAGTCATGTTTAATGTACAGAAATTTTCAGATCAGAGATCAGCCAGTGAATATATGAAGCCTTAGATGTTCAGCCAGTTCAGAGGCTGCTTATCTAGTTAAATCATTTTTATCTACTGTATCATTTGAAAAAAAAACCGTAGTTTTATACTATGCTTTTTAATGGTCTTACAAGTCAGAATAAAAGTCTCCCACCTAAACAGGGCTGGTGTTCAAGTGGGCCTTATATGACAGAAAACGTAGCAAAACTAAAGAACAAATATATTTTTTGCGAGCAGGAATGGGTTGAGATTTTAATATAAATGCTGATGTGATCAAAGACTTTATTGGAAAACCAGAGGTTGAATCTAGTGTCACTTTAGCAAATTATGAAACACCAAGGAGAATGGGAAAAATTCGAGAAGGCTAGATACGGACAAATAAGCATATGAGGAGGGGATGGAAAATCTTCTGTAATGTTCGATGGAAAACCTGGATGCAGGTTGCAAGTAAAATACTGAGAGTGGTCTTAAGAAATGAGAATGGCTCTTTAGGAACGGAATGTGCCATAGAAAAGCGCATCTTAATTCAATCAAAACATTTGACAAAATTGCCCCTAGTTTCACTGTAAGTAGAAAACATATAGGCATAACGCAGTCGGTGGATTTACTGGTCGGTGAACAGCTAGCTGCTGGACCAAGTGCTGATGGAATGGACATCAACCAAGGGGCAGAAGCCTCTTGCGGCTCACCTCAAGGACTCCACAGGGCAGTGGCAGATGGCACGTTTGGATGGATTACTGTTGCTATATAAAGGAAGGAGAGCTACCTAACAGGAGAAAATAAAAACTAGTTCCACTCTCCCAATCTGAGAGAACCCAAAACTGCTATAAAATGTGTTTTTTATCCCTACAGTTTTTATTACTGTAGAGTTGCTCTGTGGTCTGGAGCTGAAATATTGGACATCTCAGCAAATAAAAGAGAAATGAAAGTGCAAGTCATTATGATGTTTCACTGAAGGACATAAAAGAAGGTCTGAATCAAAAGGGAGAAATACTACTTTGTTCACGGATGAGGAGATGCAATGATGGGTAGGGGTCAGCTCTCTCAATCTATTAGTTCAATCCAGTTCTAATAAAAATCCCGAGTGCTTAGGTAACTTGGCCAACCAATTTTAAAATTCACAGTGACGACTAATGGCATAAATAGGTCAGATAACTTCAAAAATCAATAAAACCCAAACAACAAAGATAGGGTGTCTCTGAACCGGTATCAATCATACTACAAAACTATGCTAATTAATTCCATGTGGTATTGGCACAGGACTAGATGATTAATCAATGGGAGATAAGAAAGAGCACAGAGGGACATCTCAGCAGGTGTTCAACAATATACAGTAGAAAGGGCACAAAACAGAGGAAGGGCTGACTATCCAACTGACTTTTGGCCTGAGAGAAATAAAATTAAATTCCTCCCTCACACTGGGCCCCCAAATAAATCCAATATGGAACAAAGGCAAAACCTTCAAAATGAAAATTCTACATATTGGGAACTCTCTTTATGATCTTGAGGTAGGGAAGGATTTCCTTTTTTAGGGGGCAGGGGAGGATTTATTAAACAAGAAATCAGAAAAATACCCCCTAAAGGAAATGATTTCTAGATTTGCTGACATCTTGTATTAAAAACAGACATCATACATAAGGATAAAGTATAAGGAACTATCAAAAGACTGGTTACTAGGATGCATAAAACTCTCCTAAATTAAGAAAATGATAAACATTTAATACTAGGCAAAAGAGTTACTGATAACAAGATGAAAAAATGACCAAATCATTAGTAATCAGAGAAAGGCAAATTACAATGATGAAAAGCCAATTCACAGATTAGATTAGCCAAACGGAAAAGGTGTGAGAATATCATGTGTAGGTGAGGATGTGGGGAAACTGATCCTACCATGTGCTCTTGGTTGAGATGCTAATTGTCTAACCTAACCATGAACGCTTCCAAGTGATCACTTCTAATACACCCTCTACTCTACCACAAGTCTAACTTTCCTACAATGTACCTAGGGAAGAAAAACTCAAGATTGACCTCTGCTAAAACTCCCTGAATGCTCTAAGATCTATCTTAAAGGCCAGCTTCTCCAGGAAGCCTGTACTGACCTTCCCCAAGCACACGTGGGCATTCACTTCTTTGCCCTCTGGATGGTCCTGTAATGCTCTGACCTGGCTCAATGAGGCCTGGCAGTGAGTGGCCACTAGCCGAGCCCACGCTCTCTTGGGTGCACTGATGAACCTCAGATGGTAGCAGTGCCAGGACCCAGTAGCCACCAGCACCCACCCCCAGGTACTCTGTGCTTCCCATGCCCCAACTCCAGCCTCACCAGCCCCAGAGTTGAGGGCGCTCCCTCATGGGCCATGACATGCACAGCGCTGTCCAACGAAAGCCCAAGAGAAGGCACCATCACTACCTGGTGTGTGTCCTGCAGCCCCACGCTGGATAAATAAAATGTCTCATCTCACGTAGCTAGAAATCCCCAGACCACAGTTCCCTTGGGACTCCTGCTACAGTTCTCCCTTTTCACCTATGTGGACAAGTAAATTCATAAAAAGAACATCTCAATTAAAACAACTTCGGGGTTTGATATAAAAACTAAAAACTGCACTGATAAGGTAGTTCTATCACATACAATCGATTTTGTATTGTGTCAGCAGGCAAGAATTTCCTGCTGTTTTTCTGCTCAATGTTGCAGAGAAGTGTAAATCATTAAAGAAAGAAAAAAGCCAAGTTCAGTCCAATGATCTTGATCTGAACTTGATATTCACTTGTACTGCTTTGTTTTAAACAGTAGTTTCCATAAAGCAAATAAAATGGCAAAATAAATTATGAATGTTTATGCATTAAACATCCCTGGCATTTCCCCTGACTCCATAAACATTTACTAATTTATCTATTCACCACCTCTTTCGTCCCCATCCCCCTGATGTCTGGGACAGCAGCCTGCCCACAGCAGCTACTCCACAAACATCGGCTAAATGAATAACCATCTATGGCAAGTACTTTCAAGATGTCACAGTATACAAAGAACTTTGGGGATTTTGTGTACAAACATTGTCTGATGGGGCGGGAACAATGACACGATAAAGCAGCACAAAATGGAGTGTGTGATAAAAACTCTGCGTTAAGTGTTAGTAGCAAACTCGGATGAACGCAGATCGCAGGGGAAGGCCTGGAAATCAGCAAAAGCTGGCCAGACCTAGAAAGGAACTTGAATGGTATCTGAAGAACGTGAAAGATTTTAATAAGTAAGGAAAGGAAAGATTACTTCACACAAGGAGAAAGACACACGACAAGGTGTGAATGGTGGCAAACACAAGACTTCTTTGGAAAACAGTGACTATTCCGTTTGTGTTACGCACAACTGTTTAATGTATTCATAAGCTACTTCATAAAGCCTGGCATCTACACCAGGGTCTTCGATCATTTGGGAACTAAGACTATGGTTAAATCTTCATCTTGAGCGGGAACATGACTCTGAACATATTTTACATTAATTGCCCCATAAACCTCTTAAATGTATAATGTGATGATGGAAATGTTCTACACCAATGTTTCCCAGTCCAGTAGCCAACAGCCTCATGCAGCCAGTAAGTAGTTGAAATGAGACTGGTGCAACAGAGGAAATGAATTCCTAACTTTCGTTAATTTACATTTAAATAGTTTCCTGTGACCAGTGGCTACTGCAGTGGGCAGCAGAGCTCCAAAACAGAACCATGACCGGCTGTCTTAATGTCTTGGGTCTCTTGTACAAAGTATGACCACCTGGAACCCTGGCTGAGAGACACCAGAAAGGAAAGCTGGCAGATGTGGAGGCATTCATTCTTCACCACATTCATCTTGTAGATCTGGTGATCCAGGCACACAAAAGCTGAGTTACTTAAAGTTAGAAAGCACATTCTTCTTGAATGTGTCTGGGAAAGCACAATCATTATGTTACATTATTTAAGACCTGCTTTTTCATGGACTAAAATTAATCTACAAATTCCAAAAAAGCAGTGACTTAAATTTAAAAATTATTTTTTTTTTGGTAAGAAGAACGTGGACAAAAATAAAGTGAAATGGAATAAAAGTTTAAAATGGAGCTGAAAGCCACTACGGAGGACGCTACGGAGGTTCCTTAAAAAAAAAAAAAAAAGTAGAGTTAACATATGATCCAGCAATCTCACTCCTGGGCAAATATCCAGAGAAAACTCTAACTTGAAAAGATACATGCACCACAATATTCACAGCAGCACTATTTACAGTAGCCAAGACATGGAAGCAACCTAAATGTCCATGGACAGATGACTGGATAAATAGGTTGTGATATCTATCTATCTATCTATCTATCTATCTATCTATCTATCTATCTATCTCAGCCATAGAAAAAAATGAAATAATGCCATTTGCAGCAACATGAGTGAACCTAGAGATTATACTGAGTGAAGTAAGTCAGACAGAAAAAGACAAATACCACATGATATTACTTATATGTGGAACCCCCAAGCAAAAAAGATACAAATGAACTTATTTACAAAACAGGAACAGACACACAGACGTAGAAAACAAATTTATGGTTGCCAAAAGGGAAAAGAGGGGTAGGGATAAATTAGGCGTTTGGGATTAGCAGATACAAACTACTATATATAAAATAGATAAATGATGGGGTCCTACTATATAGCATGGGGAACTATATTCAATATCTTGTAATAACCTATAATGGAAAAGAATCTGAAAAAGAATAGATATGTATTAACTGAATCACTATGCTGTACACCAGAAACTAACACAACATTGTAAATCAACTATACTTCAATTAAAAAAAAAAGCTGCTGCTGAAATTAAGGAAAATAAAGAAGTACGAGGGCTTTATAATATAGTGGCATCTCATCTTACTTGGATGAGGTTCTGAAGTCAGCAGCACTGAAGGTCTCTTAGAAGACCCGTGAAAACACGACACAATATTATCAACATTCCACTATCTCTTAAGCACACAGCTGTTGAAGTGTTGGAACACACTGCTGTTTCCTCAGTGGCCATGCTGAGTGAATGAAAACTACATTGTTCTTTTGTTTTACCAAGGCCACAAAGTGGAGTTCACGTAAGTGTTCCTATGCTGTGATATTGCTGAGATGTATTCCAACGCCCACAAGATATTTAAAGAGAAGAATCAATTAATAAAGGTGTAAGTCGAACAGAAATCTCTGGACACACAACTATTTTAATTTGCATTTTACATTTTAAATGAAGCATGAATTTTAAATGATCTATAAGCACCATTTGGTAAACTTTCCTGTACTTTAAATAAAAGTATAACATGAAACCACCTTATGCCAGGAGCAAGGGGTTCATTACAACATCCCCCGAGTGTCACGGGAGCAGCTCTGCGTTGTGACTGAGAACAACAGACCCTTGTAACTTTGACACAAAGCACGTCCTTGGCTGGAAACCAGAACATCTGAGCTACCAAAGGTGTACGTGCCGACCACCATGAGCCAGCTCACCGAGCGGCTATCCCTGCTGGCTCGCTGGCCCTGAGCAACAGGTCAACCCAGTAGAATCCCACAGAATCTCGCTTTACTAAGGCAACCGGGACGTGTGGCAGAGATAGCTGGGGTCTGGGAAAGCAAAAAGGGCTCACTGCCAGAAAGTCTGCACTTGTCCATGTGAAATGAGGATGATAAAGAATTCACATGGGAGATCTTGCATATTCTTCTTTTTTTTTAAGATTGAAAAAAAAATTTAATTAATTTTTTTAATGGAGGTACTGGGGATTGAACCCAGGACCTGGTGCATGCTAAGCACGCGCTCTACCACTGAGCTATATATACTCTCAAACAGAACATCACAGTAATGGCAAAGGAAATGGCAATAGAGGAGCAGGTGATTTTAACGTTCTCCCCAAAGAAGGGGGAAGGGCTGACAGTGGGTCAAGCACGCGCTTGGACTAATGACATGCACGTGTTTTTATGACTTACTTGTTCATCTCTTACAAACCTCGGTGTGTTATAAGACCAATATGAATGAACACAAGGTGCAGCTTGGGAGCCCCCCCCCCCCTTTTTTTTCCCTGCAAGTGGCTTTTTCCTTGATTGTACAACAGGAATCATATTTCCCTCATTCATCTACTGGATGCTGTGCTTCCAAAGGAAAAACTTCTGGTTGAAGATTAAAAGTCTCACTCAAAAGGGGAGTAAATTACTTTCATGAAAGGAAAAAGAAATCTGAAATAAAATGATTATTAAAACAAATTCCTAACCTCTCAGATACTGGGGTGCTTCGAAGCTTGTGCTCTTTTGAGTGACTCCCCCCAAACCCTAAGGTTATTGTTTTCTCTTTTGAAGTGGTCTCTAATGATAATGCCTGTGATAACATTTGAATAATCTTTATTAAGTGCTAGCTGTTTAGGCTGAGAAAATGAATACTGTCCCTACCGAATGGTCTCGTGTCATCTGCATTTCAGCCAGAAAGGCCAGGGAATGGATGGAGTGACGGCAGAAGGTGACTGGCTAACATGTGGTGGGACACCGTCAGTTCATTTTACACCCTCGTCTTTCTTGATTGGCTCATAATTTTACATGACATAATGCATTTCTAGAAACTTCTGCCATAGTGACATTCCATTTCTCATGCTAGAAGAAAGCACTTGAGTACAGAGAAGATACATGGATTTCTGAAAGAGAACCTTAACTGGCTGGAAAATATAAGGGACAGCATCCCACAGAACACTCCAAACACTCAACTGCACAAAAGGGGGAAAGGAGAGAGCTGGAGAAAGGATGGGAGGGAACAGGCAGACCAAAGGCAAGTCTGGGGACAGGGAGGAAAGAGCCAGAGGAGGTCAAAGGCCTTGAGAAGGAGACAACAGTACAGGGACAAGGGCACCCCTTCTCCTTAGAGTCTTGTTAGTAATTACCGTGAAACAGAAAAGACATACAGAGATGTGCATAACTATCATTTTACGTTTTTAAATTTTATGAGTTAAGACTATATACAGTATGAATGTATTCATTTTAATATATTCTATATACACAGAACTGTACATTTGAAAATGGTTAAAATGGGAAATTTCATACTACGTGCATTTATTATCACAATTTTTTATCACAAAAAACACTATATATACTCTATATATGTACATACAAGTACTTGTACATATGCATTTTTATTATTTGAGTCTCTGGTTGCAAATGCCTGGAGTCCAATTAAAGGATAACTCTCAAAACCCTACCAACAACTGGTTTGAATCCTTAAGAAATATAAAATACATAATTCCTCAGTAAACAACCAGTCCCCCCGCTAAAGTCCTGGCAGCAGGGGAGAAACACTCCTCAACACACACGCAATGAAAGTACAATAGTTCACAAATCTGTGCTGCTGGCCATGGCCCTGGACAGAGTCTTCCTGGTCTGTTTTGATCTCCCTTCATCCAACCCTGCTGTGATCAAGAGAATGGCTTCACACGAGGAACAGGAAAGACCTTTGAATAAAAACAAACACCATCCTCTGTTGCTGTCAAGGTTATACCTCAAAATGTTTGCAAGGTTAGAGGAAGATCTGGTGGGAGCTGAAGATGGTTTTCAACCTTGGCTCCTGATTTAATAAACAAGGTTTGGACTCTGACTTTCAGAGCCACACATATCCTTTGCAGAAACGACTGACTTTTTATTACATCAATAATGGCTCCCAATACTAATGGAGAAAGAATGCTAAATGTCTTCCTGTAGTTTGGGGGCACTGTTCTTTCTTGGTGCATTAGGAGTCTCGGCTTCTAAATGCTGGTTTTAACCCACTTGAACAGGAAACCAACCCTGAAGCCCGACAAAGTTACCCGAGTTACAAAACAATTCCTAAACGTCAAGCCAAGAAATCCCGTCTTCCTGAAGCGAAAGTGATGAGCTAACACTGATCCCCAGCCTCCTCTGTCCCAGCTTTCAACTGGTCCCCACAGCAACGGAGTGATGTTGGTGTTAATATCAGACACTCTTCTATAGGTAAGAAACCTGAGGCTCAGAGAGAAGCCCACATTTACACCTACAGTGGAAGCCCTGGTCAAGACTGGAACTCAATTCTGAATGACCCCAGTGTTTTACCCCTTTAACTATATAATGTTATTCTTCTATCAAGTGTCCATTTGCCATGAGGCAAGTCCCTCACTTTTTCTGAGCTCCTGTTTCCTTATTTAAAATGCAAAGTTGAGCCCACACACCCCATGGGATTGGGTGAAACATACTTGTAATGTATGGAAGAGGGAGTTGTTAGCTAATACACTGTAAATACAGGTAAGTTTTTTTTTTTT